>NC_056743.1:1193765327-1194086595 GCF_019279795.1 Protopterus annectens | reverse complement strand
GTCTGTGTGTCTGTTGCTGTTTGAAAACGTTCATTTCTTTCAAAGGACATCTTGAGTGTTCTCGTTGTTTTGTATGAAAAATTAGGAGAATGTCCTATGGGTTGAAAATGATTCTGTTGTGATGAAATAATATTCCAATTTTTATGTATTACTTCTTTGATAGAATACATATCCCTGCTAATGGGCACAGAGAAGCTGCAAAATCTATCAGTTTGTGGAACCTCAGCACTGGCTTTAGAAGTGAAGCCATATAACAAGATAGGTTTATGTTTACTGTGTCTGTGTGCTGCAACTTCAGAGAAAACATCATAAATGAGTTGCTTAGGGTAATTTCTGTCAGCAAACAATCTAGATAAAATCATGCTTTCTGTGTTGAAAGTACAGTCGTCACTAATCAGTCTGGATAGCCTAATAAACTGGCCCCTAAGCACTTTCTTTTTCATAAAGAATGGATGCTCGCTATGAAAATCCTAGTAAGTTATTCCTATAAGTTTCTTTTCTGTAGATTTTGGAGGAAAGTGTTCCATTGCTGCTATCCAAAGAAATGATGGTGTCCAGAAAGTTAATCTGTGTACCTTGTCCAGAAACCACAAAGTCTAAGTATGCGATACTGTTAGATAACGATTCAATAAACGTGTTCAATTCTGTTGAATGTCCGCTCCACACAAAAAAAATATCGTCAATGAAACGCTTATAGAGATGCACTTTGTCAAAGTTAGGTGACAGTTTAAGGGTTTCCAGTTCCCATGTGCCTAGTACTAGATTTGCAAAGGCTGGGGCCATTTTCGAACCCATAGCCACTCCTTTAACCTGCTTGTAACATTTGTTGTTGAAATAGAAGTAATTGTTAGTAAGAACTGTCTCCACCTTGGGTAGGTCCGGAGCCCCTGTGCAGGCACCGGCTTCTGAGGGTGTGTTCAGGCCTACAGACTTGCATTTTAAACAGACGTCATCATTTCCATCCAGAAGTTCCAAAACCCTCAGACCTAAAACTCGCACTATGCCTAGAAAACTGACGACCAAACTGCGAGCTCAGGCCCATAAGCCTCAAAAACAAATGCTTAGAATGGCTGAAGACCTAATTACTTTTATTAGGAGAAGCCAGCCTTCCCCCTCTGAGACCTAGAACTGAATTTCTTTCTGATTCTTCTGATCAAGAATCTGATATTTCTGCTCTTTCTGATTACCAGGATTTGCCCTTATCTACTTATGAGAATTCTGATAGAGGATTCCATTCCCTCTGCTTCCCCTCCAGAAGATTTTTTCTTCTGTGAAACCTTGCGTACTCTTTGGGAGCATTTTTGCTGGGAAAGCCAGGATTACTCCGAGTCCAAAAAGAGACTTGGGGAATTCTTACTCCTGCCTCAACACAGGCCTTTAGCTATCCTTCCTGTTCTGGACATTGTAGATGATGCTTTCTTGGAATTTAGCCTTACCCCAAACACTTTACCTCCAGCTCCCAGACAACCTGACAGGTAGTGTAGAGTACTTGACTCTCACAAGTTCCTCTTCAAGAATCCTGCTGCGGATCCAGAGACCATTGCCCAAGGACCAAAAGGCATTAAGGCTACTGCTGCCAAAAATCCTACCCCTTCTGATAGAGATTCTAGAGCCCTAGACAGATAGGGTAAGAAGGTATACACTTCTGCTACTTTGGCCATTAGGGCTTTAAATTGCCAGTTTCATATGTTAAAGTATCAGCAGCATATTATGGGACTACTTAAACAGAAAATGATGTTGATTCCTGACTGTGCTGAACACACAGAATTGCAAGATTTAATGCATTCTGCAGAACAAGTTGGTAAACCATACTTTGCAGTGTGGATTTCACCCTTTAGAAGCATCTTGCAGGGCTGCTGTCACTGTGTCTGTGCTTAGAAGGCATGCTTGGCTTAAGGAACAAAACTTGCCAGATCATGTCAAAGCTAAATTACTGGATGCTCCATTAAACCAAGACCGCCTTTTTGGCAACAAAGCAAAAGTCCTCAAAAGGATGGAGGAAAAACTAAATCTATGCAAACTGTTAAAGATTTCTTACAAGTACAGATTCCCAGATTGCGTCGATATCATATTATCGTACAATGTAAATAGTGAACGCTATTTCATTGTACCAATAATATCGAAACAACAAAATGTCGAACAAACGGATCAGAGAATTTTTTCCTAGAGAAATTTTTCGCTGCTCCGTAAAAAAAACAAAAAAAAAACTTAAACACAAATTTAAGTGGGGGACTTTGTCCCCCCCCCCCACTTAAATATACCAACTCTGAGATCGCACCATAGTGGGGGAAATGGCAAAGTCCCAAAGACGGCAGACCGATATTTTTTCCCTGGGAAAAAATTTGATGATCCGTGACTTTGCTATTTTGCCATTTTTACAGTATTGGATCAACTAAATAGCATTCGCTATTTAGTCCATTCAATAGCGTCATATAGACCCCGCAGATTTAGTAGGCATTGTCCTTCAAAGAACTGGTCCTTTCCAGTTTCTTCCAGGCCTTCTCGGTCCAAACCCAGGAACAGCAGTCCACCTAGGTTGCAGTCTTAGGCTACGCACACACCTAAGCAGTGGGGGGCTCCCACTTCCAATGCAGGGAGTAGTAAGCCACCCCTCTACAGAAAAATGGCACAATGTCTTAACCTTAACCCTTCTAAGCCCTGCTCAACTACCTGCTCCCTTAGGAGGAAAGCTCGCCCTACATGCAATAAACTGGGAACTCATTACCCAGGACAAATGGGTTTTGAACATAGTTTCCCAAGGATACAGATTCCACTTCCTCACACTACCAACCCCAAACAGTCGGCCAGACCTACCCCCAAATCAGTGTGCAGAGGCCCAATAGCAGGTTCGCTCTCTTCTCAGTATCAGGGCTATTCAACCTGTCCCAATAGAACAAAGGGGACAAGGTTTTTATTCAAGACTTTTCCTGGTACCCAGAAAAAACAACTCCTGGCATCCTATCCTTGACCTCTCTATTCTCAACACCTTTTGGGTGATTCCAAAATTCAAAATGCTAACTCTTCAACAACTTCTTCTTATGCTAGCCAAAGATGTCTGGCTGGCAACCTTACACTTAAAGGAAGCTTACCTGCACATCCCAATAAGGGAATCTTGCAGGAAATACCTACGCTTCAGGGCAGGCTCCATGCACCATCAGTTCTCTGCACTTCCCTTTGGCTTATCTACTGCGCCCAGGGTATTCACAAAGTGTCTAGCTCCAGCCATTGCATTTTGCAGGCAGAGAAATATTCAGATTTACCCATACTTGGACGATTGTCTGATTTAGGCAGAAAGCCAGGACTTACTATTACAACATCTGGCATCCGTAAAGGAACTCCTAATCTCACTAGCATCCGTAAAGGAACTTCTAATCTCACTGGGGTACACCATCAACGAAAATAAATCTCACCTGGTACCCTGCCAACAGATTGTATTCCTGGGAGCAAGTTTGAACACAACTTCCCAGATGGCATTCCTCACTCCAGAGAAACAAGTTTATTTGACAACCTACCTCAAACTATTGGCCACAAAACCCCAGCTATCTACAAGGAAAATACTGCAAGCCCTGGGGTTCATGGCCTCTTGCATCGTACTAATTCCATATGCAAGACTGCATATGGGGAAACTCCAGTGGTATCTAAAAAGCCTATGGTGTCAACATTCTCAAGCCCTGGAAACAATGATTTCTGTCACCCCTTGTATGAAGACAGAGTTCCTTTGGTGGGAAGAGGCCTGCTACCACAACAAGGAACTCCCTTTCACTCTGCCCCCTGCCGCCCAAACCCTAACAGACTCATCAGACTATGCATGGGGGGCTCACATGGCAGGGCAGTGCACTGAGGGCAAATGGAACCCGAAACAGATGCACCTGCATATCAAACAAAAATAAATGTTAGCTGTACAGAATGCTCTGACAGCTTTCAAAGACCGTATTCTTCCAGGACAACTATTGGTAAAGACGGACAACGCCACAGTTATGTGGTACATAAACAAGCAGGGGGGAACCCACTTGTACCCTCTCTGCAGACTAGCCATGGCTCTGTGGAACATATCCTTGAGCTACCAAGTACACCTATAAGCTAGATTCCTGCCAGGCAAACTAAATTCACTGGCAGACGACTTGAGCAGAAATCTCATGAACCCACACGAATGGAAACTAGAACCCAACATATTCAACCTCTTGAGGAACAAATGGGGGACTCCAGAGGTAGACTTGTTTGCCTCCCCTCAAAACTACCAATTGGACAAATTCTGCACAAGAACTCCCCACAGTCAAGCTTGGAAAGTGGATGCTCTGTCCTTTACCTGGGAAAGCCTCTCGGTTTATGCCTCTCCTCTCGAAGGTTCTACTGAAGATCAAACAGGACAAGCCAAGGATAACACTGATTGCACCAGACTGGCCACGTCAGCACTGGTGCCCCCTCTTGCACAGTATGAGTGCTGCAACCATGGCACCTGCCTCAGACCCCTTCCCTTCTGTAGTAGCAGGCGGGCCAGATTCTGCGCCCTCCGCTTCAAACCCTGAACCTTGCAGCTTGGCTAATTCCTTGAGCTCTCCTCTAGCATCTCTCAATAAGCAGGTGCTGGATGTCATTCTGGATATTACTAGAAAATCCTATGCTGAAAAGTGGAAAAGATACTGTTCCTGGAGCCAGGCTCAGGGGCTGGGCATAGCGGTGCTCAGCTTACCTCTTATTCTACAGTACTCAACAGAAATGCTCCACAATGGCCTATCCTTCTCGTCAATTAAAATTCATGCCTCTGCCATTTCAGCACATTATAATACTGAGTCCACCCCTCTTCTCACCTCCTGCTAAAACAATTCCTTACAGGGACCAAACATTTATGACCCCCCGCAGGAGAGCTCCCACTCCAGCCTGGGAACTTAACTTTGTATTGGAAAAGCTCACCCCCCCCGAGTCGGTTTCAACAGCAGAGTTGAAATTCCTTTCTTGGAAAAGATAAGATTGGAGTTCTCACTAAAAATTTTCAAGAGATACTTGTGCATCCCTTCACTCCCAGTCCTTTGGTTCATAGTTATTTTGAAAAGCAAACAAAAAAAGTGCAATAGGGATTCGTGGATCCTGGTTACTTCTCACTGGCCAAAGCTAATGGACCAATGCTGTTTATACTAGCTCTGTGATTGCACAGTCACAGGGAATGGAAATCACTCTGAATTCAAAGTAAGGCAGGCCCAGACCACTTAATCAATCAGTGGTTTTAGCCTCCCCTCCTTCAACCGACGACGACTTAGACGAATGTTGAGTTGAAAGAGTTTTTTGAGTTTTGCTTCAATAAAAAAGGAAAGCTCAAAACCCGCATTTATCATTAAAATCGCGAAAAGGACGAAGGAAAAGACTCACACCTTCATGCCCAAGGGTGGTCGGCTGAAATCATCGTTAGGTCTATCACGAGGCTGAAACAGAGTCCTTGGTTCTTACTTCTGATATTATTACTCCCGAGGGCCGAGGAGAGGTTCCGCTGAGTCAAGCTGAGAAATCCCTACCGAAGCAAAAGCAAGAATTGTTGTCAACCATCCCTTTGGACATTTTCACTCACTGGGGCATTAGGGCAGCTAGGCTGTGTCTATTGGCCTTGTGGCTAAAGCATAGGGCTCAAAGGCTTTAGGCTAACCTATCTCTCTTTACAAAATCCCTATTTCATAGATTCTCAGCCTTGCTGAGGACCTTTATAGGGGGTTCCCAACCTCACCTAGACAGGGCCTCTCAACCTCCTCCTCTGACAAAAGCCTGGGACTGAACCTCCATACAAGACTACGGACCTTTTACACTTGCCACAGCATAGGCCTTTAGCTACCACCTGTGCTCTGCCCCTGATTCTCTCTCACCGGCCTGCCCCTAAACTCAGTGATTACGAATTATTAAGGGTGGGTTTCACTTGTAAAGCCCATGCTGCAGACCCAGAAACTATTTCTCTGGGCCAAAAGGTGTTGCAGCTGCCTCTCTGCCCCCTACTGTTAGATCAGCTGAATAAAAAGCTATCTTCCTGAAACCTTGAGGCTTCATTTAGATCAGCTATGACTGGAGCAGTAATTCGTAGGCATGCCTGGTTCAATGGAGAAACAAAGTTTATTTGGCTCCCCGCACAGAGATTTTTTTAAAGTGGAACTCCAGAGACAGAGGGGGGCAGGAATAGGAGGCAGAGAGCAAGAGGCAGATTTCTGGGGATGGGTGCTGGCAGGATGGCAACCCTGCCAGGGCAGACACACATTCTTGAGCTCTGATTCCCACCAGCCAACAATCAACACCTACCTTTGGAGAAAGTTGGCTTTATTCTAAAAAAATGCATTGCATTTAAAAGACAAATGGACACAATTTACTTCAGATGAAAAATAGAAGGGTACCATCTCTATGGCCTATTCTCACTTTTGTCCTGCACAAACAACACTCTCATTGTGCTGCATAAAAAAATGCTGAATTCTCAGCATTGCCCTTGGCTTATCTACTGCTTCTCAGAGTATTCACGAAAAATGCCTGGTATCAGTATTGCACATTGCAGGTTTAATTAAATCTCAAACCCATACCCCAAAGGATAACATTTTTTTGTGCGGATCTACAAGACAAACTCAACTTCCTGCAAGGAAAGTCCTACCAATCATTCCATGCCTGAAAAGGAAATGGTGGGCTCAGGCCTGCCAGACCGACAGAGGGTTGCCTTCAACAAACCACAACCAAGGCAGACCATCACCACGGACGCCTCTGACCTAGGATGGGAGCACACATGGAAGACAAGTGTATCCAAGGATAAACCTAAAGGAGATGCTGGCAGTGAAGCATGCAATCGACATTCAAACCACATCTGATAAGGACAGACAATACACAGTCGGTACATAAACAAACAGGGAGGCACGCGACCTCTACCCTATGCCGGATGGCAATGAATCTGTGGCACCTAGGCCTGAATCTCAACATCCAACTGCAGGCCAAATTGCATTCAGGAAAAGAGAATTCACTAGCAGACAGCAAGCAGAACTGGTGGACTCCTCTCTTTCAGCTGGACAAGACCCTGCATCCAAACTTGAAAACACTGCAGCTAACTGCCTAAACCAAACTGTTTTATCTCAGAGGGTCAAGGGAGATTCCTCATTTGGAGTGCATCGTACAAATGTCACACTGGCAAACCTAGCACACATCCTAGAATACTTAGCAGAACTATTCCACAATGGCCTGTCCTATTCTTCCATTAAGATTCATGCTTCAACAATTTCAGCAGAGTACAACATAAAATTAACACTACCCACCTTTGAACCAGCAGCATCATTTTCACCAGGATAGAGTTTCTCTGAGAACCAATCCTACTTTCATGCCAAAGGTGGTATCCAGGTATCCTTTGAATTTCATGGAAAGACAACTCCTGAAAATATCAGAATTTTCAACATTTATCCAAATTTGCCTTTATACCCTGTGCTCTGACGTCGGGAAAGTGCGACATCAGCCGAGGCCAGACCCAGACTTTGGAATCCGGCCGACGAAGGGCTGCCTGTTCCCCTCCATCCTTAGTGGTAGGATGTCTAATATTAGATGAATGAGATACTTGGCTAGAGGTTCTCAAATCTAACTTTTATTAAGCTCTTTCATATAGAGTTAGACTACCAACAAGAAAATGTGACTAGTTTTTTGGTAAATGGTGCAAGGACCTTTTCAGCCTCAACCCAGTCATAAGGCACATGTAGTCATATTATTTCTTAAAATTGATAGAGGAAGCATCATATATGACATAAGACAAAAAATACAAAATTAAAATAAATTTAGAAGTACAAGCTCTGAATGTCATTAGAGGTACAAAGATGCTTAACTAGTACATTGAGTGGTAATGTCAGATGATGACAACATTGTTATGCGAGAGCAAGCAAGAAGAGTAATGAGAAGGCTGATAGCAGCCCTTTACCTTATTTTTATGGTTAAGAAAGATATGCATATGTTTTGGAAGAGTAGCAATGATGCGTCTAAACAAAGTAATTTTGCAGTAGTTTTGTTTTGAATGAGTTGTTTGATTGTTCCTAATAAGTGGCTGAGGTGATTTTTTGTGGCAGGTGATGAGGTGGTCATTTGAGATTAAACTTTGTATTCCAGAGATGAAGAATAATGTGGTCTAAGTGTACTCATTTTGTAATACTGTAAATCTTTCAAAAGTAAGTATACCTTGTCAAACAGTTCTTGAATAAGGGAAAGTTTGAATTTTCCTGTTACACTGCTAGTGCAGCCCCTTGTGGAACCTGTTGCCTTGACCACAGGCTGTTTTATAATGAGGAATGTGCACATTTGTGAAACCAACGTTTGCCGATACCTTGTGCACTTCTACTGGGGAAAGAAAATGGGAAGCTGGAAGTAGCTAATGGCAGGCCTATCTTAAAAGGTGATTACCAATTTTGTGACATCTTTTTCATGCCATGGCTGTTGCTAACAGTTTTGGGCTAGTATATTTTGCAGGGATGGAGAATTGTACTTTCAACCTTAGTAGAAGGAACTTTGAACCCATGTGGCTTCTGGGGTGAAATAATAGGTTGATTGTTCTGGAATGAGGAGTCTGTGCATTCCAGTTTCTTGCAAGGTTGTGAAATATGTATGGTGCTCTGCTGTACTGGTTTTGCAGTGTCTGCTTTTTGGTTTGGAGGTGAACCCTGTAGTTGATTAGTCTGCTGATGCATGAGGATATTTGCTTATGCGTCTCATACTCTTTTGCTTCTCATCAGATTCAATAATAACTATATGCAAGGATCACTCGGCATCCTTTTAGCCAAATAGTTGCAGAAACCTGTGTCTGCATGTTACGACATGGCACCTCCATCTCTGTTGCTGTTTACTGGTTAGGTGATGGAAGTAGATGCTGTTGAGCCGGCAGATTAACTTGTCTTTGGAAATAGGACCATGCATACTGCTGAAGGGGAGACCATGCAACTATACAAATAATGTCATTGTTCTTAAGCATCTCTTCCCTTGTAGTGCTTAAGGGGAATTAGTCTGAAATGGGATATCTTTGTTATTGAACTTGAATGTGTGTTGGTCTTAAGTGATTGCTAAAATATGCAACCAAGTTGCATTTTAATATATATTTTTTTCTATTTCATTTTCTCCTGTCCTTTGCAGCAATTTGACCACCATTGTCCTTGGGTGAATAACTGTATCGGGAGACGGAATTACAGATATTTTTTTCTATTTCTTCTTTCCCTGACAACACACATCATTGGAGTATTTGGATTTGGGTTGCTGTATGTCCTGAAGCATATGGATGAGCTGTCCAGTGTCCACACAGCTGTCACGTATCCTTACATATTTCAACAGTGTGGTTCTACATCTTCCTTCACTTTTATCTAAATCTGTTTTCAGTTGAATTTGGAACAAAATTGTATGGTATTTTCATGTTTGCTTTTACTATAGTATAATTGTATACAAAATATTACAAAAAAAATGCAAGAACTATATCATTTGTAGCAAGAGGTAAGTGTGTGAAAGATTAAGATCACAGATTAAATGCCCATTTTACCACATTGTGCTATTGCATCTAACAGCTGAGTAACAGAGTCTACAATTAGTCAATGAGCTCCATAGTGCACTGTAGTGGAATTTTGTGTCGGACCAGTCACACTGCGTAAGCAGTTCATTTGTCATTAAATTTTTATTAATGTACACTTGTGTCTGATTTGTTTGCTTCTCCCTGTCTAAAGTGTCTTATTGTCTCCAGAGTAGATGTTAGTTTCTTTGCCATGTATACCCCATTTTTTCCCCAAAAATACTGATTTAACACTATTAAAGTATAGACCGTAAAGTCAAGTCTTATATAAACCACAGTGGAGACAGTAACTATAGACTTGTTTATTCTGATGAATTTTTATGTTCACAATGTAGGCAAAGTATTATAGAGACATAGATGATTTGTTCATATGTAAAGGAACAGCTGATGAATTTGATACATTTTTTGAGAAAATTACGATATTTGGTATGAGATTTTCTAGATTGGTTAATAGATGTAAAATGTGCTTCTTTGAATTTGGAGTTATGAGTGTAAATAAAATTAATACAAAATTACATAAAGGGTGCTGTTGTGCATACATTCTTTTTAATGGAAATAGTTGTCACCAAAATCACTTATTGAAAGTTGTACCATTAGGTGAGTTATGTGCCAAGATAGCATGCACTAAGTGGAAAGATTTTATTAGCAAAGCAAGTGATTTAATGCAGTTATTTTTTAGAGAGAATTTATTCTATTGATGTAGTTAGACGTTTGTTTTTTAAGCTTGTGAGAGGAGTAAAACAGCGTACTGCTATCTCAGAATGTGATTATTGAATGTAAGGTAAGAAGAAAAGTAGTGCCACCTGGTGAGTGAACATTGTCTCTAGGTGATTGCCAGTGGCTGATGTGACAGCCCAACCCCATGTACAAAAATAGGGAATATGGATGGATGGAAGAATAGTGACAAAAATATTTATTTTTTTCACAGACTGTATTGTATTTACAAAAATAGTAGAGGTGATAGGAACTATTGAAATATTTTGGGAGAAGATGAGCATCTGAGATGGAAAATTTAAGATTTAAAGGTTCCATTTAAAAAAAAAAAAAAAGGATGGGAATATTCAGGGCAATGGTAGTTCACAGCCATTGTAGAAGAATTCAAGTTATTAATTGATAGAATGGGATTACAAGGAACTTTTCCTTGTGGTAATAGTAATGTATGTAAATGTGTAGTAAGAGAAATTAAATGTGTTAATGGTAGCAAGTTTCAGTACAGTGGATGTTACACTTGTAATTCTACAGGGGTTCTTTATGTTATTAGTTATGTTTGTCGATTAAGTAGTATTAGACAAAAATGAACCTAAAATGAGATTAAGTAGACATAGTAATGACATAATAGGTTTGATATAATACAAATTAATATAAATTAAAATACAACATTAGGAGAATGTAAACATAATTAAGGTACATGTACTTCTTTCTATAAGTAGCTTCCAGTATGAGATATGATAGTCCAATTGAAAATATTTTGAAACGATAAGGAATAGATTCTTAAATTTCAAACTTTAAACTGTATGGGTTAAATAATTATGTTGGATGAAGTGCTTTACATAATATTTGATATTTTTTGCTGTTAGAGCTTTTAAATTTATATTTTTATTTTCACTGTTTTGTTAATGTTTGTAAAATTGCTATTTGTTTAATATTAGTCACGTGATTAAAGGTTTGTATATAAGGAATAGTCTAAGCATACTCGTGCCAGTGTACAAGAACAAAGGGGACATCCACAACTGTGGACAGTACAGAGGCATCAAACTCCTACCACATTGCATGAAAGTTCTAGAGAGGGTGATAAATGGATACACAGAATAGTAGAATGTAAGATGGGAGATGAACAGTTCGGATTCAGATCAAGATGCAGCACAATTGACCCGATGTTTGCATTGAGACAGATACTTGAGAAGAAACTAGAGAAGAGGAGAGAGTCAAACTGGGCTTTCCTAGACTTGGAGAAAGCATATGACAAGGTCCCAAGAAAGCTGATCTGGGCAGTACTGCGGTGGTTTGAAGTCCCAGAAACATTGGTAGAATTAGTACAGGCTATGTACAAGGACCCAGTGACTCAAGTACGAACAGTGTTTGGCCTCACTGAGGGGTTCCCAGTGGGAGTGGGTGTACACCAGGGTTCAGCTCTGAGCCCACTGCTGTTCACACTGGTAATGGACTTACATCAACAAACAGGTTGGAGGGGTCAGAGCAACAAAGCTGCTGTATGCAGACAATGTGACAGTACAGGCAGACTCTGATCTAGAACTTCAGCAAAGGATAGGAGAATGGAATGCAAATCTGAAGGCACATGGGATGAAACTAAGCACAGATAAGACAGTGGTAATGGCAGCAGATTGGGGAAATCAGAAGAAGCTGAGAATAGAGATAGATGGGAAGATAGTGGAACAGGTAAACAGCTTCAGGTATCTGGGAGGGGTGGTTGAGGAGAAGGGTAGTCTGAATGAAGAGGTCAAAGCTAGAATCAGAGGGGCTGCAGCCAACTGGCATAGAGTATCAGGTGTAGTATATGACAGAAGAATGCCAAAGAAGCTGAAAAGCAAGGTGTACAAGACAGTGGTGTGACCAGTACTACTGTATGGTACAGAAACCTGGGCAGTAAAGGCAGAACTGTTGAAGCTAGAGATGATGGAAATTAAGTGCCTGAGAAAGGTGGTAGGATGCACACTGCGGGACAGGCGAAGAAATGAGGACATAAGAGCAGAAGCCAAAGTAGCTCCAATTACAGAAAAGATCAAAGAAAACAGATTACAATGGTTTGGGCATGTGTAGAAAAGCAGAAGACAATCTGGTGAGGGAGATTTGGGACAGACAGGAAAGAAGGTAAGAGGAAGCGAGGACGTCCAGCAAAGAGGTGGATGGATTGTGTGAAAGAAGATCTGCGACAGTCAGGCATGAGTGTTGAAGAAGACAGGAGAGTGGCACTAAATCGAGAGAGTTGGTGACAGTTAATACGATACCCCGACCCCATGTAAATGGGAAAAACGGGATGATGATGATATAAGGAATAGTCTTTGTGATTTTTAGCTTTTAAGTCTTAAAAGGTGTGTTGCAGAGGCACTAGACATCTGGAATTTGGAAGAGAATTGTATGGTATTTTGGTGTCTGTCTTGGAGCTGAATTGAGCAGCTCTTCAGGGCCAAACTGTACTAGAGTACTTGGAATCCAGAAAGATATTTTATTATTTGAATTTTTTTTGTGTAGTTTTTCTTAGTGGTATACATGCACTCAGGGTCAAATCTGACTGTGTAAATTAATGATGTAAATGCAGATATGCATTTATTGCATTTGTTTACTTGTTTTTCAGGAACTACATCTACCTTATGTAGATTGAGGCCTCAATCCCCTCAATTTGGAAAATATCCTATGTTATTCCACTCCACAAAGGAGGTTCATCCACAGAACTATCCAACTATAGACCTATAGAGCCATATACTATCACCACTTGCCAAAATTAAAGAAAAAAGCATGCACACAACAACTAATAATACTATCTAACCCAAAAAAAACTACTCTCACAGACTCAACATGGATTCAGGACCCCATCATAGTACAAACTACTCCCTCCTTTACTGAAAACAAACATTAAAACAACCAGAAAAAAAAAAAATCCCCTCCGCCTTCCTGGACCTATCGAAAAAGCCTTTGTGGTAAACCATCACTTTAAATATACTTTTTAAAAAAAAACCCTGATACTGATACCCTTGACTGGTTTCAAGCTTACCTCAAACCTCAGTGGGAGACAACAATGGCAAATGCAGCTCTAAGCTCTCTAACCCTACTACCCATAGGCTGGAGTATTCCATAGTAGGATAGACCTCTCCTCTTTTTTTCATCTCTCACCATCCATCCAAACAGTTTCAGCTTTCACAGTATGGTATGCAGTCTATATGATGACTATATGATAATATAATATTGCAAATCTAATACCAACATCTACCCCAACATAGACCAACACCAAAAACTTGCCACCAAATCTAAAACATCTCCTGATCTTAACTCTTACATCCTCAAGTACCCAACCAATAGATTCCCACTGAAAACAACTATAAAATCACTAAAAAAAAATCCTATAAAAATCCAATAATAGGCCCAATATCCCCCAGACACCTTTACAAAGCAATTAGGAGTATAATATCACATTCAACCAGATTATTTATACAGCCATTAACAAGAACTAAGTCAGTCAATAAGAAACTTGGGAGTCTATATACTTTTATGCTTGAATGCCCTTACTACCTCTCAAAGCCTACCTCCTACTACCCTACTATATGCCTCCTGTCCTCACCACTGATCTGTCTCTGATCTCCTCTCCTCCCTCATCCCAATCCATCTCATCCTGCCAGGCTCCAACATGCCCACTTTACTAGCCTACCCTACAGAACACATACTACTGTACTAACCTGAAAAGATAGAATTCCCATACTCACCAGTCCCAACTCATTCTCTCAAAATCCCCCACAAAACAAAAAATACCTTACCACCACTGAGAAATAATGGAACTCTCTCCTAAAAAAGACGCCTGCTCCAAACTCAAACCCAAAAAACTCAACAACTGGTGGTGGCACTCTAACAACAACACATTAACACCACTGGTGGTGAATCCAACTCTCTAAACACCACCAGTAAAAATGGTAACTCACATTCCAAATAGTCTATAGTCTAAGTCAAATAGTCTAAAAACTCCACTTCAAGTCACACTGCCCAAGTCCTTGTGCAAACTCACTTAAACTAAACATAACATTAACTTAAAGATAAGTTTGTAAAAATAAATGATAAAATATGTATATAAATATCTACTATATTGTAATATATAAATATGTATATGTCCTTAATGTGCCTACCGTCTTACTGTTAATATAATATTAATGTTACATTTGTAGTAATCTCAGAAATAGTAATGGCAGTCTTGTACTTGTATGTAAATAGCCTATGTTTTGTATGTAACTTTTACCTAATTTCTCCTGTAACTCACTTATCTTAAATTTCTGCCTTCCGCTCGAAAAACTGATGTAAACATGTAAAATAAAAATTATATAATGGCAAAATAAAATAAATAAATAATAATACCTTATGAAAACTTATGGACTTTTGAAATAGACACTGGATTTTATTTTTATTGAGTACTGATTTCTTATTTTTTTCTTAGGTGTGACTGCTTGTAAACATGAGTTAGTGTTCCACTGTGAAGTCAAAGGTGCTTTCAGGCTTCTCTATGTGGAAGGTCAGCCATTTGGTAAAGCTGTACTGGTTGATAGAAGCTACCCCCTTTTTGCACATTGTGTTGCCGTAACTGGTGATAGAACCTTCCTGATGTTCTTCGTGTTTCACTGTTGCAGTCATCACACTTGGGTTATCTGCCTGCAGGTAGCCCTCAGTTGGCCCGAATACCAGAGTCTTAGTATTTCTGCGACGGATGCTGTAGTTTCTTCCATGACGTCAGGTCATCAGGTGTATAAAAACAACCAGCCAACGCCATTACATCAGTCTTTCTTGCCGAGGAGGAGCCTGAAGCAGAAGCAGTTTGTAAGTGCCGGTCGGCTGCTACTTGAAATTTTCATTTTTCGAGTTGATAATCCTGAAGTCTTCTAAAGCTAAGTACCCTGTTGGGGATCCTTTTTTCTTGCTCTAACTGATGTCAGAAAAAGTTAACAATTGTCTTGCCTGTGGAAAGCAAATGCCTCACAGAGATTTTCAGTCTTATTGCGTCACCTGTTTAGGCCCAGACCATGACATCCCTCGCTGTCGGTTTTGTGCCGTTTAACACCCAAACCATTCGTTGTTGGGCTGTTTTTGTTGCTAAATTCTTTCGCTGTCTATCTCCGTATTCCGAAATGGCTTCGGTAAGCCATCCAACTACCGATCTTCCAAAATAAGTAAGGATAAAGACAGAGACAGACCGCATAGGTCCAAAACTGCCGAAGACGCTTCCATTAAGCTAGTTGCCAGTACTCAGTGAGGTGCCTTTGCAGCCCCTGATGCCTGCTTCTGTGGATTTGCAGGCCTCTGCTGCGACCCATTCGGAGTCCGGTATGCCGCAAGATGCTTTTTTGACGATGGAACCTGCGGATGTCTCTACCTTGGATGGGTCCGGAGCCGCTGTGCAGGCACCGGCTTCTGAGGGTATTTTCCAACCTACTGATGTTCGAATCAAACAGACTCCTTTTGTAGCCAAAACTACCAAACTTCTTAGGCCCAGAGTATGCACTACACCTAGAAAACCGACCAAAGTGCATACTTGGGGCCACAAAAAAAAAATGCTTAGAATGGCTGAAGACCTTATAACACTAATTAGGAGAAGCCAGCCTTCCCCTGCTAAGAGACAAAGAATTCAGTTGCCTTCAGATTCTACAGACTAGGAGTCCGATGACTCTGATCTTTCTGGTTATCTGGACATGCCTTTATCAGCCTATGAGGATTCAGATGCAGAGGAATCCATTCCCTCTGCCTCCCTTCCAGAGGATTTCTCTTTTGGTGAAACTTTGCAGACTTTGAGAGCATTTCCATTGGGAATGCCAAGACTATCCTCAGTCCAAAGAGAGAGACAGAGAACCAACACAGGCCTTTAGCTGTTCCTCCTGTCCTAGATGTTGTGGATGATGTTTTCTTGGAATCCAGTCTTACTCCAGACACCTTACCTCTGGCCCCTAGGAAACCTGACAGGTACTACCGAGTACCCGATTCCCACAAGTTTCTTTTCAAGAATCCTACTGCTGATCCAGCGATCATTTCCCAGGGACCTAAAGGTATTAAGGCTACTACAGCCAAAAATCCTACCCCTTCGGACAGGGATTCCAGAGCTTTAGACAGATGGGTTAAGAAGGTATATACCTGTGCAACTCTTGCTATCAGGGCATTGAATTGCCAGTTTCACATGCTGAAGTACCAGCAACATATTATGGATCTCATTAAAAAAAAATGGCAATATTTCCAGATTGTGCAGAAAAAGATTTGCAAGAGCTTATACATTCTGCAAACCAATTTAATAAGCATACTTTACAGTGTGATTTTGATGCCCTAGAAGCATCGTGCAGGACTGCAGTCACTGGCTCTGTACTGAGAAGATGTGCTTGGCTGAAGAAGCAGACCTTGCCAGATCATGTCAAATCCAGATTGCTAGATGCTCATTTAAATAAGGGCGTTTTGTTTGGCACCAAAGCAGAAGAAGTTATTAAAAAGATGGAAGAAAAAGCTAAATCTATGCAAACTGTTCAAGAATTCTTACAAGTGCAACCACCTCGATTCAGTAGGCATTGCCCTTCAAAACACTGGTCCTTTCCAGCCCCCTCCAGGCCTTCCCAAACAAGACCCAGGGGAAACAGACCTCCCAGACTACAGACTCCGGGTATGCAAAAAAATGATGTCCATTACTCAGGACTGATGAGTCTTCAACAATATATCCCAGGGGTACAAATTTTTTCCATTCACTGCCAAATCCAAGCAAGTTTCCAGACCTTCATCCAAACCAGTGGGCAGAGGCTCAAAACCAAGTTATTTCCCTGCTCCACATCAGAGCTATTCAGCCAGTTCCAGTAGAACAAAGGGTCAGGGTTTCTACTCCAGACTATTCCTGGTACCCAGGAAAGCGGGCTGTTGGCACCCAATCCTGCATCTTTCAATTCTCAACACCTTCCTGGTGGTCCCAAAATTCAAGATGCTTACCCTGCAACAGCTTCTCCCTATGCTAGCTAAGGATGGCTGGTTAGTCAGCCTAGACTTAAAAGAAGCTTATCTGCACATCCCTGTCAGGGAATCATGCAGGAAATATCTGTTTCAGGGCAGGATCTATGCATTATCAGTTCTTTGCACTTCCCTTTGGATTATCTACTGCGCCATTGCATACTGCAGGCAGAGAAATATCCAAATTTACCCATACTTGGATGACTGCCTGATTCAGGCAGACATGAATTGCTGCTTCAGTATCTGACATTTGTAAAAAGCCTTCACACTTCTTTGGGGTACACCATCACCGAAAAGAAATCACAACTGGTGCCTAGTCAAAAGATTGTATTCCTGGGAGCAAGCTTGGACACAACTTCCCAGATGGCATTTCTCTCTTCAGAAAAACAAGTCTATCTGACAGACTACTTCAAGCAAATGGCCACCAGAACCCATGTAACTACAAGAAAAATACTGCAAGCCCTAGGGTTCATGGCTTAATTTATTCTGCTAATTCCATATGCAAGACTGCATATAAGGAAACTTCAATGGTACTTGAAAAGTATTTGGTGCCAGCATTCTCAGGACCTAGAAACCGTCATTCCTGTAATACCTTGTCTGAGGGCAGAGTTTCTTTGGTGGGCAGAAGCATGCGACCACAACAAGGGACTGCATTTTACTCTACCCCACGCCGCCCAAACACTGACCACAGACTCATCAGACTATGCATGGGGGGCCCACATGGCTGGCAGATGCATTCAGGGCTACTGGAGCCCAAGCCAAATTCTCCTGCACATCAACCAAAAGTAGATGCTAGCTGTGCAGAATGCTCTGACAGTTTTCAGATACCTAATCCTTCCAGGACAACTACTAATAAAACCAGCAACACCACAGTTATGTGGTACATAAACAAACAGGGGGGACCCATTCTTACCCACTCTGCAGGTTAGCCATGACTCTGTGGAGCACAGCTTTGGACAACGAAGTCCATCTACAAGCTCAGTTCCTGCCTGGCAAACAGAATTCTCTGGCAGACAACGTAAGCAGAAATCTCTTAGACCCACATGAGTGGAAATTGGAGCCCAGCACCTTCTACCTCCTGATCCAGAGGTGGGGGACCCCAGAGGTGAATCTCTTTGCCACCCCCCACAACCACCAGTTAAGCAAATTCTGCACCATGAACCCTCACGGCAGGCCCTGGAAAGTGGATGCCCTAACCTTTCAATGGGAAAACCTCTCAATCTATGCCTTTCCCCCTCTGCCCCTTCTCTCAAGAGTACTACTCAAGATAAAAGAAGACAGGCCAAGGACAATTCTGATTTCCCTGGACTGGCCACACCAGCACTAGTACCCACTCCTGCGCAGTGCCAACCTGGCACCTACACCAGACCCCTACCCTGCTGTCACAGCAGTAGGGACAGATTTTGCATACACAATTACAAATCCTAAATGTTGCAGCCTAGCTTATTCCTTGAATACTCCACCAGCAACCTTAAGTAAACAGGTGCAGGACGTAATTCTTGAAGCCAGAAGGCTTAGTACTAGGAAGTCCTATGCGGAAAAGTGGAAAAGATATTGTTCTGGATTCCATCTAAATGAAAGGACACAGCTGTGCCCTCCTTACCTCTAATCCTAGATTACCTAGCAGAGCTGCTCCACAGAGGCCTGTCCTTCTCCTCCATTAAGCTTCATGCCTGTGCCATTTTGGCTCATTACAGTACTGAGCCACCTCTATTTTCTCATGCTCTCATCAAACAGTTCCTGGAAGGGGCTAACAACTTAAGGCCCCCAAGGAGAGCACCCACCCCTGCTTGGGACCTTAACATTGTATTGAAAAAGCACATGCTTCCCCCTTTTGAACCTGCTGCTTCAGCGGAGTTAAAATTTCTCTCTTGGAAATCAGCATTGCTTCTAGTCATCACTTCAGTTAGGAGTGAATGAGCTACAGGCACTGATGGCTGTGGAACCCTTTATTATCTTCCATGCTGACAGGGTTTCCCTCAGGACTAACCTGTCCTTTATGCCTAAGGTGGTGTCCAGTGTGGCGCTAAACCAATCCATCCATTTGCCAACCTTCTTCTCTAACCCTCAGAATAAAGTGGAAAGGATCCTGCACTCTTGGATGTGCACAGACAGCTCAGGTTCTACCTTTATAGGACTAAGCCTTTCAGAAAATATGACCAGCTACTAGTCAGCTTTGCAACAGGGGCAGGAGGGCAAGGCCATTTCTAAAAAAAAAAAATTTCCAAATGGATAGCGCACTGCATCCATTTCTGCTACATGGAAAACAAACCTCTCGGGGTCAGAACACATTCCACTAGGGCTACTTCTACCTCTACAGCATTTCTCAGGGGAGTCCCTACCAGGACATTCTGGAAGCTGCAACCTGGAGTCCTGTACACACCTTCACCAAGCATTACCACTTACCTATCTTTTCAAAATCCAAAGCAGGATTTGCTACTGCAGTCTTGCAGGGCCTGCCCTAACACTTCTTGACTGCCTCCACCCTTCCTCAGCTTTGGGAATCAACCCAAGTGTAATGACTGCAACAGTGAAACACGAAGAATATAGTACAGTTGTGTACACTTACCATATATGTAGATGTGTAGATGTTTGAGTGTTTTCACTGATGTTCTTTGTGTTTCACTGTTGCAGTCATTACATTTGGGTAATTCTGCTGGCAGGTTGCTCTCAGTCAGCCTGAATTCCAAAGTCTTGGGTCCTGCGTCGGCTGCTGTCACCCCTTCCATGACGTCAGGTAGTCAGGGGTATAAAAGAAGCAGCTGACGCCATTTTCTTTAGTCTTTCTTGCTGCGCAGTGCCCAAAGCAGTTCGCAAGTGCCGGTCAGCTGACTCCTGAGATTTTTGTGTTTGAATTTCAGATCCGAAGTAGTCATTAAAGCTAAGTACCCCGTTGGGAAAACTTTTTTCTTGCTCCAGACCAATGTCAGAAAAAGTTAATTGTATTTCTTGTGGAAAGTAAATACCTCATAAGGACATTCATTCTTACTGTATTCCTTGCCTAGGCCCTGACCATAACGTTTTAGGTCGTTGGTTTTGTGCTAGATTTAACCAACGCACTATTAAGAATCAGTATGATTTTGCATTAAACTATTTTGGACGCAGGTTTAATTATCCAGAAATGTAGTCTGATAGCCATCCGACTACCGGAGTTCACAAGAAACGCAAAGAAAAAGATAGACAACCGAGGCCCAAAACCGACGAAGCTTCTCCTAAGCAAGTCGCCGGTTCTCAGTGAGGCGCTTTTGCAGCCCCCGACGCCTGCTACTTTAGAGTCGCAGGGTGCTACCGACTCCCACGTGGAGTCTGCTATTCCGCTGGAAACTCAAGGTATTGGAGCCTTGGACACTATTCCTTCAGATGGGTCCGGAGCCGCTGAGCAGGCACCGGCTTCTGGGGGTGTATTCGGACCTAAGCATGTATACATTAAACCGACTTCAGCTTCAAAGGCAAAGACTAAAGCACCTTCAAAGACAAAGAAATAAACTCAAGAGCCACGTGGACAGGCCTCCATGCCCAAAAAAACAGATGCTCAAAATAGCCGAAGACTTGATTACCTTGATATCAGGGGTTCCCATTCCCCTCCTGATAAGAGGCCTGGGCAAGAGACAGACTATGAATCTTCAGATCAGGCTTCTATTTCTTCTGATTCCTCTTCTGACCAGGAATATTCTCTTCCCCCCTATGAGGATTCTGATGCTGAAGAATCTATTCCTTCAACTTCTCCTCCTCAGGACTATTCTTTTGGGGAAACCTTACATACCATGAGGGAGCACTTCCACTGGGAGAGCCAAGATTTTTCAGAATCTAAAAAGAGGCTCAGGGACTTCCTTTTACTACCTCAACACAGGCCTCTAGCCATTCCACCTGTGTTAGACATTGTAGATGGTGTGTTTTCAGAGTCTAGTCTGACCCCTGACTCCTTACCTCCTGCTCCTGTTAAGCCTGACAGATATTACAGGGTTCCTGACTCTCATAAATTCCTTTTCAAAAACCCTGCTGCAGACCCAGAAACTGTTTCACATGGTCCTAAGGGGGTTAAGGCTTCTGCTGCAAAAAACCCTACCCCCTCTGACAGAGATTCTAGGGTACTGGAGAGATGGGGAAAAAGGTTTACACATCTGCTACCTTGGCTATAAGGGCCTTAAACTGTCAGTTTCATATGCTTAAATATCAGCAACATGTCATATCATGGCATTGCTTAAATAGAAAATGTTGTTAAACTCTTAATGTGCAGAAAACAAGGAAATGCAGGATTTATTGCATGCAGCTGAACAAGTTGGAAAACATACTTTGCAATGTGGGTTTGATTCTCTGGAGGCCTCCTGCAGGGCCGCAGTTACAGGTTCTGTAATTAGGAGGCATGCTTGGTTAAAGGAACAGAATCTGCCTGATCATGTCAAAGTTAAATTATTAGTTGCACCTTTACAGCATGATACTTTGTTTGGTGTTAAAGCAGAAGAGGTGTTAAAGAAAATGGAGGACAAAGCTAAATCTATGCAAACTGTCAAAGATTTTTTACACGTACAGCCACCTAGGTTTAATAGACACTGGCCTACAAAGAATTGGTCCTTTCCTGTGTCTGACAAACCTCAGAGGGGCAGATCCAGGCGCCCTAGAGGCAGATCCCAGGCGCAAGGTTCATACAGGTCTAAGCAGTGGGGTCCTTCTACCTCCAAAAGTGGAGAAGACAAATCACAACCTTACAGGAAACAGTCCCAATGACTTCCCCCTACCGGCACCAAGCACTTATTTTCTGGCATCACTCTTATGGGGAAAATTAGCACTTTTTTCTCAAAATTGGCACATAACCCAGGACAAATGGGTTCTAAATATCGTGTTACAAGGCTACAAGTTCCATTTCCGTACCCTGCCAAAGGCAAACGGCTGGCCAGATCTGCCAAAAAATCAATGGGCAGAAGCACAAAAACAAGTCTCATCCCTCTGGGACATGAAGGCCATTCAACAAGTGCCAGAGCAAGAGTGGAAACAAGGATTTTACTCTGCTGTTCTTGGTACCCAGAAAGGGCAAGGCCTGGAGGCCAATACTGGACCTATCTATTCTGAACACATTCCTGGATGTACCAAAATTCAAAATGTTGACTTTGCAGCAGCTTCTGCCCATGCTGGGCAAGAACGCTTGGCTTGTGACTTTAGACCTAAAAGAGGCATACCTGCATGTCCCAATCAGACAAATATGCAGAAGATACCTCAGATTCAAGGCTGGCTCAATGTATTACCAATTCTCTGCACTGCCCTTTGGCTTATCTACTGTGCCCAAGGTCTTTACAAAGTGCCTGGCACCAGTAATTGCATTTTGCAGACAGAGAAATACAAATATATCCTTACTTGGACGACTGTCTAATTAAAGCAGAGAACAAGGACATTCTACTACAGAATCTGGCGTTCGTGAAAAGACTTCTAACAAGCCTAGGGTACACAGTCAACAAAAAGAAATCAAAACTAGTACCCTCTCAAGAGATAATATTCCTGGGTGCAAGCTTAAATACAACTGCCCAGATAGCTTATCTCACGCCAGACAAACAGACAACTGACTACCTATTTCAAAATGTTAGCAACAAAGACCCACTTATCTGCAAGAAAAATTCTGCAGGCTTTGAGCTTCATGACACCCTGCATCCTACTAATACCATTTGCAAGACTGCATATGAGGAAACTTCAATGGTACCTAACAAGTGTTTGGACTCAGCATTGCCACAGCCTGGAAACTGATTACTCTCATTCCCTGCCTGCAACAGGAGTTTCGATGGTGGGCAAAGGCTTGTCACCAAAACAAGGGACAGCCATTCACATTACCCCCAGCCAGGAAGACACTAACAACGGATGCATCAGATTATTCCTGGGGGGCCCACATGGCAGGAAGATGCATTCAGGGCACATGGACCTCAAACGAAATGCATCTACTTATCAATCAAAAAGAGATGCTAGCTGTTCAAAATGCCCTGACAGCCTTCAAGGACCTACTTCATCCAGGACAACTACTGATAAAGACAGACAACACCACGGTCATATGGTATATAAACAAGCAGGGGGGTGCACATTCTTACCCCCTTTGCAGACTAGCCATGACTTTGTGGGACACAGCATTGACTTGCCAAGTACATCTGCAGGCACAATTCCTGCCAGGAAGGAAAAATACTCTGGCAGACGAACTAAGCAGAAAACTCATGGATCCCCACGAGTGGCAGCTGGATCCACAAATCTTCAGCATGATAACAAGCAAATGGGGATGCCCGGACATAGATCTGTTTGCCTCCCCTCACAACTACCAACTAAAACGATTCTGCACAAGGAGTTATCAGAGACAAGCATGGAAAGTGGATGCCCTATCTTTCAGCTGGAAAAACCTATCAGTATATGCCTTTCCCCCTCTGCCTCTCCTCCCCAAGGTGCTCTTAAAGGTCAGACAGGAGTAGCCAAAGATTATACTGATTGCCCCAGACTGGCCCCGCCAGTACTGGTACCCAATACTAAGGAGCTTGTCTCAATGCCCAGCTTGGACCTTACCTCAAGTACCTCATCTACTGTCCCAGAAAAACAATCAGATCCTGCACAGCCAGCTCAGGACTTTAAACCTGGCAGCATGGCGGATAATGTAGTCATACAAAACACACCTCTCAGTAAAGCTGTGATGGGTGTCATTTTGGAAGCCAGAAGGCTTAGCACTAGAAAATATTATGCTGGAAAATGGAAGGGATTATGTGCTTTGAACCAGGCACAAGGAACAGATACAGCTGTGCCAAATATTCCTCAGATTTTGCAATACTTAACTGAGATGCTGGACAAAGGCCAGTCTTTCTCATCTATTAAAATTCATGCCTCTGCCATTTCGGCTCATTACAATGCAGAGCCACCAGTCTTTTCTCATCCCTTACTAAAACAGTACCTCAGAGGAGCCAAAAATGTAAGGCCTCCAAGGAGATCACCAATGCCTGCATGGGACCTCGACTGTGTCTTGGAAAAACTCACCCTGCCTCCTTGTGAGCCAGCTGCTACTGCTGATATAAAGTTTTTATCTTGGAAAACAGCTCTGCTCCTGGCAATAACTTCTGCAAGACGAGTTTTAGAGTTACAGGCACTCATGGCTGTGGGACCTTTTTATCTTTTTTTATCCAGACAGGGTCTCCCTGAGGACAAACCCAACATTTATGCCTAAAGTGGTGTCCAGTGTGGCTCTTAACCAAACCATTCATCTGCCTAGTTTTTATCCAAATCCACAGAACAAGGAGAGTTCTGCATTCTTTGGACATACACAGATAGCTTGGATTCTACTTGGACAGAACCAAGGTTTTCAGAAGGACAGAGCAATTACTAGTGGCATATGCTGCAGGATCACAAGGAAAGGCTATCTCAAAGCAAACTATTTCAAAGTGGATAGGCACTGCATTCATTTCTGCTACTTACACCATGGCAAGCCAGTGCCTAAGGGCATTAGGCCACATTCCACCAGAGCTGCAGCCACTTCAGCAGCCTTCCCCAAGGGAGTACCAACGAAGGACATTTTAGAGGCAGCTACTTGGAGTTCAGTGCATACATTTACAAAGCACAATCATCTGCCACTCTACTCTAAATGCAGGGCAGGCTTTGCCACTGCAGTTCTGCAGGGTCTCATAGCTGCTCCTAATGCTGTTTAGCACCAGCCTCCCAACCATAGCTTTGAGACTGCACCCACATGTAATGACTGCAACAGTGAAACACGAAGAACATAGTACAGTTGTGTACACTTACCATAAATGTAGATGTTGGAGTGTATTCACTGTTGCAGTCCAGATTACCCACCTTTATATATATATATATATATATATATATATATATATATATATATTTATATAAATTTTGGCTACCCTTTTAGGGGACACCTGACATCTGGGGCAAGAAAAACTAAAGAAAATGGCATCAGCTGCTTCTTTTATACCCCTGATGACCTGACATTAGGGAAGGGGTGACCGCAGCTGACGCAGGACCCAAGACTTTGGAATTCAGGCCGACTGAGGGCAACCTGCCAGCAGGATTACCCAAATGCAATGACTACAACAGTGAATACACTCCAACATCTACATTTATGGTAAGTGTACACAACTGTACTTTGCAATCCTAGTTTCCCTCCCTCCAGCCCCGTTTTTTTCTATCTTTCTGTCTGTCCTCTCTCTGGCTATTTGTAATGGTATTGGTATTTACTTTTTACTGGTGGTGGTTTCCACACTTTCCACACCATATACTAGCTCTCTATTTGGGGGCTCCTGACATTTGGGGCAAGAAAAATTGATGTAATGGCGTTGGGTGCCTGTTTTTATACCCCTGACGAATTGATGTAATGGAAGAAGCGACTGCATCCGACGCAGACATACTAAGACTCTGGTCATCTGCCTGTAGGTAGCCCTCAGTCGGCCCGAATACTGAAGTGTGATGACTGCAACAGTGAATACTCTCTAACATCTACATTTATGGAGTGTACACAACTGTACTTTGTTGGTACTCTGCTTTTTTGCTTGATGGCTTTCCTTTTTTGTTTTTAGCTGATTCTGAGAGCAGTAATGGCACTGTTATGGTGCAGGTAGTCTTGCTTTCTTTCAGGCTAATTTATTTGTGCTCCAGAATTGCACTTCCCAAAATGTACACCTCAGCTGAAAGTATCGCAAGATAAAATAGTGTGATTGCTTACAAAAAAGATACTGATTTGGGTGTGTTCAGACTGGCTGACATTATTTTTCATTTTGAAAATATTCATGTTAGGATTTATTTATTTTTCTTTAAAATTGTTGCCAATTTTTTTATATCCTGGTTTCTGAACATAAAGAAATAACGCAATCATCTAGCTGTATTCAAGGTTCTTTTGATTCAGATATCCAGTACACTCTTAGGATTACTTTCCAATTTTACATGTAAGCTTTGAACACAGTTCTCTGTTAATAAAGTTTTGTCTTATCACTATATTTACTGATTGTTGAGGGTCCAGAACTTTGCTTTAAGATGTGAAAACCAAAGTGTTATAACATTAATGTAATATGCTATGTTGTATGTTCATCATAAAGATAATTTCCGCAGTACATAGTGCAGACTTCCGCTAGCCTTCTGTCTTCCAGACAGGTTTCTAGAGTGTACTACAGATGATGTCCTTCAAGGATGCATCTGCAGTCAGCACATATGGGTTGTCCTGCCTCAGGCAGCCCTTCGGTCGGCCGGATTCCAAAGTCTGGGTCCGGCGTCGGCTGATGTCGCCCTTTCCCCGACGTCACAACGCCTGGGGTATAAAAGCGTCAGCAGACGCCATCTTCCTCGGTCTTTCTTGCCGCGTGGTGCCCGAAGCAGAAGCAGTTCGCAAGTGCCGGTCGGCCAGCTAGCTCCTGTATTTTCGCTATCCGAAGACTTCAAAAGCTAAGTACCCCGTTGGGGTCTCTTTCTTGCCTCAGCCGATGTCAGAAAAAGTTAATAATTGTTTAACTTGTGGGAAACAAATACCTCATAAGGATTTCCACTCTTATTGTCTTCTCTGCTTAGGCCCAGACCACGACGTCAGACCACGGCGTCTCGGCCTGCTCTGCCTGTGCTTCCTTCAACCGATGCACTCTTAGACGTCGGTCGGAGTTCGCAGAAGAGTTTTTTGGGGATAGTTTTGCTTACAAAATGCCATCGGAAACCCCAACATCACATTTAATTAAGAAACGGAAAGACAAGGACCGACACATGCGGGCCGCGGTTTCGGCTGAAACCACGGCTAGGCCTACCGCGAGTGTCTCTGTTTCGGCTGATACAGAGTCCTTGGAACTTCCGAACCCTGAAATAATACAACCAACAGCCTCGGTCCCGGAGCTACACCAGCACGTGGTGCAGCCAGGCCTCCTGCATCCATGTCTATTAAGGCCTTCACCAGGGCTAAAGCTGCAAAACACACTAAAGCCATGCCTCCCAGAGTTATTCCTCAGGGACCTTCTTCTAGTTCACAGATTTTAACTTTAGCAGAGGACCTGATCTCCTTAATTAGAGGCTCTCAGCCTCATCCGGACAGAGGCTCCCCAACCCCCTCTAGACAAAAGGCCCAGGATGGATCCCCCTGATCCCCTTTCTTCAGAGGAGGCCTCTGTTGGCTCTGATCACTCAGACTACCAGGAGGAATCCTATTCGGCCTACGAGGATTCGGATGCAGAGGAATCTATTCCCTCAGCCTCCCCTCCTGATGAGCTTTCCTTTGGGGAGACCCTTCACACTATGAGAGAGCATTTCAAATGGCAGGGCCAGGAATATTCTGATTCCAGGAAAAGACTTAAGAACTTTTCTTCATTTACCTCAGCATAGACCTTTGGCTATTCCTCCTGTTTTAAATGTGATTAATGATGTATATTCTGACTCTAGTATGACCCCTGACACTGCCTCTGGCCCCTGTTAAGCCTGATAGGTATTACAGGGTCCCGGACTCACATAATTTTCTTTATAAGGCCCACTCTGCTGATCCTGAAACTATTTCACAGGGCCCTAAAGAGGTTGCAGCTGTTACTACTAAAAACCCACTCCCCTCTGCAAAGGAGTCCAGGGCATTAGAGAGATGGGGTAAAAAAGTGTATACTTCTGCCACTCTGGCTATGAGGGCATTAAATTGTCAGTTTCACATGATACAGTATCAAGAGTATTTGTTAGAAGAAATGCATAAGAAATTGTCTTCTTCTGAACCCCTGGACCGTAAATCCCTTCAGGATCTGGTACATAATTCCCAGCAGGTTAGCAACCATTTCTTGCAGTGTGGTTATGATGCATTGGAAGCTTCATGCAGGTCAGCAATGACAGGTGTTGTCATACGCAGGCATGCTTGGCTGAAGGAACAATCTCTGCCAGAACATGTTAAAGCTAAGCTTTTGGATGCTCCACTGGAAAAGCAAAAGTTATTTGGTTCCACTGCTCAAGACGTCCTAAAGAAATTTGAGGAAAAGGCAAAATCTGTACAAACAGTTAAGGATTTTCTTCAAGTCCAACCGCCTAGATTCAGCAGAAACTGGCCTTCCAAGAATTGGTCCTTTCCGGACACAGAAAGATTTCAAAGGGGAAAAAAACAGGCGTGCCAGAGGTAGAGGCCAAGCTAGGGGCTCCTACAGAGACAGTCAATGGCAACCTCCAATCCAGACAGGCAGTTCAGGATCTGCAACTGCTGCACAAGGACAAACTCAATGACTCTGCTTTGACTCCGCCAACCAGGGCTCAATTAGAAGCACCTTTGGGCGGAAAGCTTTCTTTATTTTCAAGAAATTGGCACAACATTACAAGAGACAAATGGACACTCCAAATAGGCAATGGATACAGGTTCCATTTCCACACATTGCCAAAAAGAGAAGGCATACCAGGTCTGCCACGAAATCAAAGGACAGAGGCTTTGAAACAAATCTCAAACTTACTACAAATGAAAGCCATAGAAAAAGTTCCTATTTCAGAACAAGGCCAAGGATTTTACTCCAGACTATTCCTTGTTCCAAGAAAAGAGCATCAATGGAGGCCTATTCTCGACTTGTCCGTACTGAATACTTATCTCATTGTGCCAAAATTCAAAATGCTGACTCTACAGCAACTCCTTCCCATGCTGGGCAAGGGGTCTTGGCTGGTTACTCTAGACCTCAAGGAGGCATACCTGCATGTCCCTATCAGACAAAGTTGCAGAAGATACCTCAGATTTCTTGCAGGGTCAGAGCATTATCAATTCTCAGCATTGCCCTTTGGCTTATCTACTGCCCCCAGAGTATTCACGAAATGCCTGGCATCAGTAATAGCACACTGCAGACTCCAGGGGATTCAAATCTACCCATATCTGGACGACTGCCTTATACAAGCGGACAACCAACAAACTCTGATAAAGGACTTAAATTATGCCATCCATCTTCTACAGGCCTTGGGATATACAGTCAACATGCACAAATCAAGACTTGTTCCATCCCAAAGAATAACCTTTCTGGGTGCGGATCTAGATACAACCACCCAAATGGCTTATCTCCCAGAAGAAAAACAGTCAACTACTGGATTACTTCAAGAATCAAGATAAACTCAGATGACTGCAAGGAAAATCCTGCAGGCCCTGGGTTGCATGGCATCCTGTATTCTTCTGATTCCACAAGCAAGGCTACATATGAGGAAGTTACAGTGGTACCTAAGGAGTTTATGGACTCAGCACAGTCACAGTTTGGAAACTTTAATCCCACTCATTCCATGCCTTCACAAGGAATTTCTGTGGTGGGCTCAGGCCAGCCAGTCCAACAGAGGGCTGCCCTTCACAAAGCCAAAAAACTCCCAAACTATTACAACAGACGCTTCAGACCTAGGTTGGGGAGCACACATGAAGGGCAGAGGTATCCGAGGACAGTGGTCACAAAAGGAGCTACGCATGCACATAAATCAAAAAGAAATGTTAGCAGTGATACACGCAATCGAGGCCTTCAAAATCTTACTGCATCAAGGCCATCTACTAATGACAGACAACACCACAGTTATGTGGTACATAAACAAGCAAGGAGGTACCCATTCTTACCTTATGTGCAGACTGGCAATGAATCTATGGGATCTTTCCTTGAAACTCAATATACAGCTACAAGCTCAGTTTGTGCCAGGGAAGGACTATACACTGGCGGACAGCTTAAGCAGAAATATCATGGATGCACACGAATGGATGCTGCACCCATACATTTTCCAACAGATAACACAATCTTGGGGGAGCCCGGGCATAGATCTATTTGCATCCCCCCACAATCATCAACTAAAGAAATTCTGCTCAAGGACATACCACCCACAAGCGTGGAAAGTGGACGCCCTCTCTTTCAGCTGGAGAAATCTGACAGTGTATGCATTTCCTCCTATTCCATTAATGACCAAGGTGTTACCGAAGATCAGGGCAGAGCAGCCAAAAGTGATCCTGATAGCTCCGGACTGGCCAAGACAGCAGTGGTACCCACTGCTAAGGAGCATGTCACGTACGAAGCCATGGCCCCCACCTCTATGGCCACTTCTGACACAGCACAGATACAAAACTCTTCACTCCAACCTGAAAACATTGCAACTAACAGCGTGGAGAATACCTTGACTCCTCCTCAGGATAAGCTATCCCAGAGAGTAAAGAATATTATTCTGGAAGCCCGCCGCCCTTCCACAAGGAAGACGTACTCAGCAAAATGGAAAAGATTTCTCATCTGGAACACCACAAAGGGCCTAGATGCGACAATGATGAACATGGCACATATCCTGGAATATTTGGCAGAAATGTTCCACAATGGGCTGTCTTACTCTTCTATTAAGATTCATGCTTCAGCAATTTCAGCAGAGTACAATACTGATCCCCCTGTCTTTTCTCATCCTCTCCTAAGACAGTTTCTAAGAGGGATCAAAAACATCAAACCTCCTACGAAACCACCTCTACCTGCTTGAGACCTTAACTATGTGTTGGAAAAACTAACACTGCCTCCATTTGAACCAGCAGCATCTGCAGATATACAGTACCTCTCATGGAAGACTGCCTTCCTTCTGGCAATAACCTCAGCAAGAAGAGTTTCGGAATTGCAGGCCCTGATGGCAGTTCAGCCATTTATTATTTTCCATCAGGATAGAGTTTCATTAAGAACTAATCCTACTTTTATGCCAAAGGTGGTATCCAGGGTTTCATTGAATCAAGCCATTCACTTGCCTACCTTCTTCCCAAATCCACAAAACAAAGGGGAGAAACTGCTGCACACCCTGGACATTCACAGACAGTTGCGCTACTACTTGGACAGAACTAAAGGTTTCAGAAAAACTGACCAGCTGCTGGTAGCATATGCTGCTGGTACTCGAGGAAAGGCAATTTCCAAACAGACAATTTCAAAATGGATAGGAAACTGCATCCGCTTTTGTTACTCTTTTCATGGAAAGACTGTACCAGCTAACATTAGACCTCATTCTACAAGAGCCACAGCCACCTCCACAGCCTTTTTAAGAGGGGTGGCTACAAAAGACATTTTAGAAGCTGCCACATGGAGCTCCGTGCATACATTTGCCAAGCATTACAATTTACCTCTATATTCCAGATCCAGAGCAGGCTTTGCTACGGCTGTCCTGCAGGGTATCTTAGCTACACCATCCTTTTCCTAGTACCTCCACCCTCAGATTGGCTATGGTATTCTACCCATATGTGATGACTGCAGATGCATCCTTGAAGGACATAGTACAGTTTTGTACCTACCATAAATGTAGATGTCCGATAGGTATGCATCTGCAGTCAGGTTTACCCTCCTCCTTCCCTCTGTGGTACTCCTAGGTGCTTACCTCTCTATTAGCTATACATACATATATATATATATATATATATATATATATATATATATATATATATATATATATATATATATTATATATATATATATTTTTGCAAATGTTTGGATTTTTATTGCATTTTCCAAATTTAGCCTTCCTAGAGGGCACCTGGCATCTGGGGCAAGAAAACTGAGGAAGATGGCGCCGGCTGACGCTTTTATACCAGGCGCGGGGACGCGAAAAAGGCGCGCGATCAGAGACCGGACCGAACTTTGACTTCCGAACCGGCAAAGGGCTGCCTGAGGCAGGACAAACCCATATGTGCTGACTGCAGATGCATACCTATCGGACATCTACATTTATGGTAGTTACAAAACTGTACTTTTTTTTCAGGCACTGGGCTACCTTCCATAATAATGACCTGAAGTTGAAGCTCAGCTATAAAGGAAAGAGTAACCCTCACTATCTTCAGTTAGGTGTTTTTTTTTTTTTTGCGCTTCTAAGACCGTTCTGTATTTTTTGAGTCCTTTGAGAATTCTAATCAGAGATTTTCCAAGAGCATGAAAAAGTACCCGTTTTTGGCTTTTACTTTTTAAGCTGCTTTTTATCAGTTGATCTGATGTTGTCTGTGCCGTCTTTCCTTAATAGATAGGTTATTGGATTCATCTTGGAAAAGATTTTGGCTACTCTCAGACAATCCCCCTGTAGTTAGCAAGTTACCTCAGCTCTCATTTGAAACAGATGCAGTCTCAGTTCAGTGTTTGGGTGACCGATGAGTGTTTCTTGAGCATTTCTCTACTATATTACTGTACCATTTTTTGATACCTACCTCCCCTTTTCCTCTTGTTCTTTCTTAACTTTTTGACACTTTTTGTCCTCTTTCCTTAGTTTCTTTCAAACCATTTTTATGTTTGTCTTGATAGTGATGTTGTGATGTGCCCTGCTTTAGTTATTCTCCTTTTTTGTGGCGATATAGTTGTCATGGTTGTATAGTTAGTTGTTGCAGATGTTTGTCTTTTCGGCTTTTGGGGTCGCCACAGCGGAACTCCGGTCCGCTAATGTTTGGCAGTAGATTTTTATGGTGCCAAGTTTCCAGCCTGCCAAACCATCAGTGAAGGCACCCCCATTCACGCATGACTTTCGGAGGCCACTCTACCATGGGGAGGACATGCAGACTCCACAGAGAAGGCACTTCATTTGAGAATCGAACAGGAGAACCTCTTGCTGTGAGGCAACAATGCTACCACTGTACCACCGCGACTGTTGCAGATGATGATGAATGTTTTTCTAGCAAGATGGTGGAAAAACCAAGTTTTAAAAAGTGCATCTTGTGGCCACAAAGTACCAAACTTCAATGCTCACGCAAAATGTGTGAATTGTTTGAAAGTTTTGCACCAAGAAGAGCAGTGCTCTATTTGCACTTCATTCAGTTTCAGGGCCTTAACTGAGATAGGGATTAAGCTGGTACAAAAGGGACTTCTCCCTGCCACAGCAGGAGAGGTTTCCCATTCCACAATCATCATCATTTTTCCCTTACTCCAAGAAGATTATGGAGAAATCTAGAGGTGCAAAGAGCCCTGGCAAGCTTGGGGACAAGGAAAGGCACAAAAAAGAAACATTCCCTGGATCAGTCAAATGTTTCCGGGCCAGCCCTGAAGCAGCAGAAGCTGTTTGACCGTGTCCCAGCTCTGGACCCTGTTACTGTTGGATCCAGCGCTCCTCTGCTACCAGAACCATGCTTTTCCCTGGAGCCACTTTCTCCTTGGCTCCTATCAACTGCCCTCCAAGAAAGAACTTTCCACAGGATGCCAGAACACCTTCCACTGCTTCATCACTAAGATCAATGCGGTTTTCCAGGAGCCTCTCTAAAGTGTACATGGATAGAATGATGAGAAAGTTGCTCGGGACATAGTTCCAGCTGGGGGTTCTTGAGGGTCTGACCCACTTCAGGATATTGGGCCATGATCCATTCTCTCATCGACTTGTAGCTCCTTCCCCAATCCAAACCTTGGTTTCAGGTTTTTTGGATCTGGGTGCTTCCTTTGGGTTCGTCTGTGTCTGATCCAAAGACGTGGTCTTTGTTGACTCTGCTGCATCTCTGATCCTGTTGGCTCAAAGTGTTTTGGACCTTGATGGATCTCTGAGCCTTGTGGTTGGGTTCAACTCTGAAGTTTTCAGAGCTCTGTGTTCTCCTATGAACTTTGGCAGTGGATAGCTCAGCACTGGTGTCTGCCTTGGAGATGAATTAAGCAGCTCTTCAGAGCCAAACCTTACAAGAGTGCTTGGACCGTACCAGTTTGGCTCTTTTGGCTTCTGCTTTTTTAGGCCTTTGAAGAAGTGCACTCTTGATCCATAGAGTAGATTTCCCTCCCCTTTGTATCCATGGAGCTCTTCAATTCTTGTCCACCACATTCTGTCATGTCAGGACAGCCAGCCCCTCAAGGTCTTGTGACAGTCCACATTGTGGACTCCCCATTGGCTTTGGAATCCTTTTCAGACCATCTCACTGGTGAGGGTTGCTGGAAGCATACATGTAGGAGGAGGCACATTGACTCCCTGCAGGAGTCTTTAGCAGAAGATGCTGATTTTGATGAACAGGAAGGGTCCCTCAGCCCCCCCCCGATGTTTCCGGTGAGTGTGGAAATTCTCAAACCAAAAGTGAGGTACACAACACCCCCTTCCCTGGAGGAATTAGTATTTCTAGATGCTTTTGGGTCTGGCTTATCTATCTTTTGTGTGTGGTCCCTCCCATGGATGAGTTGGTGAATTTAGTCTATAAACAGGTGTGGAAGGAACAGGATGTAGCTGAACCCATCCCCTGTAAGCTAGACACAATTTTGGTATCACTTAATGATCACCCTTTTAGAGCAAGGGTCCTGCAGTGGACAACATGGTGGTGGCAGCTGCCACCAAGAAGGAGCTCGCTGAGGAGATCTGCACTGTGCATCCCCCACACTGGGAGTCAAGGGCATTGGACAGGTTTGGGCAAGGAGTATACACTTCAGCAAATTTTGCTGTCATGGCACTGAGCTATTTTAAATAAGGAACTATCCAAATCCCTTGCTAGGTTCTTATCTGCAAAGAGAAGAAATCTGTCTAAAGATAGCACTCATTATTGAATATGTCAGTATGCCTCATTTCAAAAGCGACAGATGGCCTGTCGAGAGCAGAAGGCAATAGCATAGCTGACATATGGCATGCTTCTATGATTTTGCAAAACACTTGAAAACATCCTTTATCAATGCTCCCTGTGATGGATCTGAAGTGAGAGACTGTTCAAAAGGGAGCAGGAGTGCAATACCTTAACTGTGGGAATATGGTTTTCTATTCCTCCAGAGAACGACCTTCAGAAACCAAGAAGGGAGGGAAGAAGCTATGGTTCCACTAAACCCAAAAGTCTTGCACTAGATTCTGGTGATAGCCCTCTCTGTTGGGGGGGCAGTCTTAGTGGACATTGCCTCTGTGGCAGAGTTGGTGCACAGAACAGATGCTTTTGAGGCCCTTTTTCCACTAAGCCTTTCCAGTGCTCTTGAATGGCTGCCTGACTGCTGCACTTTGGAGGCAGTTGGGGAGGGGGGCAATTTATCCCTGCACCCCATAGCTTGGGCTTCCATCATAAAAGATGTTTGGGTGCAGAGAATCATAACCAGAGATTACATTTTTCCCTTTCTTTCTCAACACCAGTACTCAAGCTTCCCTATGTGTCACCCTGCCAGATAAGCAAGTCATCCAAGAGATCCCACCACACCAGCAAGGATTTGAAGTTTACTCCAGGTTCTTTTTGGTGCTAAAGAAGAACAGAAACTTCACTTCAGTTTGAGTTCAGTCACTTGAACCCAGTACACAAAACAGATGAATTCTGGATGGTATTATTACAGTCCATTCTACTTTTGTTGAGGAAGGATTGCCAGATGTCCCCTGTAGACTTTGAGGATGTGTACTAGCACATAGAAATGGACAGATTCTCCTGAAGGTTTCTCTTCTTCCAACTGGGAGCCGCTCATTTCCAGCTCGGAGCCCTGCCCTTTGGTCTCACCACAGACCCGTAGATGTTCACAAAGTATGTAGGTGGTTGTAGCTCTTCTCAGACTGCTGGGGTTCCGAGCACTTCCATACCTGGATGGCTGGCTTGTAACCACCACAGCCAGGAATTTGCTTCAAGTCAGGGACTCCTTACTCCACTTTTGCTAACAATTAGGAATAGCCGTCAGCACAGCAGAGTTCAAACTTCAACTTCAAGCCCTGTAATTCATTCGAGTGCATCTGGCTACCCAGTTACAGATAGCCAGACGACTGGAATTTAGGATTGTCACACTTCAGCAGTGGGCATAAACAGTACTCTGTAGGGAAAATTCCCTAGCTAGGTTGATTTTCCATATTCTTGGCTCGATGGCAGCAGTCATTACTCTTGTTCCCTTACCAGATTTTATGTGAGGGTCCAGCTTATTGGTCAATGAGATGTCAACCCACGAGTTTCCAGTGTCCCTCACCAGAATTTGCAAAACTCGTATTTGTTGGTGGCTACAGTCTCTAAGTTTGATTGCGTCTCAGGGTTGACCCTTTATTCTCCCCTCCTCCCAGGCCACAGTGACCACAGACATTTTTCAGCTGGGGGTGCATTTTTTGGGATTGACTGTGTAAGTCATGTGGTTCCCTTCAGAGGCCAGTCTTCACATCAGTATCCTGGAGATGAGGGCAGTCAGTTTTTGTTATAGGGTATGAGCAAACTCTATTAGTGGTAACTTGAGAACTACAGGGGATTATCGGTCATGGGAGAAGCCTGATCCTTGGATCCAAGGTCTGGAAGTGACCAAAGTTGGATCCTAGACTGATCTGATAACCCGTGATATGCTAAGTTGTAAACATTTTGTAAACTTTTCCAAGAAAACTGTCCTTAAAGGCAAAAAAAGTAGTCTTTGGATTGCTTTTGCATGGATATCTATTCCTGTTCTTTCCTTCTGGGTGATTTTTTTTTTCAATTAGCACTTAGTTTTAACAAAGAAAGTCCCCTTTGAAATTCATCAAAAAAAAAAAGAAGTGAGAAATAAAGGAAGCCAAGTCTGATTTGCTGAATAAACAGGGAAAGATTCATGATGCTGTAGATCGCCTCTTAGTCCCTCTGTAGCCTGGAGGCATAGAGTCTGCTGTGGCCCATGTTTGTCCTTTAGCATCCCAACACCTTTTTTCCATCTCAGTCCCTCTGGAAGCAGATAGAAAGCTTCCGCCTTTGCATTCCAGTACTACAGCTACTGTGCCACATAGTAACTGCCCCACTGCATTTTTTTTCTGTTTCTGTACACTGATCATAGATCCCTGCCTTCCCAGCCACTTCATAGATTTAATTTTCCTGGAGCCATCCTTCAGAACCAATCATTCCTTGGGAGAGGGGGGGTTAGCGAGCTAGGAGTGGGAGCTGTTGTTTGTACTGTGGGGAGATGGAGGATGTTCTTAGTGTTTCACTGTTGCAGTCATCACACTTGTGTTATCTGCCTGCAGGTAGCCCTCAATCGGCCCGAATACCAGAGTCTTGGGATTTCTGTGTCTGATGCTGTTGCCTCATCCATGATGTCAGTGGTATAAAACATGCTGCCAATGCCATTGCATCAGCTTTTCTTACCGCCCGAAGCAGAAGCTGTAAGCAAGTGCCGGTCGGCAGCTACCTGAAATCTTAATTTTTCGAGTTTCAAACCTGAAGTCTTCTAAAGCTGTGTACCCCATTGGGGATCCTTTTTTCTTGCTCTAACCAATGTCAGAAAAAGTTAACAATTGTCTTGGCTGTGGAAAGCAAATACCTCACAGAGATTTTCATTCTTACTGCGTCACCTGTTTAGGCCCAGACCATGACGTCCCTCGCTGTCTGTTTTGTGCCTTGTTCAATGCCAGAACTATTAGTCATCTGGCTATTTTGGTCTCTGAATTCTTTCGCTGTCATTCTCCGTATTCCAAAATGGCTTCGGTAAGCCATCCGACTACCGATCTGCCAAAAAAACGCAATGATAAAGACAAGAGACAGACTGCATAGGTCCAAAACTGCCGACAACGCTTCCGTTAAGCTAGTCGCCAGTCCGCCAGTGCTCAGTGAGGTGCTTTTGCAGCTCCTGTTACCCACTTCTGCCGATTCGCAGGCCTCTGCTGAGACCCATTCGGAGTCCGGTATGCGGCGAGATGCTTCTTTGACTATGGAACCTGCGGATGTCTCTACGTTGGGTGGGTCCAGAGCCGCTGTGCAGGCACCGCTTCTGAGGCTGTATTCAGACCTTCCGATGTTGGTATCAAACTGACTACTTTAATGACTAAATCTACCGAATTTCTCAGGCCCAGAGTTCACACTACGCCTAGGAAACCGATGACCAAAGCACATTCTCAAGCTCCCATGCCCCAGAAACAAATGCTTAGAATGGCTAAAGACCTTATTACTTTAATTAGGGGAAGCCAACCTTCCCCCTCTAAAAGACAAAGAATTGATTTTCCTTCTGATTCTTCAGACCATGAGTCTGATGACTCTGATCCCAGTGATTACCAGGACATACCCTTCTCTATCTATGAGGACTCAGATGCAGAGGATTCAATTCCCTCAGGCCCCCCCCCCAGAGGACCTTTCTTTCGGTGAAACCTTACATATACCCTAAGAGAGCATTTCTGCTGGGAATGCCAGGACTACCCACAGTCCAAAAAGAGAGTCAGAGAATTTTTAGACTTGCCTCAGCGTAGGCCTCTAGCTATCACCCTGTCCTGGATATTGTAGATGATGTCTTCATAGAATCCAGGCTTACCTCTGATACTTTACCACCTGCTCCTAGGAAGCCTGACCGATATTAGAGTACCTGACTCTCACAAATTTCTCTTTAAAACTCCCACTGCAGATCCAGACACCATTTCCCAGGGACCTAAAGGTATCAAGGCTTCTACAGCCAAAAACCCTACCCCTTCGGACAGGGATTCTAGGGCTCTAGACAGATTGGGTAAGAAGGGTATATACCTCTGCAACTCTTGTCATCAGGGCTTTAAATTGCCAGTTTCACATGTTGAAGTACCAGCAGCATATTATTGATCTAATTAAATAAAAAATGTTGATTCCTGATTGTGCAGAAAATAATGACTTACAAGACTTAATGCATTCTGCAAACCAAGTTGGTAAACATACTTTGCAGTGTGGTTTGGATGCCTTAGAAGCATTTTGCAGGGCTGCTGTCACTGGGTCTATTCTGAGAAGGCACACTTGGCTGAAGGAACAAATTCTTGCCAGACCATGTCAAGGCAAAATTACTTGATGCTCCATTAAACCAAAAATGTTTGGCTCTAAAGCAGACGTTCTTAAAAAGATGGAGGAAAAAGCTTAATCCGTGCAAACTGTTAAAGGTTTCTTACAGGTACAGCCACCTAGATTCAATAGGCATTGCCCTTCAAAAAACTGGTCCTTTCCAGTCCCTTCCAGACCTTCTTAGCCCAAACCCAGGGGCAATAGACCACAAAGGCTACAGTCTCAGGATATGCACAGATTTAAACAATGGAGTGCTCCCTCCTCAAAAACTGGGAGTGGTAAGCCACCCCGCCTATGGAAAAAGTTCACAATGACTTTTATCCTTAATCCTTCCCAGCCATTCCGAAGTACTTGCACCCCTAGGAGGAAAACTCGCCCTGCATGCAAAAAACTGGGAGTATATTACCCAGGACCGATGGGTCTTAAACATTGTATTAAAGGGATACAGATTCTATTTCCACACTCTGCCAACCCCAAGCAGATTGCCAGACCTTGCTCCAAACCATTGGACAGAGGCCCAAAAGTAAGTACTTTCTTTTCGGTATCAGGGTATTCAACATGTGCCAACAAAGCAAAAGGGACAGGGTTTCTACTCCAGGCTGTTGTGCCAACAGAGCAAAAGGGACAGGGTTTCTACTCCAGGCTGTTCCTGGTGCCCAGGAAAGAGAACTCTTGGCGCCCTATTCTGGTTCTGTCAACCCTAAGCACCTTCTTGGTGGTACCAAATTTCAAAATGCTTACACTCCAGCAGCTCCTTCCTATGCTAGCCAATGACTCCTGGCTAGTTACCCTAGACTTAAAAGAAGCTTATCTGCACATTCCCATAAGGGAATCTTGCTGGAAATATCTAGGTTTCAGGGCAGGCTGTATGTGCCATCAGTTCTCTGCACTTCCCTTTGGCTTATCTACTGCGCCCAGTGTATTCAGAAAGTGCCTGGCTCTAGCCATTGCTTACTGCAGGCAGAGAAATATTCAAATTTACCCATACCTGGATGATTGCCTGATTCAGGTGGGCAGTCAGGAATTGCTGCTTAAGCACCTGACATTTGTAGAGAGACTCCTAACTTCTCTGGGTATTCCATCAATGAAAAGAAGTTGCATCTGGTACCCAGCCAAAAGATTGTATTCCTGGGAGCAAGCTTGAACACAACTTCCCAGATGGCATTCCTCACTCCAGAAAAGCAGGTTTATTTGACAACTTATTTCAAACTACTGGCCACCCAAACCCAGCTATCTGCAAGAAAAATGCTGCAAGCCCTAGGGTTCATGGCCTCATGTACTCTACTGATTCCATATGCAAGACTGCATATGAGGAAACTTCAGTGGTACTTAAAGTCTCTGGTGTCAGCATTCCCAGGACCTGGAAACAGTGATTCCTATCATTCCTTGCCTAAGGACAGAGTTCCTTTGGTGGGCAAAGGCTTGCAACCACAACAAGGGACTTTCTCACAACCCCCTGCTGTCCAAACTCTGACAACAGACGCATCAGACTATGCATGTGGGGGGAGGTTCACATGGCAGGCAGATGTATTCAAGGCAAATGGAGCCCAGGACAAATTCATCTGCAAGCCTTTGGGGGGGGGGGGGGGGGGGACTGGCACTTCATGCAAGAAACTGGCAACTTATAACCCAGGACAAATGGGTTTTAAATATAGTATCCCAGGGATGCAGGTTTCATTTCCACATGTTGCCAATCCCAAACGGATGGCCAGACCTGCCCCCAAATCAGCGGGCAGAGGCCCAGAAACGAGTACTGTCCCTCATGAACATGGGGGCTATTCAACCAGTACCAGAAGAGGAAAAGGGACAAGGTTACTATTAAAGACTTTTCCTGGTACCCAGAAAAGACAAATCATGGCGTCCAATTCTGGACTTATCTATTCTAAACACATTTCTGGACATTCCAAAACTCAAGATGCTGACTCCTCAACAGTTACTTCTATGCTAGGCAAAGATGCCTGGTTGGTAACTCTAGACTTAAGAGGTTTACCTGCATATCCCAATCAGGGAATCTTGCAGAAGATATCTCTGCTTCAAAGCAGGCTACTTGCATTACCAGATGTTATGTGATCCTATCTCGCCTACATTCTGTACTGATGGGCTCGGAGCCGATCCCTCGGCTCCGACTCGGCACGCTTATGCTATAGAGCGAGGCCTCTTATTGGCTGGGCTATCTTTATCCCAGGATGCACCACCACTAATCCCCCAGATCTCGTTTGCCGCTTACAAAGCTTAGACGTGGTCTCAACTTGGCTGGGCTAAGTACTATTTATTTAGGCTTTTTCCTGTCAGAAATTTGCTTGCTTTAAATCCAAAAGCTGTTTTAACAGCTATTGTCATACGAGTGTGTATTGGTTAGTTTTGTAGAAATTAGTGTTTTTCCTGTCAGGGAAGGTTTCCGTTTAGTTAGAGGGCCTTCCCTGTTGCTTTACTTTTACTGTTTCTTAGTGGGTCAAGTGCCCGTTTAAGTTGGAGGGTCTTGTCTCTCTCTGTCTTGCTGTTTGTTTTTTCGTCACTGTCTATATAAAAAAAACTTTTTATATTACTGTTATTGTTGTCATAGTTCTTATACAGGTATGTCCAAAGAGCATAGACCCTCCGGGTTTAAAAAGTGCACGAGGTGTGGTTATAAAGTGTCCATAACGGATGACCACTCCTCGTGCGTCTCTTGCTTAGGCGCCAAGCACCTACAAGAATCTTGTAGCGTGTGTCACGCCTTTTCGTCAAGAGTCCTCCAGGAGAGGAAAAACAAATTAATCCTGAAGGGATTAATTAAGCCATCCTTCAAAAAAGAAGAAAGTGTCTGCTCCGACCAGTCAGTCGGAACCGACTGCTAAAAAATCTAAGCAGACTTCTCCATCGGCTCCACGGACTTCGGAGCCGAGGGCGAACTGCCTCGATGCCTCCAGCCTCGACCCCTCTGGTTTGAGCCGAGGACTGGGGCATCGAGGCGGGTCACCTTCATCGGCTCCACTGATATTGGAGCCGATAAGGGTTACCGGCTCAGACTCTTCCCCTCGGGCGAAGTCCTTATCGGCACCGAAGGAAATTGCCTTGAGATCTCCCTCGGAGCCGATAGTGGTAGAGTCCATTCGGAGCCGGTCCCAGAGTCCTTCGGAGCCAATGGAGAAATCGGTTCGGGCCCGATCGGTATCCTCTAGATCATCCAAGATGTCTGATTCGGACATTAACAGGGTGCTCCTAAGACTCTTCCAGTCTCCGGTGTTCCAAAAGCTAGTTTCGGCTCCAGCCCATTCGGCTTCGGAGCCGATGGTCCACTTCCCTACTATGGTTCCTCCTCCAACATCTTCGGCACCGTTGGAGCCGGTGCTAGTGGAACCGGTGGAGGTTTTAGGGTTGGGCCCGACCCTTGCTCCAACTCCGGCTCTTGGGTCTGAGTTCAGTACACGGACTTCTTCCGTCGGCCCTGGGGGGGAGGCTTCGGGATTGATGTTTTCGGTCCCAAGTCTCCCTCTTGATCGTGCGCCGGCTGGAGTGCGATCACTGTCGTGGCCATGGAGGTGGGACCCTCCCAGGATTCTGGTGGTCCCGCCTTCAGGGCTATGAGGAGTGCGTTAGCCAAATCTTCCTTGGCTACCTCCACGGTTTCCCCAGCTCCTTCCCTGCATACCGAGACTGGGTCTTTGGCAGTCCCCCTGTCCTTAGACAGCGGAGCCCCGGGGCCTGAGGTTACCCCCACTGGGGTTTCTCCCCCTCCTGGAGGTCCTTCTGAAACCTCTTGGAAGAACCCCCCAGGAAGAGATTGTGCAAGAGGAAGCACGTTGACTCCCCTGATGAGTCTCTTACATCAGACACTGATCTCGATGATGCAGAGGGGTCCCCTAAGTCGTCCTCGGATGATGTCTCCTTTGCAGACATCCTGGAAGCCCTAAAACAACGAGGCGGCTGGCAGTCCAAACCTCCCTCTGCTGATGAGTTGGTGTTCCTGAAGGCCTTCGGGGCTCAGCCCTCCGCCTCCTGGGTGTCTCCGCCCTTCGATGAGCTCTTGGATTTGATCTGTCGGGGCGTGGGAACACCCAGACTCTGTGGAACCGGTGCCTGCTCGTCGAATAAGTTCCTCTTGGCACCCCTGAAAAGAGTTTCTGACTAAAGGTGTGGCTGTAGATGCTTTGGTGGTGGCATCTGCTACCCAGCAAGATGTAGCAGAGGCTTGACGTCTGTCCATCCTCCTAATAAGGAGTCTAGGAGCATGGATCGGCAAGCGCACCCTGAGTTCAGCGGCCTTTACATTGAGGTCCTTGAACTACCTTACGCACTTTACCAGATTTCAGAGGGATCTGATTAAAGAACTATCCGATACCCTCTTGGGTAACCTGCCTGAGGAGCTGGCCCAGGCGGTTGGCTCTCAGCTGGCTACAATGTCGTCCATCTCAAACTTCGTCCATGAGGCTCATTTCTTATGCGGCCGGAAGGCGAGTAAGCGGCAGTACAGGCATTGCTCTCACGGAGACAAGCCTGGCTCCGCCTGTGTCATTTGTGGAGGCCTTTAAGTCTTCCTTTGCCAATGCCCCTTTGATGGGTCCTCCTGTTTGGACCCAAGGTAAAGGACACACTGACCGCTGTGAACAGGAGGTAAGACTCCGACTGCCGTGGGGGCACGGTTTTCCACTCCCTTTCGGCCTTATCCCAAGGCTAAAAGAGGAGGGAAAATGTGGTTTTAACAAAGAAAGTCCCCTTTGAAATTCATCAAAAAAAAAAGTGAGAAATAAAGGAAGCCAAGTCTGATTTGCTGAATAAACAGGGAAAGATTCATGATGCTGTAGATCGCCTCTTAGTCCCTCTGTAGCCTGGAGGCATAGAGTCTGCTGTGGCCCATGTTTGTCCTTTAGCATCCCAACACCTTTTTCCATCTCAGTCCCTCTGGAAGCAGATAGAAAGCTTCGCCTTTGCATTCAGTACTACAGCTACTGTACTTACATAGTAACTGCCCCACTGGATTTTTTTTCCTGTTTCTGTACACTGATCATAGATCCCTGCCTTCCCAGCCACTTCATAGATTTAATTTTCCTGGAGCCATCCTTCAGAACCAATCATTCCTTGGGGGAGGGGGGCTAGCGAGCTAGGAGTGGGAGCTGTCGTTTGTACTGTGGGGAGATGGAGGATGTTCTTAGTGTTTCACTGTTGCAGTCATCACACTTGTGTTATCTGCCTGCAGGTAGCCCTCAATCGGCCCGAATACCAGAGTCTTGGGATTTCTGTGTCTGATGCTGTTGCCTCATCCATGATGTCAGTGGTATAAAACATGCTGCCAATGCCATTGCATCAGCTTTTCTTACCGCCCGGGAGCCCGAAGCAGAAGCTGTAAGCAAGTGCCGGTCGGCAGCTACCTGAAATTTTAATTTTTCGAGTTTCAAACCTGAAGTCTTCTAAAGCTATGTACCCCATTGGGGATCCTTTTTTCTTGCTCTAACCAATGTCAGAAAAAGTTAACAATTGTCTTGCCTCTGGAAAGCAAATACCTCACAGAGATTTTCATTCTTACTGCATCACCTGTTTAGGCCCAGACCATGACGTCCCTCGCTGTCTGTTTTGTGCCTTGTTCAATGCCAGAACTATTAGTCACCCGGCTATTTTGGTCTCTGAATTCTTTCGCTGTCATTCTCCGTATTCCAAAATGGCTTCGGTAAGCCATCCGACTACCGATCTGCCAAAAGCGCAATGATAAAGACAAGAGACAGACTGCATAGGTCCAAAACTGCCGACAACGCTTCCGTTAAGCTGATTCGCCAGTCCGCCAGTGCTCAGTGAGGTGCTTTTGCAGCTCCTGTTACCCACTTCTGCCGATTCGCAGGCCTCTGCTGAGACCCATTAGTCGGTATGCGGCGAGATGCTTCTTTGACTATGGAACCTGCGGATGTCTCTCGTTGGGTGGGTCCAGAGCGGCTGTGCAGGCACGCTTCTGAGGCTGTATTCAGACCTTCCGATGTTGGTATCAAACTGACTACTTTAATGACTAAATCTACCGAATTTCTCAGGCCCAGAGTTCACACTACGCCTAGGAAACAGATGACCAGAGCACATTCTCAAGCTCCCATGCCCCAGAAACAAATGCTTAGAATGGCTGAAGACCTTATTACTTTAATTAGGGGAAGCCAACCTTCCCCCTCTAAAAGGCAAAGAATTGATATTCCTTCTGTTTCTTTAGACCATGAGTCTGATGACTCTGATCCCAGTGATTACCAGGACATACCCTTCTCTATCTGTGAGGACTCAGATGCAGAGGATTCAATTCCCTCAGGCTCTCCCCCCCCCCCCCCCCAGAGGACCTTTCTTTTGGTGAAACCTTGCATACCCTAAGAGAGCATTTCTGCTGGGAATGCCAGGACTACCCACAGTCCAAAAAGAGAGTCAGAGAATTTTTAGACTTGCCTCAGCGTAGGCCTCTAGCTATCACCCTGTCCTGGATATTGTAGATGATGTCTTCATAGAATCCAGGCTTACCTCTGATACTTTGCCACCTGCTCCTAGGAAGCCTGACCCGATATTAGAGTACCTGACTCTCACAAATTTCTCTTTAAAACTCCCACTGCAGATCAGACACCATTTCCCAGGGACCTAAAAGGTATCAAGGCTTCTACAGCCAAAACCCTACCCCCGGACAGGGATTCTAGGGCTCTAGACAGATTGGGTAAGAAGGGTATATACCTCTGCAACTCTTGTCATCAGGGCTTTAAATTGCCAGTTTCACATGTTGAAGTACCAGCAGCATATTATTGATCTAATTAAATAAAAAATGTTGATTCCTGATTGTGCAGAAAATAATGACTTACAAGACTTAATGCATTCTGCAAACCAAGTCGGTAAACATACTTTGCAGTGTGGTTTTGATGCCTTAGAAGCATTTTGCAGGGCTGCTGTCACTGGGTCTGTTCTGAGAAGGCACGCTTGGCTGAAGGAACAAATTCTTGCCAGACCATGTCAAGGCAAAATTACTTGATGCTCCATTAAACCAAAAATGTTTGGCTCTAAAGCAGACGTTCTTAAAAGATGGAAGAAAAAGCTTAATCCGTGCAAACTGTTAAAGATTTCTTACAGGTACAGCCACCTAGATTCAATAGGCATTGCCCTTCAAAAAACTGGTCCTTTCCAGTCCCTTCCAGACCTTCTTAGCCCAAACCCAGGGGCAATAGACCACAAAGGCTACAGTCTCAGGATATGCACAGATTTAAACAATGGAGTGCTCCCTCCTCAAAAACTGGGAGTGGTAAGCCACCCGCCTATGGAAAAAAAGTTCACAATGACTTTTATCCTTAATCCTTCCCAACCATTCAGTACTTGTACCCCTAGGAGAAAACTGCCCTGCATGCAAAAAACTGGGAGTATATTACCCAGGACCGATGAGTCTTAAACATTGTATTAAAGGGATACAGATTCTATTTCCACACTCTGCCAACCCCAAGCAGATTGCCAGACCTTGCTCCAAACCATTGGACAGAGGCCCAAAAGTAAGTACTTTCTTTTCGGTATCAGGATATTCAACATGTGCCAACAAAGCAAAAGGGACAGGGTTTCTACTCCAGGCTGTTGTGCCAACAGAGCAAAAGAGACAGGGTTTCTACTCCAGGCTGTTCCTGGTGCCCAGGAAAGAGAACTCTTGGCGCCCTATTCTGGTTCTGTCAACCCTAAGCACCTTCTTGGTGGTACCAAATTTCAAAATGCTTACACTCCAGCAGCTCCTTCCTATGCTAGCCAAGGACTCCTGGCTAGTTACCCTAGACTTAAAAGAAGCTTATCTGCACATTCCCATAAGGGAATCTTGCAGGAAATATCTAGGTTTCAGGGTAGGCTGTATGTGCCATCAGTTCTCTGCACTTCCCTTTGGCTTATCTACTGTGCCCAGTGTATTCAGAAAGTGCCTGGCTCTAGCCATTGCTTACTGCAGGCAGAGAAATATTCAAATTTACCCATACCTGGACGATTGCCTGATTCAGGTGGGCAGTCAGGAATTGCTGCTTAAGCACCTGACATTTGTAGAGAGACTTCTAACTTCTCTGGATTATACCATCAATGAAAAGAAGTTGCATCTGGTACCCAGCCAAAAGATTGTATTCCTGGGAGCAAGCTTGAACACAACTTCCCAGATGGCATTCCTCACTGCAGAAAAGCAGGTTTATTTGACAACTTATTTCAAACTACTGGCCACCCAAACCCAGCTGTCTGCAAGAAAAATGCTGCAAGCCCTAGGGTTCATGGCCTCATGTACTCTACTGATTCCATATGCAAGACTGCATATGAGGAAATTTCAGTGGTACTTAAAGTCTCTGGTGTCAACATTCCCAGGACCTGGAAACAGTAATTCCTATCATTCCTTGCCTAAGGACAGAGTTCCTTTGGTGGGCAAAGGCTTGCAACCACAACAAGGGACTTTCTCACACCCCCCTGCTGTCCAAACTCTGACAACAGACTCATCAGACTATGCATAGGGGGGGGGGGAGGTTCACATGGCAGGCAGATGTATTCAAGGCAAATGGAGCCCAGGACAAATTCACCTGAAAGCCTTTGGGAGGAAAACTGGCACTTAATGCAAGAAACTGGCAACTTATAACCCAGGACAAATGGGTTAACCCCCTGCTGTCCAAACTCTGACAACAGACTCATCAGACTATGCATGGGGGGGAGGTTCACATGGCAGGCAGATGTATTCATGGCAAATGGAGCCAAGGACAAATTCACCTGCAAGCCTTTGGGGGGAAAACTGGCACTTAATGCAAGAAACTGGCAACTTATAACCCAGGACAATTGGGTTTTAAATATAGTATCCCAGGGATACAGATTTCATTTCCACACGTTGCCAATCCCAAACGGATGGCCAGACCTGCCCCCAAATTAGTGGGCAGAGGCCCAGAAACGAGTACTGTCCCTCATGAACATGGGGGCTATTCAACCAGTACCAGAAGAGGAAAAGGGACAAGGTTTCTATTAAAGACTTTTCCTGGTACCCAGAAAAGACAAATCATGGCGTCCAATTCTGGACTTATCTACTCTAAACACATTTCTGGACATTCCAAAACTCGAGATGCTGACTCTTCAACAGTTACTTCCTATGCTAGGCAAAGATGCCTGGTTGGTAACTCTAGACTTAAGAGGTTTACCTGCATATCCCAATCAGGGAATCTTGCAGAAGATATCTCCGCTTCAAAGCAGGCTGCTTGCATTACCAGTTCTCTGCACTGCCCTTTGGCTTATGTACTGCGACCAGGGTCTTCACAAACTGCCTGGCTCCAGTAATTGCATTTTGCAGGCAAAGAAATATTCAAATATATCCATACCTGGACGATTGTCTAAGGCAGAAAACAGGGACATTCTTCTAAAACATCTGGCGTTTGTAAAAAGGGTTCTAACTTGTCTAGGGTACACCATAAACGAAAAGAAATCACAACTGGTACCCTCTCAAAAAAATTACATTTCTGGGTGCAAGCTTTAATACAACTGCCCCAGATGGCTTACCTTACGCCAGAAAAGCAAATTCATTTGGTAACTTACTTCAAACAGGTTGCCACAAAAACCCTGCTATGTGCAAGACAAATTCTGAAAGCCTTGGGGGTTCATGGCCTCCTGCATTCTTCTAATTTCAAATGCAAGACTGCATGTGAGGAAACGTCAGTGGTACTTAAAAAGTTTATGGAGTCAACATTGCCACATCCTAGAAACAATGATTCCCCATCACACCTTGCCTGCAACTAGAGTTCCTATGGTGGGCAGAGACCTACCACCAAAACAAGGGACTGTCATTCACTCCACCCCCTGCCGCCCAAACCCTAACTATAGACGCATCAGACTATGCTTGGGGGGCTCATCTGGCAGGGACGTGCATTCCGGGCAAATGGAGCCCAAATCAAATGCACCTTCATATCAATCAATAAGAAATGCTAGCTGTACAGAATGCACTGACAGCCTTCAAGGACTACCTTCATCCAGGACAGTTAATGATAAAGACAGACAGACACCACAGTTATGTGGTACATAAACAAGTGGGGGGGGGGGTACTCACTCCTTCCCACTTTGCAGACTAGCCATGGAATTGTGGAACGCAGCCTTGACCTATCAAATACAACTACAAGCTCAATTCCTGCCAGGAAAGCTAAATACTCTGGCAGATGAAATAAGCAGAAATCTCATGGACCCACACAAATGGAAACTGGAACCACGGATTTTCAACATGTTGACACGCAAATGGGGAGTCCAGACATAAATCTTTTTGCCTCACCCCAGAACTACCAGTTGGACAAATTCTGCACAAGAACTCATCACAAAAAAGCCTGGAAAGTGGATGCTCTGTCCTTCAGCTGGAAAAACCCATCAGTCTATGCCTTTCCACCTCTGCCTCTGCTCTCCAAAAAAAGTCAAACAGGACAAATCAAAAATTATTTTGATTGCTCCAGAGTGGCCTCACCAACATTGGTACCCACTCCTGCACAATGTCGCACCTTCCACCGTGGCACCTGCCTCAGCCTTATTTTACTGTCTCAGCAGAACAACCAAATTCTGCACACACAGCCCCAAACTTTTTGAATCTTGCAGTGTGGCTAATCACCTGAATTCACCCTTAGCATCCCACAGCAAACCTGTGCTGGATGTCATTTTGGAGGCAAGAAGACCTAGTACTAGAAAATCTTATGCTGACAAATGGAAAAGATTCTGTGCCTGGAATCAATCACAAGGGATAAGCACAGCAGTGCCCATTATTCCTCAGATTTTACAATACTTAATGAGATGCTTCACAAGGGCTTGTCCTTTTCTTCCATAAAAATCCATGCCTCAGCTATTTAAGCTCATTACAACACAGAATCTCCCCTCTTCGCTCATCCTGTGCTAAAGCAGTATCTCAGAGGGGCCAAAAACTTAAGACCACCCAGGAGAACTCCAACCCCTGCCTGGGACCTCAGTTTTGTATTGGAAAAACTCACTCTCCCTCCTTCCGAGCCAGCTTCTACTGCAGACTTAAAATGTCTATCCTGGAAAACAGTTTTCCTTTTAGCAGTCACTTCAGCTAGAAGGATTTCCGAATTACAGGCTCTTATGGCATTGGAGCCTTTCATCATTTTTCATGCGGACAGGGTGTTTTTCAGGACCAATCCATCCTTGATGCCTAAGGTGGTATCCAGTGTGGCTCTTAATCAGACCGTTCGTTTGCCAACTTTCTTTCCCAATCAACAGAACAAGGGGGAACAGATTCTGCATTCATTGGATGTACGCAGACAACTTAGATTTTACTTAAACAGGACAAAATCTCAAAAAAAATTTGAGCAACTACTGGTGGCATTTGCTGCAGGGGCAGAGGGGAAAGGCTATTTCAAAGACTATTTCCAAATGGATAAGCCATTCTATTTGTTTCTGCTGTATGCACCATGGTAAAACTATCCCCCAAGGGATCAGATCTCATTCCACCAGGGCTGCATCTACTTCTACAGCCTTTCTCATAGGGGTTCCTACCAGGGACATTCTAGAAGCTGCTACCTGGAGTTCAGTTCATACGTTCACCAAACATTACCATTTACCTTTCTTTTCTAAATCCAGAGCTGGCTTTTGCCACTGCTGTCCTGCAGGGCCTTATAGCTGGTCCTAATGCTGTATAAATCCATCCTCCCAACCACAGCTTTGGAAATCTACCCAAATGTAATGATTGCAACAGTGAAACAGGAAGAACATAGTACAGTTGTGTACACTTACCATAAATGTAGATGTTCGAGTGTATTCACTGTTGCAGTCTTGGTTACCCTCCCCTCAGCCCCCTATTTTTCTCTGACTATACCTACACTTCCTTTAACTATGCTTATAAGCCCTTTTAGTGTATTTGCTTTTGGGATTGGAGATATATTTGTTGTTTTTAATTTTATTTGCTCCCCATTTGGGGGGCATCTGACGTAATGGCGTGGGCTACATGTTTTATACCTATGACAACCTGACGTCCTGAAAGAAGGGACAGCAACCGACGCAGGACCCAAGACTTTGTTAATCAGGCCGACTGAGGGCAACCTGCCAGCAGATTACCCAAATGTAATGACTGCAACAGTGAATACATTCAAACATCTACATTTATGGTAAGTGTACACAACTGTACTTTCTGAACAAAGGAAGTAAGGTTTAGCTTATTAGTTGCACTTCCCATTGGAGTATAGTATGGATGGCAAACTGTATCTTTTGTGGTTACTAGAATGTTTTTACTTTGCAGAAACAGTGAACCTGATGTGAGAGTACTTTAAATGAACAATGAAAAAATTGCACATCTTAGTTCTTGAGATTTGAGGAGCCTAACCTCAGCCATTCCTCCTGTAATCTGGGTTTTTAGGGGGTGTCTTTTGAAGTAGTCTTTATGGAACTAGTTTCTAATCTGTAGTTCTCAAGTTTATGGATAGTTTTTATATAGCATATGGGAAGAAAATGTGTATTTTTTTAAAACTTTGTCTGACAATGCAGTGGTTTCCTTTGCTGTTTCTGAGGCATCCTTACTAGCCTTTAATCCTCAGTACTGATGCATGGTCTTTGACAGATTTGGTAGGAAATTGTTAGTCACCCTGGGTATAGCAGCCATCATCTGGTAGATGCAGCTTCCATTCAGGTGGAAAAAATGTAATTTGATAAACTCTAACTTAATGGGTAACAACATTTTGATTTTACAGTTCCTTGCAACATTTCCTATCTTAATGAGACTGTAAGAGCACTGTTGCCCAGTAAAGGTGATGACGACTAATAAGGCTTTTTTTTTCCCAGTAGCTGATGGCTTTTATATATTCTCGATGTGGAAGTTGCAAAAGTGGTGGTCCTGCAAAAAACATTGATTTTGTGTTTTTTCAGGGGAACTGTTGAATGCAGTTTTGATCAACTAGTTGGTCAGTTGAGTTGTTGAATACCATGACTTTGTTGAAAACCTGTTGGATGCATAAGATCTGGTACTAGGGTGACGCTCTGAAACAAGTGAAGGAGGTTTCCCAGAATGTCAGTTGAGAGATTTGGAGAGACTGAGAGATTTGCTTAGATGCTTGCCATCATACCTTTTAATCTCTTAGCACCAGAATTCCAGATAAAGCCAAAAATAGTGGTGCGGCAAAGGCCCAAGATCAGGGACATATTTTAAATACGGTTCTTATAAACTTAGAAAGTTGCTAGTTAACAAGTTCTGCATTAGCTTGCATTTTCTGAAGGATATGACTATGAATTTCAGATTTTTGCTGTTTAGTGTCTACAATCCTCAGTGATTTGTCAGAAAACCATACATTTTGAGGGGCAGAAAAAAAATCTGGATGTTCTGTGAAATTTTGGACAGCTGACTACTGTCAACTCTGGCAGGCATAGCTTTTAAGTGTGGAATGCCTGTGGTAGAACTGCAGTTTCGGTGAAAATTTTAAGGAAGCATGTTTGGATACAGATTTCAGGCATCTGCTGTGGGATGCCCTATCTTCAAAAAAACTTGAAGATCAAAACCTTACAAATGATGAAGCAGCTGGTTCATCTCCAGTTGCCAGACGATCCACAGCTTGCCCAAAAGAACAGTGTTTCTTCTGTAAGAAACAAACAAGTTATATCTGCACAAAGGAAAGAGGGAGTTCCAAAGAAGGCAACATTTTTTTTCAAATGTAAGAGTTGGCAAGGATGGACAGCTGGCCCATAGACAGTAAGTGGGATTCCCTTGCAGCTATATGGTTCCACCAGCTGACTGCTCACAACACTATCTAAGCCTTCTGGACTGGTGGATCTCTTTGTGAGACTAGTGCCCTCTTAACCTTGGATGAGTGGGTCTTTGAGACCTTGTTAATGCAGATTACGTAGCTGAATTCTGGCATTTTCCTCCTGAGGCATACTTTTCAGCTACCTGATTTTCACAGAATGTCCAGATTTTTGCCTAATAATTTTTGCTCTCCTTCACATAACATTTGTGGTCTTCTGACATAATTTGGAATTGAAGTCACAAAGTGACAGACATAAGTGTTTGACTTAATACCTTTTGGAAAATGTGCTAATGCAAAACTCGTTCTGTCAACTTTCTAAATTTGTAAGAGCAATGTTTAAAAATTGTCCCTATTTTTGTGCCTTTTCCCATGTTATTTTTGGCTTTGTCCAAAATTCTTGTAAGAGGTCGAGTGTGTTTAAGGGCAACTCCGTCCATGTCTAGAAACCAACTACAGCTAAACCAACTTGTTTCTGTTGTGGTTCTTGCATTACAAAGCTATAGAATGGGTATCCCTGACAGCATAGGCGAAGAGATGTTACTGAAAACATTTCTTGGTGCCAAAAGAGATTTTGCAAGACAACCAGCTTAAATCTGTGAAGTCTGAACAAAGTTGTGATTGTAAAAAAGTTCAAGGTGCTTCCCATGCAGTGCTGTATACATCTCTTCATGAAATATGCCATTGTATTCACCCTGGTCACCTTGGAAATGATGCCCACATGCATACATACTCTAACTTGATAGGAAGTTTGTCATTTTTCAATGGGGAGATGTCATCTGATGTTCTCATGTCTTTATGTACTTTCATGGCATCAGATACAAGGGTGTATATGAAAAAGCATATTGGCTACTAAGGAATCTGTGAAACACGAAATAGACACAGATCAAGTCAAACGACAAACTGTTGTCTCTGTCATTTTTAAGAGAAACCTTTTGTGAAGGTAAAGCTGCAGAATCATCCCTAGAAATTACTTCCCTTTTTCACCTTCTCTTTTCCTGGTAATACATGATTTAGATTGTGTTTAGCGGCCTTCTAGATTCTTTCACGTTTTCAGACACTTGATCACAGAGGAGCATTCTGCCCATGTCATCCTTAAAAATGAACTAGATAGTCTTGGAAATAGAAAAGAATTAATAGCAGGAAACATTTCAGGTAAATGTACTATCTAAGCAAATGAAGAAATTCATACTTGCCCGCTATGCAGAGAAGCAGTTAATTTGTTAATGGCATATTTATAAATGCTCTTCAGGGTAGTTCACTTTTCTGGAAAGGACAATTCTTTGTCTTGCACTTTGTATAAAACAGAGTCTTTGCCACAGTGAATGGGGGCCTGGAGAGGAAATTCTTGGACAGTAACAGGTCCATGCCAGATACACCGACTATTGCTTCCTGTGGCACAGTCCTCAAATCTGTAAGGTAGAAGGCTTGATGTTCATCGTGTTACACTGCTGCAGTCATCACACTTGGGTTATCCTGCTGTCAGGCGGTCCCGCAGTTGGCCAGAGTTCCAAAGTCTTGGTCCGGCGTCGGTTGCTGTCGCTTCTTCCCTGACGTCAGTGCACCAGGGGTATATAAGAGGCATCCAACGCCATTTTCTTCAGTCTTTCTTGCCGTGCGGTGCCCGAAGCAAAAGCAGTTTGCAAGTGCCAGTCAGCCGACTCCTGAGATTTTCAAATCGAATTTCAGACCAAAGTCTTCAATAAAGCTAAGTACCCCGTTGGAGAACCCAGTCCGATGTCAGAAAAAGTTAACAATTGAATCTCTTGTGGGAAGCAAATACCTCATAAGGACTTTCATTCTTATTGTATTCCTTGCCTAGGCCCAGACCACGTCGTCACAGGTTGTCGGTTTTGTGCTAGGTTTAACAAACAAACTATAAAACGTTGGTTTGATTTCGCCTGACATTACTTTGGTATGAAATTTAATTATACCATGCTGTCAGAGCAACCGACGACCGGAATGCATAAAAAACGCAAAGATATGGACAGGCAGCCGAGACCCAAACCAGACTGAGGCCTCTGCTAAACCAGTCACCGATTCTCCGGTTTTCAGTGAGGCGCCTAGGCAGCCCCTAACGACCGCTAATTCAGAACCCTAGGCGGCATCCGATTTCCCAAGAGGAGATTGCTAGTACTCCACAACCTTTATCTTTAGGCCCTTCCGTCTCCATGGCTGAAGGGGATTCCGGTGCAGTTGAAACGCCTTCAGTTGCAGAAGGTGTCTTCAGACAGACTACACTCACTATTAAATCCTATGCAAAGCTGAAAACTCCTTTAAAAGCAAAGAAGACTGTACAGCAGTCTCCAGTACAAGGCCCCATGCCTAAGAAACAGATGCTTAAGATGTCTGAAGACTTAATTACCCTAATCAGGGGTTCCCATCCCCCTCCTGATAAAAGGCCTAGACAGGAGGACTACGCTTCCTCTGACCAGGTTTCAATTTCCTCAGATTCTTCTGAGGAACAGGAATATTCTTTTCCCCCTTATGAAGACTCTGATGCTGAAGAGTCTATTCCTTCAGCATTTCCCCCAGAAGACTACTGTTTTGGGGAAACTTTACATACCATGAGGGAACATTTCCACTGGGAAGGCCAGGATTACTCTTCTAAGAAAAGGCTCCAAGAGATGTTCGTGTTACCCTGCTGCAGTCATCACACTTGGGTTATCCTGTCGTCAGGCGGTCCCGCAGTCGGCTGGAATTCCAAAGTCTTGGTCCGGCGTCGGTTGCTGTCGCTTCTTCCCTGACTTCAGTGCGCCAGGGGTATATGTAATGCATCCGACGCCATTTTCTTCAGTCTTTCTTGCCGCGCGGTGCCCAAAGCAGAAGCAGTTCGCAAGTGCGGTCGACCGACTCCTGATATTTTCGAAGTCGAATTTCAGATCCGAAGTCTTCAATAAAGCTAAGTACCCCATTGGGGAAACTTTTCTTGCCTCAGACCAATGTCAGAAAGTTAACAATTGTATTTCTTGTGGGAAGCAAATACCTCATAAGGATTTTCATTCTTGCTGTATACCTTGCCTAGGCCCAGACCACGACGTCACTAGTTGTCATTTTTGTGCTAGGTTTAATAAGCGTACTATAAAAAGACACTTTGATTTCACACAACACTACTTCGGTAGAAAATTTAACTACACTATGCCGTCGGAGCAACCGACTACCAGGGTGCACAAAAAACGCAAGGATAAGGACAGGCAGCCTAGACCCAAGCCAGACTCCGAGGCCTCGGCTGGTCCGGTCTCCGGTGAGGCTCCGACGCAGCCCCTGACTACCGCAGACCTGGAACCAGAGACCGCTTCGGAACTTTTGGTGGAAGGTACTAGGCCGACTCAGCCATTTTGTTTAGCCCCTACCGACGACACTGCTGAAAAAAATGTTGGCGCTGCAGAAACACCTTTGGTTTCTGAAGGCGTCTTCAGACCGATGACGCTCACCATAAAAACGTAACCTAAGACTAAGACTCCTATTAAACCTAAAAAGACTGCACTTCAGTCCCCTGTTCAAGGCCCCATGCCTAAGAAACAGATGCTCAAAATGGCTGAAGATTTGATCTCTCTAATCAGGGGTTCCCAACCCCCTCCTGACAAAAGGCCTAGACAAGAGGAAGATTATGCCTCCTCTGAACAAGTGTCTATTTCCTCAGGCTCCTCTGAGGACGAAGATTACTCCTTCTCCCCTTATGAAGATTCTGATGCTGAGGATTCTGTTCCCTCAGCTTCTCCTCCTGAAGACTACTCCTTTGGGGAAAGTTTACACACTGAGGGAACATTTTCCCTGGGAAGGTCAGGACTACTCTGACTCAAAGAAAAGGCTCAGAGAGTTTCTTTTACTCCCCCAGCACAGACCACTTGCCATCCCCCCAGTTTTAGACATTATGGATGATATTTACTTAGAATCTAGTTTAAATCCAGATTCTCTGCCTCCTGCTCCGGCCAAACCTGATAGATACTATAGAGTGCCTGATTCCCACAAATTTCTTTATAAAAGTCCTGTTGCTGATCCAGAGACTATCTCCCAGGGTCCCAAAGGGGCTAAGGCTTCTATGGCAAAAAATCCTGTACCCTCTGATAGGGACTCCAGAGCACTTGACAGGTGGGGGAAAAGATTTACACCTCAGCCACTCTAGCTATGAGGGCACTAAATTGCCAGTTTCACATGCTAAAATATCAGCAATTTCTAATGTCTCCGTTAAAACAAAAAATGAGCACACTCCCTCAACAGTCTGAATTAAAATGCAGGATCTGTTGCATGCAACTGAACAGGTGGGCAAACATACTTTACAATGTGGTTTTGATTCTTTGGAGGTTTTCTGCAGAGCAGCTGTCACTGCGTGTGTTATACGTAGACATGCTTGGTTAAAGGAACAAACTCTGCCTGAACATGTTAAAGCAAAGCTTCTAGATGCTCCCTTACAGCAGGATGTTCTTTTTGGAGTTAAAGCAGTAGTAGTCTTAAAGAAAATGGAGGATAAGGCAAAATCTATGCAGACAGTCAAAGATTTCCTACAGGTGCAGCCCCCTCACTTGAGCAGAAATTGGCCAACAAAAAATTGGTGGTTTCCAGCTACTGACAGACCAGAGAGGGGGTAAATACAGACGTCCAAGAGGCAGAGGACAACCACAAGCCCAGTACAAACCTCGACAATGGGGCACTGCAGCACAGAAGGGAGGAGAAGACGGGTCCCAAACTACCAGAAGGCAAACTCAATGACTTGCACCTCATCTGGCCAAGCAACACTCTCTTGGCAGCCCCCTTGGGAGGAAAACTCACACTTTTTTCAGACAACTGGCACATTGTCACAAAGGACAAATGGGTCCTAGACATAATTTCATGAGGATACAGATTCCATTTTCACACCTTGCCAATGAACAGAGGAATGCCAAACCTGCCACAAAATCAATGGGCAGAGGCACAAAAGCAAATTACAGCTCTCATGGACATGAGAGCCGTTCAACTGGTACCTACTCGAGAGCAAGGCCAAGGATTTGCTCAATACTCTTTCTAGTGCCCAGAAAGGACAATGCCTGGAGACCAATTCTGGACCTTTCAGTTCTAAACACTTACAAGTACCCAAATTCAAGATGCTAACACTACAGCAGCTACTTCCCATGTTGGGCAAGGAAGCATGGCTAGTAACGTAGGACCTCAAGGAGGCATACCTGCATGTCCCTATCAGACAAAGTTGTAGAAGATAACTCTGTTTCATTGCAGGTTCAACCCATTACCAATTCTCTGCACTGCCCTTTGGCTTATCTACTGTGCCCAGAGTTTTCACAAAATGCCTGGCACCAGTAATTGCATACTGCAGACAAAGAGGAATTCAAATATATCCATACCTGGATGACTGCCTCATCCAAGTGGAAAGCAAAGGCATTCTCTTACATCATCTGGCCTTTGTAAAGCATCTACTAAACTGCCTGGGGTACACAGTAAACGAAAAGAAGTCAAAACTAGTACCCTTACAAAAAATGACATTCCTGGGTGCCAGCTTGAATACAACAGCCCAGAAGGCTTATCTTATGCTAGACAAGCAACTACAACTGACTCAATATTTCAAGACAATGGCAACAAAGACCCAACTACCTGCAAGAAAAATTATGCAGGCCTTGGGCTTCATGCCATCTTGCATACTAATACCATTTGCAAAGCTGCATATGAGGAAATTACAGTGGTACCTAAAAAGTGTATGGTCTCAACGCAGCCACAGCATGGACACAATATCTCTCATTCCCTGCCTACAACAGGAGTTTGTATGGTGGTCACTGGCATGTCACCTCAACAAGAGTCCGCCTTTCACCTTGCCCCCAGCCAGGCAAACTATGACAACAGATGCATCGGACTACGCCTGGGGGGCACACATGGCAGGACAGTGCGTTCAAGGCGTATGGACTGCAGATCAAAGGAATCTGCACATCAATCAAAAAGAGATGCTAGCTGTACAGAATGCTCTGACAGCCTTCAAGAATCTATTACATCCAGGACAACTTAAAATAAGGACGGACAACACCACAGTAATGTGGTACATAAACAAACAAGGGGGTACACACTCTTACCCTCTATGCAGGCAAGCAATGACCTTGTGGAATACAGCTCTGGCTTACCAAGTTCAGTTACAAGCTCAATTCCTGCCAGGACAAAAGAACACATTGGCAGATGACCTCAGCAGAAACATCATGGATCCCCACGAGTGGATACTGGATCCACAAGTATTTGCAATGATAACTCAAAAATGGGGCCTTCCAGACATAGACCTGTTTGCCAGTCCTCAAAGCTGTCAACTAACAAAATTTTGTACAAGGACACTTCACCATCAAGCTTGGAAAGTGGACGCACTCTCATTCAGTTGGAAAAACCTGACAGTATATGCCTTCCCTCCATTGCCTCTTCTCACAAAGGTGCTTCTGAAAGTCAGAAAGGAGAGACCACGACTGATGCTCATAGCCCCAACCTGGCCACGCCAGCACTGGTACCCACTATTGAGGAATATGGCCCAAGACACACCTTGGATTTTACCACAAATTGCCCATTTGCTCACACAGCAAAACAATCAGATTCTTCACAGCCAGCTAAAAACCTTAAATCTGGCTGTATGGCAAATCACTTAAATATCCAGCCAGCTCCTCTTTCCCAAGCAGTTATGGATGTTATTCTGGAAGCTAGGAGGCCCAGCACCAGGAAGGCCTATTCGGACAAATGGAAAAGGTTTTGTGCCTGGAACCAAGCTAAAGGCCAAAACACACTTCAGCCTCACATGCCTATGATTCTACAGTACTTAACTGAGATGTTGCACAAAGGACTTTCTTTTTCTTCCATTAAAATCCATGCATCAGCTATTTCAGCCCACTACAACACAGAACCACCCTTATTTTCGCATCCACTTTTAAGGCAGTTCCTCAGAGGGGCAAAAAACCATTAGGCCCCCCCCCCAGGAGAGCACCTACACCAACATGGGACCTAAATTTTGTTCTAGAAAAACTTACGCTACCTCCCTTTGAACCAGCTTTCTCTGCAGATCTACAGTTCCTATCATGGAAGACTGCCCTGCTGCTAGCAATAACTTCAGCTAGAAGAGTCTCAGAGCTGCAGGCACTAATGGCAGTGGAAGCTTTCCTCATTTTCCATCAGGACAGTTTCTCTACGAACTAATCCTTCCTTCATGCCTAAGGTGGTTTCCAGTGTGTCTTTAAATCAAACCATTCACTTACCCGCCTTCTTCCCAAACCCACAGAACAAAGGAGAAAGACTCCTGCATTCCTTGGACATTCATAGGCATCTTCGCTACTACTTAGATAAAACTAAGGCTTTCAGAAAATCTGACCAGCTCTTTGTATCCTATGCTACAGCTTCTCAAGGGAAGGCTATATCAAAACAAACCATTTCCAAATGGATAGGACATTGCATTCGTTTCTGCTATATCCATCATGGAAAACCAGTTCCTGCTACCATTAGGCCCCACTCTACCAGGGCAACAGCTACATCTACCGCCTTCCTCAGGGGGGTTCCAACCAAGGAGATTTTGGAAGGTGCAACTTGGAGTTCAGTACACACCTTTACCAAACACCATCACTTACCACTTTACTCTAAGACTAGGGCTGGCTTCGCCACTGCAGTTCTGCAGGGCCTTCTAGCCTCCTCTAGCCCTCTATAACTCCTCCACCCATCCGTAGCTTTGGGATTCTACCCAATTGTGATGACTACAGCAGGGTAACACGATGAACATAGTACAGTTTTGTACCTACCATAAATGTAGATGTTCTAATGTACACCCTGCTGCAGTCCAGGTTACCCTCCCTCCATCCCCTCTGATCTAACTGGCTAAATCTCTGATACCTTCCTGATGTATTTGCTTATAGCTGGAGGGATTTTGTGTTTGTGCAAAAATTACTTAATTTGGTACTAATTACTGACCACCTTTTCGGGGGCACCTGACATCTGGGGCAAGAAAAACTGAAGAAAATGGCGTTGGATGCATTATATATACCCCTGGCGCACTGACGTCAAGGAAGAAGCGACAACTGACACCGGACCACGACTTTGGAATTCTTGCCGACTGCGGGACCTCCTGACGACAGGATAACCCAAGTGTGATGACTGCAGCAGGGTGTACACTCGAACATCTACATTTATGGTAGATAAAAACTGTACTTTCCTTTTACTACCCCAGCGCAGACCACTTGCTATTCCACCAGTGTTTAGACATTGTGGATGATGTTTACTCAGAATCCAGCCTTAACCCAGATTCACTACCTCCTGCACCAGCCAAACCAGACAGAGATACTACAGAGTCCCTGACTCTCACAAATTCCTATATAAAAGCCCTGTTGCTGACCCAGAAACCATTTCCCAGGATCCCAAAAGGGTTAAGGCCTCTATTGCTAAAAATCCTGTACCCTCTGAAAGGGATTCTAGAGCACTAGACAGATGGGGAAAGAAAATATATACCTCAGCTACTCTAGCTATGAAGGCCTTAAATTGCCAAGTTTCACATGCTGAAATGTCAACAATATTTGATGTCTCAATTAAAACAAAACATGATCACACACACAGAGCAGCCTGATTACAAGGAAATGCAAGATTTGTTGCATGCAGCTGAACAAGTGGGAAAACATACTTTGCAATGTGGATTTGATTAATTGGAAGCTTCTTGTAGAGCAGCAGTGACAGGGTCTGTCATACGTAGGCATGCTTGGTTAAAAGAACAAACTTTACCTGATCATGTAAAAGCAAAGTTATTGGATGAACCTTTACAGCAGGATGTTTTATTTGGTGTAAAAGCAGAAGAGGTTTTAAAGAAAATGGAGGATAAGGCAAAATCTATGCAGACAGACAGTGATTTTTTAGAGGTTCAACCCCCTCGTTCAGCAGAAATTGGCCAACCAAAAACTGGTCCTTTCCAGCTTCTGACAGACCACAGAGGGGCAAATACAGACGCCCAAGGGGCAGAGGTCAGTCACAAGGCTCTTGCAAGCCTCAACAATGGGGTGCCACAACCCAGAAAGGAGGAGAAGACAGGTCTCAAACTACCAGAAGACAAACACAATGACTTACCCCTCAGACTGCCAAGCAAATCCCTCTTGGCAGCTCCCTTGGGAGGAAAGCTAACACTTTTTGCAGACAACTGGCGCATCATCACAAAAGACAAATGGGTCCTTAATATTGTATCTCAAGTATACAGATTCCACTTTCACACTTTAACAAGGATAAAAAGAATGCCAAACTTGCCACCAAATCAATGGGCAGAGGCTCAAAAACAAATTACAGCTCTCATGGACATGAGAGCCATTCAACAGGTTCCTACACAGGAGCAGGGACAAGGATTTTACTCAAGACTCTTTCTAGTTCCCCAAAAGGACAAAGCTTGGAGACCCATTCTGGACCTCTCAGTTCTAAACATATCTCGACGTACCCAAATTCAAGATGCTAACACTACAGCAACTTCTTCCCATGCTGGGCAAAAAGTCTTTGCTAGTAACGTTGGACCTCAAGGAGGCATACCTGCATGTCCCTATCAGACAAAATTGCATAAGATACCTCCGATTTATAGCAGGTTCTACCCATTACCAATTCTCTGCACTGCCCTTTGGCTTATCTACTGCGCCCAGGGTCTTCACAAAATGCCTGGCACCAGTAATTGCATACTGCAGACAAAGAGGAATTCAAATATATCCATACCTGGACGACTGCCTTATTCAAGCAGAAAGCAAGGACATTCTCTTAAAGCATCTGGCATTTGTCAAAAACCTATTAAGTTGCCTAGGGTACACAGTAAAAGAAAAGAAGTCAAAACTAATGTCCTCACAAGACATAATATTCCTGGGTGCCAGCTTAAATACAATGGCCCAGATGGCTTATCTCATGCCAGACAAGCAAGGACAACTGACTGACTCAATACTTCAAAATGATGGCAACAAAGACCCAACTCCCTGCAAGAAAAATTCTGCAGGCCTTGGGATTCATGGCATCTTGCATACTACTAATACCATATGCAAAACTGCATATGAGGAAATTACAATGGTACCTGAAAAGCATATGGACTCGCCACAGCTTGGAAATAATACCACCACTCATTCCCTGCCTTCAACAGGAGTGTCTATGGTGGGCTCAGGCATGTCACCTCAGCAAGGGTCAGCCTTTTACCTTACCCACAGCCAGGCAAACTATAACAACGGATGCATCGGATTATGCCTGGGGAGCACACATGGCAGGACAGTGTATTCAGGGCAAATGGTCTGCAGATCAAAGGCATCTACATATCAATCAAAAAGAGATGCTAGCTGTACAAAATGCCCTAACAGCTTTCAAGGACCTCCTACATCCAGGACTACTAATAAAGACGGACAACACCACAGTGAAGTGGTACATAAACAAGCAAGGGGGCACACATTCCTACCCCCTATGCAGGCAAGCAATGACCTTGTGGAACACAGCACTGACCTACCAAGTTCAACTACAAGCACAATTCCTGCCAGGAAAGAAAAACACATTGGCAGACTATCTAAGCAGAAGCATCATAGATCCTCACGAGTGGAAACTAGATCTACAAGTATTCGCAATGATGACTTAAAAATGGGGGAGCCCAGACATAGATCTGTTTGCCTCCCCCCAAAACTAACAAATACGGAAATTTTGCACAAGGACATACCACACACTAGCTTCGAAAGTGGACGCCCTCTCATTCAGTTGGAAAACATTAACAGTGTATGCCTTTCCTCCACTGCCTCTTCTGGCAAAGGTGCTGCTGAAAGCCAGATTAGAGAGGCCACAAATGATACTCATTGCTCCAGACTGGCCACGCCAACACTGGTATCCAATAATAAGGAACATGGCTCAAGGCCCACCATGGATTTTACCTCAAATTCCTCACCTGCTCACTCAGCAAAACAATCAGATTCTACACAGCCAGCTCAAGACTTTAAATCTGGCTGCATGGCAAATTACCTAAACAACCAGTCAGCACTTCTCTCTAAAGCTGTTATGGATGTCATTCTGGAGGTCGAGGCCCAGCACCAGGAAAGCCTATTCAGACAAATGGAAAAGATTCTGCGCCTGGAACCAGGCTAAAGGCCAAAATCCCCTTGTCCCAAATATTCCTCAGATTCTACAACATTTAACTGAGATGTTGCACAAAGGACTTTCCTTTTCATCTGTTAAGATCCACGCCTCAGCTATTTCAGCTCAATACAACACTGATCCTCCTATATTTTCACATCCATTACTGTGACAGTACCTCAGAGGGGCTAAGAAAATACGACCGCCCCGGAGAGCACCAACTTGGGATCTCAACTTTGTTTTGGAAAAACGTACACTACCGCCCTTTGAACCAGCTTTTACAGCTGATTTACAGTTTCTATCATAGAAAACTGCCCTGCTGCTAGCAATAACTTCAGCATGAAGAGTCTCAGAGCTACAGGCCCTAATGGCAGTGGAGCCTTTCATCATTTTTCATCAAGACAGAGGCGCTTAACGAACTAACCCTTCCTTTATGCCAAAAGTGGTATGCAGTGTGGCCCTAAACCAAACCATTCATTTGCCCACCTTTTATCCAAACCCCCAGAACAAAGGGGAAAGGCTCTTACACTCTTTGGCCATTCACAGGCAATTACGTTATTACTTGGATAAAACTAAGGCTTTCAGAAAATCTGACCAGCTCTTTGTATCCTTTGCTGCAGGATCACAAGGAAAGGCTATCTCAAAATAGACCTTTTCAAAATGGATAGGACATTGTATCCGTTTCTGCTACACACACCATGGGAAACCTGTACCTGGTAACATTAGGCCCCATTCCACCAGGGCTACAGCAACATCAACAGCCTTCCTCAGAGGGGTACCAACCAAGGATATTTTGGAGGCTGCAACTTGGAGTTCAGTGCACACCTTCACCAAGCGCTATCACTTACCTCTATAGTTTAAAACCAGAGCTGGCTTTGCCATTGCAGTTCTGCATGGCCTACTAGCTTCTCCAAACCCTGTTTAGTTCCACCGCACATCCTTAGCTTTGGGATTCAACCCAAGTGTGATGACTGCAGCAGTGTAACACGATGAACATAGTACAGTTTTGTACCTACCATAAATGTAGATGTTAGAGTGTTCACACTGCTGCAGTCCAGGTTACCCTCCCTCCATCCCCTCTGACCTAGCTGAACTTTTCTATACCTTTCTATCCTGTACAACCTTTGTGGTGTATTTGCTTGAAACTGAAGGTATTCCTTTTATATGTTTTATTAGCAATATGTATTGCCTACCTACTTGGGGGCACCTGACATCTGGGGTAAGAAAAACTGAAGAAAATGGCGTCGGATGCCTCTTCTATACCCCTGACACCGAACCAAGACTTTGGAACTCTGGCCGACTGCGGGACCGCCTGACAGCAGGATAACCCAAGTGTGATGACTGCAGCAGTGTGAACACTCTAACATCTACATTTATGGTAGGTACAAAACTGTATTTTTTACTTCCTTGGACCTGTTATTCCATGTCATTGTGAATACTTTTGTGACTTGGGCAATCATGTCCTCCCCCATCCTTAACATAAGGTAGCACAATAGTAGTGGAGCATTTTTTTTTTTTTTTTTTTAACATTGAGTGGTAGTCTCACTCTTGGCACTGTAGGTAGTGCGTCAGTCTGAAAAACTTGTTGGCACATATTGTGTATTTTTTTTGCTCTTTGCACCTTGCCTGGCACTGCTAGTTATTTAAACTACAGAGAGGAAGAGTCCCTTGTCTTCAAAATGTGGCAGACGTGCACAGGGGAATGTTCATGTTTCACTGTTGCAGTCATTACACTTGGGTTATCTTGCTGGCAGGCAACCCGTAGTCGGCCCGAGTTCCAAAGTCTTGGTCCGGTGTCGGTTGCTGTCGCCTCTTCCCTGACGTCAGTGCGCCAGGGGTATCAAAGTTGCAACCGACGCCATTTTCTTCACTCTTTCTTGCTGCGCGGTGTCTGAAGCAAAAGCAGTTTGCAAGTGCCGGTCAGCCGACTCCTGAGATTTTCAAAATTGAATTTCAGAACCGAAGTCTTCAATAAAGCTCAGTACCCCATTGGGGAAACTTTTTCTTGCTCCAGACCACTGTCAGTAAAAGTTAATTGTATTTCTTGTGGGAAGCAAATACCTCATAAGGACTAGGCCCTGACCACGATGTTACTAGTTGTCGGTGTTGTGCTAGATTCAATAAACACACTATTAAACGTCTGTTTGATTTTGCCTTACATTATTTTGGATGACAATTTAATTACATAATGCTGTTGGAACAACCGACGACCGGAATGTATAAAAAACGCAAAAACAAGGAAAAAGACAGGCATCCAAGGTCCAAAACCGACAAAGCCTCTTCTAGGCCAGTCACCGGTTCTCAGTGACGTGCCTTCGCAGCCCCTGACACCCGCTACCTCAGAGCCACAGGCCGTAACAGACAGCCACGTGAAGACACCTTGGCCTGTGGAAACTCAAGGTATTGGACCTACGGAAACTATACCCTCAGATGGGTTCGGAGCCGCTGAGCAGGCACCGGCTTCTGAGGGTGTTTTCAGACCTTCACAGCTTACAATTAAGGCTACTACAGCAGCAAAGGCAAAGTCCAAAACACCGTTAAAGACAAGGAAACAAGTGCAGCATTCTCCTGAACAGTCATCCATGCCAAAGAAACAGATGCTTAAAATGGCCGAAGACCTTATTACTTTAATCAGGGGCTCCCGTCACCCTCCTGACAAAAGGCCTAGGCAAGACACTGGTTATGATTCCTCTGATCAGGTTTCTATTTCCTCTGATTCTTCTGATCAGGGCTATTCTCTCCCTCCCTATGAGAGCTCTGATGCTGAAGAGTCCATTCCTTCAGCCTCACCGTCTGAGGATTATTATTTTGGGGAAACCCTGCACACCATGAGGGAGCATTTCCATTGGGAGAGCCAGGATTACTCAGAATCCAAGAAGAGGCTCATAGGTTTCCTTTTATTGCCGTAGCACAGGCCCCTGGCTATCCCCCCTGTGCGTGATATTGTAGATGTTTTTCTGAATCCAGTCTGTCTCCAGATTCTTTACCCCCTGCACCAGTAAAGCCAGACAGGTACTACAGGGTCCCTGACTCTCATAAATTTCTTTACAAAAACCCCGCTGCAGACCCAGAAACAATTTCTCAGGGTCCTAAAGAGGTTGAAGCTTCCACTGCCAAAAATCCTGTCCCCTCAGATAGGAATTCCAGAGCTCTGGACAGATGGGGGAAAAAAGTTTACACTTCTGCTACTTTAGCTGTAAGAGCTTTAAACTGTCAGTTTCACATGCTTAAATATCAACAGTATCTCATGTCATTGTTAAAGCAGATAATGGTTACAAATATAGAAAGTCCTGACAGTAAAGAAATGCAGGATTTATTGCATGCAGTTGAACAAGTGGGAAAGCATACTCTGCAATGTGGTTTTGATTCATTAGAGGCTTCTTGTAGAGCCGCAGTTACAGGCTCAGTTATTTGAAGACATGCTTGGTTGAAAGAACAAAGTTTACCTGACCATGTTAAAGCAAAATTATTGGATGCTCTACTACAGCATGATACTTTGTTTGGTGTTAAGGCAGAAGAGGTGTTGAAGAAAATGGAGGATAAAGCAAATTCAATGCAAACGATGAAAGATTTCTTACAGGTTCAACCACCTAGATTTAGCAGAAACTGGCCTTCAAAAAATTGGTCCTTTCCAGTGTCAGACGGGCCACAAAGAGGCAGACACAGATGCCCAAGAGGCAGATCTCAGCCCAAAGGCTCCTACAGACCTAAACAATGGGGTGCGTCAGCACCCAAAGGAGGAGAGGGAGGAGAAGACGAATCACAACCTTATTGGAAATAGTCACAATGACTTCCCTCTGCAAATGCCAAGCTTTTACCAGTTGACAGCACCCCTAGGGGGAAAGCTAGCACTTTTCTCAAAAAATTGGCACATGATCACCCAAGACCAATGGGTGCTGAATATAGTTTCTCAGGGGTACAGTTTCCACTTCCACACGCTTCCAAAACCAAAAGGTATGCCAAACCTGCCATAAAACCAATGGGCAGAGGCACAAAAACAGATTGCTGCTCTTATGGATATAGGAGCTATTCAAAAAGTTCTACCAGAAGAACAGGGACAAGGATTTTACTCGAGACTTTTCTTAGTACCCAGAAAAGACAAAGCCTGGAGACCAGTACTGGACCTGTCAATCCTAAATACTTTCCTGGATGTTCCAAAATTCAAAATGTTAACACTAAAACAACTTCTGCCCATGCTGGGCAAGGAGGCTTGGCTAGTTACTTTGGATTTCAAGGAGGCATACCTGCACGTCCCAATCAGAAACTCGTGCAGAAGATACCTCAAATTTACAGCAGGCTCAATGCATTACCAATTCTCTGCACTGCCCTTTGGCTTATCTACTGCGCCCAGGGTCTTCACAAAATGCCTGGCACCAGTAATTGCATTTTGCAGACAAAAAGGAATTCAGATATATCCCTACTTGGATAACTGCCTTATTCAAGCAGAGAGCAAGGACATTCTTCTAAAGCACCTGGCATTTGTAAAAAGATTGCTAATTTGCCTAGGGTACGCAGTAAACAAAAAGAAATCAAAACTAGTACCCTCTCAAGAGGTAATATTCCTGGGTGCAAGCTTAAATACAACTGCCCATATGGCTTATCTCACGCCAGACAAACAAAGGCAACTGACTCATTACTTTCAAATGATGGCAACAAAGACCCAGCTCCCTGCAAGAAAAATTCTGCAGGCCCTGGGATTCATGGCATCCTGCATTCTACTAATTCCATATGCAAAACTGCATATGAGGAAACTACAATGGTATCTAAAAAGTGTTTGGACTCAACATTCGCAGCCTAGAGACAATCATAACCATGATTCCCTGCCTACAGCAGGAATTTCGATGGTGGTCCCAGGCCTGTCACCACAACAAGGGACAGCCTTTCACCTTGCCTACAGCCAGGCAGACAATAACAACAGATGCATCGAATTATGCCTGGGGAGCACATATGGCAGGAAAATGTATTCGGGGCACGTGGCCCAAGGAACAAATGCATCTTCACATCAATCAAAAAGAGATGCTAGCTTTACAGAATGCCCTGACAGCCTTCAAGGACCTAATACATCCAGGACAACTATTAATAAAGACAGACATTACCACAGTTATGTGGTACATAAGCAAGGGGGCACACATTCCTACACCCTATGCAGACAAACCATGACTTTGTGGAACACAGAACTGACCTACCAGGTACATGTGCAAGCACAATTCCTGCCAGGAACAAAAAATACACTGGCAGACGAACTAAGCAGAAATCTCATGGATCCTCACGAATGGAAGCTAAATCCACAAGTGTTCAACATGATAAGGGAATGCGGACGCCCAGACATAGATCTTTTTGCCTCCCCTCACAATTGCCAAATACAGAAATTTTGCACAAGGACTTATCACTGTCAAGCATGGAAAGTGGATGCTCTATCATTCAGCTGGAATAACCTGACAGTCTATGCCTTCCCTCCGATGCCTCTTCTCACCAAGGTGCTTCTAAAAGTTAGACGAGAGGCCAAAAATGATCCTGATTGCACCAGACTGGCCATGCCAGCACTGGTACCCAATCCTAAAGACTTTGTCCCAAGGACCACCTTGGCCTCTACCTCAAATCCCTCATCTTCTGACACCGCAAAGCAATTGGATTCTGCACAGTCAACTCAGAACTTTAAACCTGGCAGCATGGCAGATAATGTAGCCACTCAAGACTGCACCTCTCTCTAAAGCTGTTATGGATGTAATTTTGGAAGCCAGGAGTCCCAGCACTAGGAAATCTTATGCAGAAAAATAGAAGAGATTCTGTGCTTGGAACCAGGCACAAGGGCTCGACCCACTGGTCCCTAATATACCTCAGATTTTGCAATACCTGACTGAGATGTTGGACAAAGGCCTATCTTTTTCATCTATTAAAATCCATGCCTCTGCCATTTCAGCTCATTACAATACGGACCCTCCTATTTTTTCACATCCTCTACTACGACAGTACCTCAGAGGGGCAAAGAATTGAAGACCCCCTAGAAGAGCACCAGTACCAACTTGGGACCTCAATTTTGTTTTAGAAAAACTAACACTGCCTCCATTTGAACCAGCCAAGCACAGCTGATCTAAAATACTTGTCATGGAAAACTGCTCTGCTCCTAGCAATAACTTCAGCAAGAAGAGTCTCAAGAGTTACAGGCATTGATGACTGTGGAACCTTTCCTCCTCTTTCATCAGGACAGGGTTTCTCTCAGGACAAACCCAACATTCATGCCAAAAGTGGTTTCCAATGTGGCCTTAAATCAAGCCATTCATTTGCCTACTTTCTACCCAAATCCCCAGAATAAAGGGAAAGACTTCTGCACACTTTGGATATACACAGGCAGCTACGATTTTACTTGGACAAAACAAAAGCTTTCAGAAAAATTGAGCAACTGTTTGTAGCATATGCTGCAGGATCACAAGGAAAGCCTATTACAAAGCAGACAATCTCCAAATGGATAGGACACTGCATCTGCTTCTGTTATGCATAACATGGCAAATCTGTGCCTAAGAGCATTAGGCCTCATTCTACCAGAGCAGCAGCCACTTCAGCAGCTTTCTTCAGAGGGGTACCAACCAAAGACATTTTAGAAGCTGCAACCTCAAGCTCAGTGCACACTTTTACCAAGCACTACCACCTACCTCTCTACTCCAAATCCAGAGCAGGCTTTGCCACTGCAGTTCTGCAGGGCTTGTTAGCCTCGCCAAATCCAATCTAGACCCAGCCACCCAACCTCAGCTTTGGGATTCTATCCAAGTCTAATGACTGCAACAGTGAAACACGATGAACATAGTACACTTGTGTACCTACCATAAATGTAGATGTTCGAGTGTATTCACTGTTGCAGTCCAGGTTACCCACCCACCATCCCCCTCTTTGCTGGGGCTATTCTGTACTTCTCAACTCTATACAACCTATGTGGTGTATTTGCTTGTAGATGAAGGAAATGTTTATAGTAATATATGCATGGTTGTTTGGCATATTTTTATCTTTTCAGCCTTCTTATTTGGGGGCACCTGACATCTGGGGCAAGAAAAACTGAAGAAAATGGCGCCTGTTGCAACTTTTATACCCCTGGCGCACTGACGTCAGGGAAGAGGCGACAGCAACCGACACCGGACCAAGACTTTGGAACTCGGGCCAACTACAGGTCGCCTGCCAGCAGGATAACCCAAGTGTAATGACTGCAACAGTGAATACACTCTAACATCTACATTTATGGTAGGTACACAACTGTACTTTCTGCAGCTTAAAAATGAAAACCAAAATCCTTAATATGTGAATGATGGCTCCCACTCCTGACTGACTCAACTGTGTCACCAAGGAGCAATTGGGCTATAGGATGGCTCTTTTGGGAACCACTGGGTCAGTAATGAGTTGTGTGGGAGACAGTCTGGGATCTGTGCAGTAAAGCAAGATTAAGAATGGAGTTTCAAAAGTTCTGCGGTTTGCTGTGCATATTTGTGTGTTTATATGTTGAACTTTTACAAAATGTTTGAACAACCTGAATCAAAAAAAGGATCTATTTCGTGGGTTATTAGTTAAGATTCTTGCCTCACATCTGTAGGGTCAGATGTTCAGTCCTTATCTTCAGTAGCTGTTTCTGTTAAGCTTGTGTGTTCTCCCTGTGTTTGTGTAAGTTTGATAATCTCCCCCCGAGGCAAGTTTGTTGCTAGATTACAGTAAAATATCCATATAACTTTAATATGTCCTTACATTCGCTGTTGCAGTCTTCCTAATGTATGGGATTCCTTGCCATGGGTAGCCAGACATCTGCCAGTACACCAAAGCCTACTGTTGCATTAAGGTACGCTGAACATCACACCTATACTCCTCACAATAGCGTAGGGCATAAAGGCGACATCCGAAAGTACCATCCTCTGAATTTCTTTGCCACCAGTCTGAACGCACCTCCAGTGTGAATGCCTGTCATTTGCCAGTTTCAGCAACTATGTCTTCTTGCTGGTACCGAGCCATTACAGAGAAGTACCCTGTTGGGGTTTTGTTTTTTCTTAGCTTTTTTGTTACTCTGGGGGTTAATGTTATCCAGGAAAGGTAAATGCCAGTGTGGGAGACAGATTCCCCCATAAGAATTGCTACAATAAGTGTTTTTTTTTTTTTTGCCTAAGAGCTTCTCGCGACCATACAGCCTGTTTGATTTATCAGATTTCTGTACCAAAACCCCTTCATTGTAGGATGTTCTTCATCTCACATTGCTGCAGTCCTTACACTTGGGTAGTCCGCTGTCCTCGGTCGGCCCGAATATCAAAGTATAAGGCTGACGTCGGTCAAGGCGCATTAGACTGACGTCAGGACGTCAGGGTACAAATGCGCATGACCGACGTCATATCCTCAGTCTTTTTTGCCGCATGGTCCGATGCAGAAGCAGCGTTGCAAGTGCCGTTCGGCGTTCTGAAATTTTTCAAATTCGGAGTTTCAGACCGAGTCAAAGTTGGCTAAGTACCCGTTGGGAATATTTTTGTTTTTCTTGCCTCAGTGGTTTACCGGATGTCAGAAAAAGTGAATAACTGTATTTCTTGTGGGAAACAGATACCGCATAGAGATTATCATAATTTGTGTATACCTTGTTTGGGACCTGAGCACGACGTTGTTGGGTGTCGCTTTTGTGCTAGGTTCAATAAACGCACTATTAAGCGTAGGTTAGATTGTGCCAGGTTGGTCTTTGGGAAGCGGTGCAACTATAATATGCCGTCGGATACTCCACCCGCTTCTTCAAAGAAGCGCAAAGACAAAGCAGCTAAACCCAGACTAGAAGAGTCGTCCGAACCGGACGCCGGTTCTTTAGAGGCGTCAGTGGAACCGGTGGTTCCGACGGAGGCCTCTCTGGAGCCCCAGGGGGGAACTTTGATTTTGCAGGATGTGGCCTCCCAGGAGGCAGGTCAGGCTGAAGGGGCTTCTCAGGTAACTGTACTCCCCTCCCTTCCTAAGGTGACTAGGCCCTCTCCTTCTGTTTCTAAGGCTTCTCCCAGAGGTAGGTCAGGTATAGCTTCTGTGGGTGTCACTCCTAGCTCTTCAGGTTCTGTGCCCAAGAAGCACATGCTTAAAATGGCAGAAGATTTAATTACCTTGATTAGAGGTTCTATGCCCCCTCCTGATAAGAGGCCTAGAGTGGAACCAGAGTTGGGGGGTTATGAGCAGGCTTCGGATGTGTCTGAGTCTTCGGCTGAAGACTTGCAGGAGTATTCTCCTTATTCTGATTCTGATGTGGATGATTCTACTCCTTCTGCTTCTCCTCCTGAGGATTTTTCTTTTTCAGAGACTCTTCATTCCATGAGGGAGCACTTTAAGTGGGAAGGTCAGGAGTTCTCTGATTCCAGGAAAAGGCTTAGGGAATTTTTGCTTTTACCCCAGCATAGGCCTTTGGCTATACCTCCTGTTCTGGATGTTGTGGAAGATGTGTTTCAAGAGGCCTCTCTTAATCCTGATTCTTTGCCTCCTGCTCCTGTTAAACCGGATAGGTATTACAGGGTGCCTGAAGCTCATAAGTATCTGTTCAAGAGTCCTAGGGCAGACCCAGAAACTGTTAGTCAGGGGCCTAAGGGTGTTAAGGCTTCTGTTAAAAATCCGGTTCCTCCAGATAAAGAGGCCAGGGCTTTGGATAGATGGGGAAAGAAAGTTTATACTTCCTCCACTCTAGCTATGAGGGCTTTGAATTGCCAGTTTCACATGTTGAAATACCAAAACTATCTACTTTCTCAATTGAAGTCTAAGGTAGATGCTCTGGCGGAAGGTATTGAGTGTAAAGAGTTACGAGATTTAGTACATGTTTCTGAGCAGGTGGGTAAGCATTCTTTGCAATGTGGTTTTGATGCTGTACAGGCCTCGTCTAGGGTGGCTGCCACTGGGTCAGTTCTTCGCAGGCATGCCTGGCTAAGGGATCAGAATTTATCTGACCATGTTAAGTCAAGGATTTTAGATGCTCCTTTGCAATCTGATGTGTTTGGTTCGCCTGTTGAGGCAGTCTTGAAGAAAATGGAAGACCAGGCTAAGTCTATGCAGACTGTTATGCAATTTTTGCAGGTTCAGCCTCCGAAGTTTAGTAGGAATTGGCCTTCCAAAGGGTGGACGTATCCTTCTTATGATTCCCAGTCTAGGGGTAGGTCTAGACGTGGTAGGGGCAGAGCTCAGGGCTCTTTCAGGCCTAGAACAGGGAGTTCACCTGCACAGTCTTCGGGTGAGGGCAGGGGTCAGTCCTTTCGTAAACAGACCCAATGACCTACCTTTTCAGCTGCCAGAGCCTTCTCGTCTGGCAGCACCTTTGGGAGGAAGGTTGGCGCTTTTCAAGGAAAATTGGAGTTTACTTACCCAAGACAGATGGGTATTGGACATTATATACCACGGTTACAGGTTTTATTTCCATACCTTGCCTCCTTCCAAAGGCATGCCAGACATTCCTCCTCAACAAAGAATAGAGGCTCACAAACAAATTTCTCAGTTACTTCAAATAGGGGCCATACAGCCGGTCCCTATGCCAGAAGTGGGCCTAGGATTTTATTCTCGCCTGTTCCTAGTACCAAAGAAGGGGAACACGTGGAGACCAATTTTGGATTTATCTATCCTCAACACTTATCTGGACATTCCCAAGTTCAAAATGTTGACGTTACAACAGCTTCTACCTCTGCTGGGCAAAGATCATTGGATGGTAACTTTGGATCTCAAAGAGGCTTACCTTCATGTTCCTATCAGACTGAGTTGCAGGAAGTATCTGCTTTCGGCTGGGACTTCTCATTATCAGTTCTCTGCATTGCCCTTTGGCTTATCTACTGCGCCCAGAGTGTTCACGAAAGTTCTGGCTCCAGTGATAGCTTTCTTCAGGCTAAAAGGCATACAAATCTATCCTTATTTGGACGATTGCCTGATTCTGGCTCAAGAAAGGGACGAGCTTCTTCATCATCTGGAATATGTGATAGCAGTGCTAAGATGCCTAGGGTATTCTGTGAACGAAATAAAGTCCAGTCTAGTACCCTCTCAGGACATGTGCTTTCTGGGTGTAAGACTGAATACAGCTTCCCAGATGGCCTTTTTGACCCCGGACAAACAAAAGAATCTTTCCCTTTACTTTCATCAATTGTCTCATCAGTCCAGGCTGACTGCAAGGACAGTCCTTCAAGCCTTGGGATTCATGGCATCTTGTATTCTGGTGCTTCCCAATGCCAAACTGCATATGAGGAAGCTGCAATGGTATCTCAAGAATGTATGGACGCAGCACTGCCAGGATCTGGACACTGTCATTCAAATAATACCTTGCATTCGAAAGGAATTTTTGTGGTGGGCTCAGGAATGTCACCTAAACAAGGGACTCTGTGACCCGGCCAGAGGCGAGTCAGATTCTAACGACAGATGCCTCAGACAAAGCTTGGGGAGCTCATCTGAATGGAAAGTGGATACAAGACAAGTGGCCTGCCAGACTACAACATCTACATATCAACTTGAAAGAGATGTTAGCAGTCCAGTTTGCATTAATAGCTTTCAAGGATCTACTTCTTCCAGGGCAGGTGTTGATTCTAACAGACAACACAACTGTCATGTGGTACATCAACAAGCAAGGGGGAACACATTCTTATCCTCTATGCAGGCAAGCAATGATTTTGTGGGAGACTGCTCTCAGTTTACAGCTCAATCTTCAGGCAAGGTTTCTGCCGGGAGCACAGAACTCCTTAGCAGATGTGTTGAGCAGACGAATTATGGATCCCCACGAGTGGAAATTGGATCCTCATGTATTTCAGCAATTGACAGTGTCATGGGGAACTCCAGACATAGATCTGTTCGCTTCTCCACTAAACCACCAACTGCCAAAGTTTTGCACAAAAAGGTTTCATCCCACAGCCTGGAAAGTGGATGCTCTTTCTTTCAATTGGAGAAATCTTCATGTGTATGCCTTTCCACCTCTGCCTCTCCTCCCAAAGGTACTTCTAAAGGTCAGACAGGACAAGCCAAGGATGATTTTAATAGCTCCAGATTGGCCTCGACAGCACTGGTACCCATTACTGAGAAGTCTGGTACGGGAGCCTCCTTGGCCTTTACCTTTGATTCCTCACCTGTTGTCTCAGGAGGACAGTCATTTACTCAATGTCAAGCTTCACTCTCTACACCTAACAGCCTGGCATATTCTGTTTTGAACCATAGAGGGTCTCAACTTCCACAGCAAGTTTTGAATGTGATTTTGGAAGCTAGACGGCCTAGTACCAGGAAAGTGTACGCTGATAAATGGAAGAGATTTTTATTTTGGAGTGCAGCAAAGGATTTTGATGTGTCTGAGCCTAATTTAAGTGTGGCTCTTCAATATCTTACTGAGTTATTGGACAAGGGTTTGTCCTTCTCTTCTATTAAGGTTCATGCTGCAGCAATTTCAGCTCACTATGACTGTGTTCCACCATTGTTTTCTCATCCTTTGTTCAAGCAATTTCTTAGAGGGCAATGAATATAAGACCCCAATGAGAGCTCCTACTCCTGCTTGGGATCTCAATTTTGTGTTGGAGAAACTCACTCTACAACCTTTTGAGCCTGCAGCTACTGCTGAGTTGAAATATTTATCATGGAAGACTGCTTTTTTGTTGGCCATTACCTCTGCAAGAAGGGTTTCTGAATTGCAGGCCCTTATGGCGGTTGAGCCTTTCTTAATTTTCCATAAGGATAGGGTATCTTTAGGTACTAATCCTTTCTTTATGCCTAAAGTGGTTTCTAGTGTGGCTTTAAACCAAACTATTCATTTGCCTACTTTTTATGCAAATCCCCAAAATAAAGGGGAAAAGATTCTGCACACTTTGGATGTACATAGGCAGTTGCTATTATTTAAGCAGGACTAAGGAGTTCAGGCAGTCTCAGCAGTTATTTGTTTCTTTTGCTTTGAGTTCTCAGGGTAAGCCTGTGTCAAAACAAACTATTTCTAAGTGGATTGGGTTTTGCATTGCTTTCTGTTATTCCCATCATGGCAAAGAGATTCCAGCTGGGATTAGGCCTCATTCCACTAGGGCTACTGCCACTTCAACAGCTTTTTTAAGGGGTGGCAACTAAGGATATTTTGGAGGCAGCTACTTGGAGTTCAGTTCATACTTTCTCTAAGCATTACCACCTTCCACTTTACTCTAAATCTAGGGCTGGTTTTGCCACTGCTATTTTACAGGGCATTTTGGCAGCTCCTGCTTCTTTATAATTTTTGCCATCCTCCCTTACCTCTGCTTTGGGATTCTACCCAAGTGTAAGGACTGCAGCAATGTGAGATGAAGAACATAGTACAGTTTTGTACCTACCATAAATGTAGATGTTCGAAGATCCACATTGCTGCAGTCCAATATCCTCCCTCCTTCCCCTCTGTATTTAGAGGTGGTTGTGTGGGTTGGATTGTAATTTTTGTATATATTGTATACTTTGTACATATTGTTAGTGCTAGGGTGGTTGGTTGGTTGTTTGCTGTTTTTTGGTTTTGACCTTCTTTTTAGGGTCTTCTGACATCTGGGGCAAGAAAAGACTGAGGATATGACGTCGGTCATGCGCATTTGTACCCTGACGTCCTGACGTCAGTCTAATGCGCCTTGACCGACGTCAGCCTTATACTTTGATATTCGGGCCGACCGAGGACAGCGGACTACCCAAGTGTAAGGACTGCAGCAATGTGGATCTTCGAACATCTACATTTATGGTAGGTACAAAACTGTACTTTTTCTTCCCTTTATTTGTATTTTGAGAACCAGCACCTTAAGTTTCTCACTAAAGATACAGTGGAAGGAACTTCCCACTCCAAAGTTCAGCCATTAAGGAAGAAGGTTAAAAGGTTCAGACTGGAATCTTCCACTGTCCAGCCTCCGCCGGGTGTTTCTCCTGAGGTCTGTGAGAAACTGGAGGTTTGCCTGGCTTTATTGTTGGATTCCTCGGCTGAGACTGGGTTGAAGGCCGGCGAAGATCTGGCTTACAGCACATCCCATGAGTCTTTGCAGGAATCCATTTCGGACCTTCAAGGGAACCACAGTTGATTATTTGAGGGGCCTAGGGGTGTTCCACAGATTTTAGATAGGGAAGAAATTCCTACTACAGTTACTGAATGCAGTCCTGGATCAGAGCTTTCTAAATTTTATAGGGCAGACATTCCTTTTAAAAAAGAAACAAAAAGCTAAACTTGTTTCTCCTCCTTCTGGGCATCCACAGAGTGAATGGCAGACCTTTACTCTGAGTTTGTTTAATACTTTGATGGCATTAAAACTTGCTCAGGGAGTTTCTGTTCCAGTGCTCCCTTGGTCTTCTCTTCCCCTTAAAAGGTCCAGGGAACAGGATTCCTCTGAGGAGTCGTCGGATTCTGATTAGGTGTCCTTTGCTTACTTTTCCCAAATTCCTTCTCCTTTAGACTATGGGTCAGTGGAAGAGGAATCTAATAGTCCTGATACTCCCTTTGAAGAAATTTAATTTGGGAACACAATCACCAGGATGATGGAGTTTTTTAAATGGGATTGTGATCAGGTCTGTGAAATCCATGAGGTACTATGAGTTGTTGCAGATGGATTCTCTGAGACTTTATGCAATTCCTCCTGCTTTGGCTGCTGTATTGGATGCTTTTTCCAATGCCTTGATCTCTTGATTCTTTGACCCTGCTCTCAAGACGCATGATGGGTTTTAGGGGGTGCCTGAGGATTGTAAGTTTTTCTGCAAATGTGGTGCTGCTGACCCCTCAGTGGTGTCTGTAGCTTCTGAGAAGCCTTCGCAATTCGCCCAAGTTACTGCCTTCTGATAAAGACAGCAGAACCATAGAAAGCCTAGGTAAGAAGGTTTACACCTCAGCTACTTTGGCTTTTAGGGCCTATCAGACACACATGTCCAGGTATGTGTTGACTTTTCTTTCTCAGGCTTGTCAGTTTATTTCTGATCTCCCAGACTCTGAAGTCAAAACCTCTGCTCTTTCCATGCTAGGGACTTCCTCCCAAGTGGTTTATCATTCTATCAAGTGTAGTTATGTTTCAGCAGATGCCTCTTTTTAGAGCTGCTGCTTTTGGTTCAGTGATGCAGAGGTATTCTTGGCTTAGGCTTCAGCCTTTACCTGATGATGTACTTCATCTCACATTGCTGCAGTCCTTACACTTGGGGTATAGCGCTGTCCTCGGTCGGCCCGAATACCAAAGTATATGGCTGACGTCGGTCATGGCGCATTAAACTGACGCCAGGACGACAGGGTATAAATGCGCATGACCGACGCCATATCCTCAGTCTTTTGCGCGTGGTCCGATGCAGAAGCAAATTTGCGAGTGCAGGTTGGCGCCCTGAGATTTTCCAAACCGAGTTTCAGACCGAATCCAAGTTGGCTAAGTACTCGTTGGGGAATATTTTGGTTTTTTCTTGCCTCAGTATTTTACCGGATGTCAGAAAAAGTAAATAACTGTATTTCTTGTGGGAAACAGATACCTCACAGGGATTACCATAGCTTGTGTATACCTTGTTTAGGGCCTGAGCACGACGTTGTCGGGTGTCCCTCTTGTGCTAGATTTAACAAACGTACTATAAAGAGGAGATTAGACTGTGCCAGGTTAGTCTTCGGGAAGCGGTGCAATTACAACATGCCGTCGGATGCTCCGACGCCCGCTACCACGAAAAAACGCAAGGACAAAGCACCTAGGCCTAGGCTAGAAGAACCGTCCGTCCCGGACGTCGGTTCTTTAGAGGGCTCGGCTGAGCCAGAGGCACAAACAGAAGTTCCCTTAGAATCCCAGGGGGAGACTTTACTGTTGCAGGATGTGTCTTCGCAGGAGGTAGGCCAGGCTGAAGGGGCTTCTCAGGTAGTGGCTCCAGTGATAGCTTTCTTCAGATTGAGAGGAATACAGATCTATCCTTATTTGGACGATTGCCTGATTCTGGCTCAAGGCAAGGACGAGCTTCTACAGCATTTAAAATTTGTGATAGCAGTGCTAAGATGCCTGGGGTATTCTGTGAACGAAACAAAGTCCAGTCTAGTACCCTCTCAGGACATGTGCTTTCTGGGTGTGAGACTGAATACAGCAACCCAGATGGCCTTCTTAACCCCGGACAAACAAAAGAATCTTTCCCTTTACTTCCAACAACTATCACATCAGTCCGGGCTGACTGCAAGGACAGTCCTTCAAGCCTTAGGGTTCATGGCATCTTGTATTCTGGTGCTTCCCAATGCCAAACTGCATATGAGGAAGCTACAATGGTATCTAAAGAATCTATGGACACAGCACTGCCAGGATCTGGACACTGTCATTCCAATAATACCTTGCATCCAGAAGGAATTCTTGTGGTGGGCTCAGCAATGTCACCTAAACAAGGGACTTTCTGTGACCCGGCCGGAGGCTTAATCAGATTCTAACAACAGATGCCTCGGACAAAGCTTGGGGAGCTCATCTCAATGGAAAATGGATACAGGACAAGTGGCCTGCCAGACTACAACATCTACATATCAACCTAAAGGAGATGTTAGCAGTCCAGTTTGCATTAACAGCTTTCAAGGAATTACTTCTTCCAGGGCAGGTGTTGATTCTAACAGACAACACAACTGTCATGTGGTACATCAACAAGCAAGGGGGTACACATTCTTACCCTCTATGCAGACAAGCAATGATTTTGTGGGACACAGCCCTCAGTTTACAACTACATCTACAGGCAAGGTTTCTGCCGCGTACAAAACTCCTTAGCAGATGTGTTAAGCAGACAAATCATGGATCCCCACGAGTGGAAACTGGATCCGCATGTATTTCAACAATTAACAGTGTCATGGGGAACTCCAGACATAGATCTGTTCGCTTCTCCTCTAAACCACCAGCTGCCAAAGTTTTGCACAAAAAGGATACATCAGGCAGCTTGGAAAGTGGATGCTCTTTCTTTCAGTTGGAAAAATCTTCATGTATATGCCTTCCCACCTCTTCCTCTACTTCTAAAGGTACTGCTGAAGGTAAGACTGGACAAACCAAGAATGATCCTAATAGCTCCAGATTGGCCCCGACAGCATTGGTACCCACTTCTGAGAAATCTGATAAAGGAACCACCGTGGCCCTTGCCTTTGATTCCACATCTGTTGTCCCAAAAGGACGGTCATTTACTCAATGTCAAGCTTCACTCTCTTCATCTCACAGCATGGCATATCCTGTTTTAGCACATAGCAGGGCTCAACTTCCTCAACAAGTTCTGAATGTGATTATGGAAGCTAGGAGACCTAGTACAAGGAAAGTGTATGCAGACAAGTGGAAGAGATTTTTGTTTTGGAGTGCAGCAAAGGATTTGGATGTTTCTGAGCCTAATTTGAGTGTGGCTCTTCAATACCTGACTGAGTTACTGGACAAGGGTTTGTCCTTCTCTTCCATTAAGATTCATGCTGCAGCAATTTCAGCTCACTATGACTGTGATCCACCTTTATTTTCTCATACTTTGTTCAAGCAATTTCTCAGAGGGGCAAAGAACATAAGACCTCCACGAAGAGCTCCTACTCCTGCTTGGGACCTCAATTATGTGTTGGAAAAGCTCACTCTGCCACCCTTTGAACCCGCAGCTATGGCTGAGTTAAAATATTTGTCATGGAAGACAGCTTTTTTGTTGGCCATTACCTCTGCAAGAAGGGTTTCTGAATTGCAGGCCCTTATGGCTGTTGAGCCTTTCCTGATTTTCCATAAGGATAGGGTATCTTTACGCACTAACCCTTCCTTTATGCCTAAGGTGGTTTCAAGTGTGTCTCTAAACCAAACTATTCATTTACCTACCTTTTATGCAAACCCCCAAAACAAGGTGGAAAAGATTTTGCACACTTTGGATGTACACAGGCAGTTACGCTACTACTTAGATAGGACTAAGAGTTTCAGGCAGTCTCAACAGTTGTTTGTTTCTTTTGCTTTAGGTTCTCAGGGCAAGCCTGTGTCAAAACAAACTCTTTCTAAATGGATTGGGTTTTGCATTGCATTTTGTTATTCCCATCATGGCAAGCAGATTCCAACAGGGATTAGACCTCATTCCACTAGGGCTACTGCCACTTCTACAGCCTTTCTAAGGGGAGTGGCAACTAAGGACATTTTGGAGGCAGCTACTTGGAGTTCAGTACATACTTTCTCTAAGCACTACCACCTTCCTCTCTACTCTAAATCTAGGGCTGGTTTTGCCACTGCTATTTTACAGGGCATTTTGTCAGCTCCTGCTTCTCTTTGATTTGCCATCCTCCCTTACCTCTGCTTTGGGAATCTACCCAAGTGTAAGGACTGCAGCAATGTGAGATGAAGAACATAGTACAGTTTTGTACCTACCATAAATGTAGATGTTCGAAGATCCACATTGCTGCAGTCCAATTTACCCTCCCTCCTTCCCCTCTGTGTTTGGGGGTGGTTGTGTGATTAGGTTAGTACTTTATTATTTAATGGTTAGAAGTTGTACATAGTTTAGGGTGTAGGGGTGTTTAGTGTTTGGTGGTTTTTTGATTTTACCCTGTTTAGGGTCTTCTGACATCTGGGGCAAGAAAAGACTGAGGATATGACGTCGGTCATGCGCATTTATACCCTGACGTCCTGGCGTCAGTTTAATGCGCCATGACCGACGTCAGCCATATACTTTGGTATTCGGGCCGACCGAGGACAGCGCTATACCCCAAGTGTAAGGACTGCAGCAATGTGGATCTTCGAACATCTACATTTATGGTAGGTACAAAACTGTACTATATCAAGACTGATTTTATGGACACTCCTCTTGATAATAAACTTTTTGTTTGGGGAAGCAGTTACTGGTTTGTTTAAGTGTCTTCAGGATAAGGGGAAGGCCTTACAGGAAATCAAACATGTGTTTGTCTCTCCTGTTTCTAAATTTCCAAGATATTACCCCAATAAGCCAGCCTTTGTTTGCAGGCAATCTCGCCCTCCTACTAAGAGTAAAAAGGGTGGCAAGTGGACTCCTCCTGCTAAGGCTACTCAGACTTCAGTGACTCTGAAGTCTTCCTTTCCTGATAAACCAGGTGCTGTATGACTGTCTGTCTCTTCCCAGCCACATTCCACTTTCTCTTCACCTTTCTCTTTCTCCTTCTGTTTGGTTTCAGATTACTCTGGATTCTTGGCTTCTCTCACTTGTCAGGGGTATTTCATGGTGTGGAAATCCCATCCCCTTTTTTATGGTCATTCGTCAGCCTCCTCAAGAACTACTACTTTTTTCCCTGGAGGTTTTTTGAGGCCTTTTGACTTGAGGTACTATTCAGGGGGTATCTGTGTCCCAAAGGAGAGAGGGGATTTTACTCAAGAATGTTTCTAGTACGTAGAAAAGAGGGTACTTGGACACCAATTCTAGACCTCTCTCATCTAAACAGTTTTCTGAAGGTGCCCACCTTTTGGATGTTGTCCCTTCAGACTCTATTTCCTCCTTTACTCCTTCAAGCCTGTATGGTGTCTCTGGATCTCAAGGATGCTTATCTCCATGTTCTGATCCATCCTCTCTTCAGGATGCTTTTGCATTTCTCTGCCTCTTGGCATTTTCAGTTCATGCTTTTCCCTTTGGCCTTTCTACTACCCCAAGGGTATATACCAAATGCCCCGCTCCTGTGATTGCTTTTTGCAGACTTCAAGGGATTCAGATTTTTTCCTTATTTGGATGGCCTGTTGATTTAGACATCTTCTGTCCTCTCTGACTCCTTCTCAAGATAATGTCTTTCTGGGTTGCAGGATTCAGACTGCGCCTGTGCTTTCATCCTTGCCTCCACCAAAGACATTAACTCTCAACTCCTTCTTTCAAACTGTTCCTCCTGTGGATTCCATTACAACCAGGGAGTTTGAGAACTCTGGGTTTCATGACGTCCATCATTCCTATGCTCACTCTAGCCAGACTTCACATGAGAAAGTATCGATGGTTTCTGAAGTCAGTTTGGCTTCAACATGTACATGCTCTATACTTTGTAGTTCCTCTCCTTCCGTGCATCAAGAAGAACTTCACTAATGGATCCAACAGTTGTCTCTAAATCCAGTGCTCCCTTTTCATCCCCCTCTTCCCTCTCAGGAAGTGTTCATAGTTGCTTCAGGCATGGGATGGGGAGCAGCATTTTGCTCCCTAAATGTACAGGGAGTGTGGTCACCTCGTCAGCAGAAACGGCACATCAGTGTCAGAAGTGACAGTTCTTATGCTGGCTCTTTCATACTCTCTTCTTTTTAGGGCCTCTCAAGGTGTTCACAGATAGTACTACAGTGATGTGGTGTATAAACAACAAACGGAGGAACAAGATCTTACATTCTTTGCCGGTTGGCTGTCCTGGTATGGGATCTTGCTGTTAAATTTCAAGTGACACTTCAGGCAGTTTGCATCCCTTCAGGTCAGAACATTGTGGCAGCCACACTGAGCAGATGTTCTTCGTGTTTCACTGTTGCAGTCATCACACTTTGTTTATCCTGCCAGGGGTAGTCCTCAGTCGCCTCGAATACCAGAGGCTTAGTATTTCTGCATCGATTGCTGTTGCTCCAGGACTGACGTCAGGTCGTCAGTGGTATAAAGTCAGGCAGCCGACGCCATTACATCAGTCTTTCTTACCAAGGAGCCCAAAGCAGTTTGCACGAGTGCCAGTCGACCATTACTTGAGTTTTCGTTTCCGAAATTGAAGTCTTCTAAAGCTAAGTACCCCATTAGGGATCCTTTTTTCATGCTCTAACTGATGTCAGACAAAGTTAACAATTGTCTTGCTTGTGGAAAGCAAATACTACATCGAGATTTCCATTCTTACTGCGTCACCTGTTTAGGCCCAGACCACGACGTCCCTCACTGTTCGTTTTGTGCTTTGTTCAATGCCAGAACTATACATCGTTGGGCCCTTATCGTAGCTAAATACTTTTGCTCTCGAGCTCCATATTCTGATATGGCTTTGGTAAGCCGTCCTGACTACCGATCTTCTGAAAAATCATAAGAATAAAGACAGACAGACGGCACAGGTCCAAAACTGCCAACGATGCTTCCGTTAAGCTAGTCGCCAGTTCACTGGTACTCAATGAGGTGCTTTTGCAGCCCCTGATGGCCGCTTCTGTGGATTCACAGGCAGCTACCAAGACCTGTTCGGAGTCCGGTATGCTGTGAGACTCTTCTTTGACTATGGAACCTTCGGATTTCTCTACCTTGGATGGGTCCGGAGCCTCTGTGCAGGCACCGGCTTCTGAGGAAGTTCTTCGCACTACTGATATTCGACACAAACCGACTACTACTTTTGCATCTTCGGTCCTTTTCTAAAACTACCGAGTTTCTAAGGCCCAGGGTATGAACTACGTCTAAAAAACCGACCGAAGCTCAAGCACCTGCTTCCTTGCCTCAATCTCAAATGCTTAAAATGGCGGAAGACCTTATGCTGATTAGGGGAAGCCAGCCTACCCCTTCTAAAAGAAAGAGCCTTGTCCCCAACAGCTTTATCTGACCAAGAGTCTGACGAGACTGAGGTTTCTGATTATGAAGACATGCCCTTGTCTGCTTATGAGGATTCAGATGCAGAGGATTCCATTCCTTCTGCCTCTCCTCCAGAGGATTTTTCTTTTGTTGAAACCCTACATATTTTGAGAGCGCATTTCCATTGGGAGTGCCAGGATTATCCTCAGTCCAGAAAGAGACTCTGGGAATTTTTAGCTTTACCACAGCACAGACCCTTAGCTATTCCTCCTGATGTTCTTCGTGTTTCACTGTTGCAGTCATTACATTTAGGTTATCTGCTTGCAGGTAGCTCTCAACCAGCTTGAATATCAAAGTCTTGGATCCCTGTGTCGGATCTGTCTCTTCTTCCATTTCGCGAGGTTGTCGGGGGTATAAAACATGCAGCTGATGTCATTACATCAGTCTTTCTTGCCGTGCGGTGCCCGAAGCAGAAGCAGTTTGCAAGTGCCGGTCGGCCGACTCCTGAAATTTTCATTTTCGAGTTTCAGAACCGAAGTCTTCAAAAAAGCTAAGTACCCCATAAGGGATCCTTTTTCTTGCTCTGAACCAATGTCAGTAAAAGTTAACAATTGTATTACCTGTGGAAAACAAGTACCTGAAAGATTTTCATTCATACTGCATTTCTTGCTTAGGCCCAGATCACGACAACCCTCGCTGTCAGTTTTGTGCCTTATTCAACCCTCAAAGTATTCGTCGTCTGTTCATTTTTATAGGTTCATAGGTAGGTACTAGGCTATCGGCCCAAGGGCCTATGTAAGTCTAGCCAGCAAGGTACCATAGCTTACGCCACCCAAGAAAGTTATTTTCCTGTGCCACTGTCCACCAGAGAGACAGAAGTGATCCCCGGGGTGTATTTCCTATTTCCCATCCACTCATCAAGATTTTTCTTGAGTGCTAATGAAGAACTTTGCTAGTCATAGATGGGTAGCTTATTCCAGAGTATAGGAAGTCTCTGCGAATGGAATCTATCCCTCCAGCGTGTCCTGTTTATTGTGCTGACAAGGTTTAGGTCCCTAGAGCATGTAGCTCAGAGGGATTGGGATTTCTTTAGGTGTAGCATGTCCAACAGCTCTGAGTTTGACATAGCTTTATATGTTAGGCAGAGATCACCTCGGAGTAGGCAATATGCTACGGAGTAAAGCTGGAGTTTTTTTGAGGCGGTCAGTGTAAGGCAATTGTTTGAGGCCAGTAATCCTCTTTGTGAGGTACTTCTGTGGCCTTTCCAGCTGCTGCAGATGTCTTGAGGTACATTCCAAAAAGGGCGTTGTACTCTATATAATGGGTTTAATGAGTGACGAGTAGAGGGGAACAATGACCTCTTTTTTCCTGGATGAGAACCCTTTTATGATGAGGTGTGCCACGTAGGACTTCCTGACTACTGTGGCAATGTGACTATCAAAGGAGCGACTGCTGTCCACCTGGGTCCCAAGGTCTCTTATCACGCATTCGGTGTTAAGTAAATTGCTGCCTATGTGGTAGTTCATGGGTACAGAGCTTTTATCAAGGGGGATGACACTGCACTTTTTGGCATTGAGCTTGAGGCCATGCTTCTGACACCAGGCATCTGTCTCAGTGAGGCCCCTTCTGTAGGATGTCCACATCATTTGGGGACTTGACTATGGCTCCTAGTTTGCAGTCATCTGCGAACTTTGTTAGCCAGAGGCCTTCTATGTTAGCCTGTACTTCAGAGAAGTAGATACCAAACAGGAGAGGTCCCAGGACTGAACCCTCTGGTACTCCACTTGTCACTGCTTTGAGGTCTGCAACTTTTACAGTGTGGATTCTGTCAGTGAGCCAGTTGGCAACCCATCTTGTGACGTAGGGATTTATACGTAGTTTAGTGAGTTTAGCTATAATTTCAGAATGGGGGATGGTGTCGAAAGCCTTGGCGAGGTCAAGATAGGCTGTGTGAACCACCTTACCCTCATCCACGGCTTTGGTGACTGCCTCAAAGAAGTCAATCAGGTTCAGGAGGCATGATCTGCCTTTCACAAACCCGAACTGGGTGGGTTCCAGAGTTTGGAGGTTACAGATGTCTTTGTTTGAGTTCCATGATGATACGTTCCATGACCTTGCAGACCAGGCTCATAGGTCGATAGTTCCCGGGATCAGTGGTGTCTCCCCATTTGTGGAGTGGGATAACTGTTGCTGTGCACCATTCAGTGGGCACAAAGCCTGATGTGAGGCTATTATTGAACATGGTGTTTAAGTGGGGAGCCAGTTCGTTCTTAAGTTCGTGTAAAACGCAGCCTGGGATGTTGTCCGGTCCCATGGATACTGTGTTTTTGGCTTTAGAGTGCAGCTTTTACCTGCGTAGTTGTGATTACAGGGACTCTGCATTCTTCCTGTATAGATATGGGCTCTTTAGGGGGTGAGAGGGGGGTAACGTTAGCACTGAGCCGATCTGCCAGGATGTTGGCATTATCTATTGGTTCTGTACTTTTCGTGCCTTTATGCTGTAACTCAGAGCAGTCTAGATTCTTGACATAGCTATAGAATGCTTTGTGGCTGTCCTTGGATTTAGTGGCGATTTTGTTTTCATTGCTAGTTTGGAGGATTGTATAAGGGATCTCAGCTTCTTACTGAGGCTGACCAGGGAACTCCTCCACTCATGGGATTTTGCTCTCTTTTGCAGCAGTTTCTTCCTTCTGTTGTACAGTTTATGGCAGGGGACCACCAGATTGGCTTCCTTTTTTTGGAGGATAGCATCCTGGTTCTGTTTGGGATAGCATGATCCATGCACTCGTGTAAGTGCTTGTAGAGTGCATTTGTGTAAGATTCAGCAGTTGTAACTGTATTGCCCATCTGCATGGGTGTCATGAAGTTCAACACTTCTGTCTTAAGAAGCATGAAGTTGGCTTTGGAGAAATTTTTTATTGTTGTTTCCTTAATGGGGGGTGGGGGCGCGGGATGTGGATATCTGATCAGACCAACGAGGAGTTGACTTCTGGTGTGAAACACCGGTCACTCATATTGGTAATGACTAGGTCTAGGATATTGTTACCCCTGGTGGGGGTGTGGATAAGTTGATCTAGGGCATTGGAGTTTATGAATTCCAGAAAGCATTGAGCTAAGGAGTTGGTACACGAGTAGTTTTCCCAGTTAATGGTGGGGTAGTTGAAGTCACCCATTATTAGGATGTTTGTTTGAACCCTAATATTTTCCAGTACATCAAGAAAAGAACAGTGGGAATCCTGGGGCATGGTGGGGGATCTGTAGCAAGTTACAATTTGGATTGCAATTTTGCCCAGAGTTAGTTGCACTTTGATAACCTCGGATGCATTATGCTGAGCAACTAGCCTGGAGGTGTGGATATCCTTAATGAATATGGACACACCTCCGCCTTTGGTGTTTCGGTCCAGGTTACATGGCCGAAAAGTGTGGTATGAGTTATAGCCTGGTAGTGCAGGGGTGCTCTCTGGAGCCTTGAACCAGGTCTCAGTCACTGCACAGATATCAATGATGTCCTTCAAGGATGCATCTGCAGTCCTAACATATGGGTTGTCCTGCCTCAGGCAGCCCTTCGGTCGGCCGGATTCCAAAGTCTGGGTCTGGCCTCGGCTGATGTCGCACTTCACCTGACGTCACAGCTGCTGGGGTATAAAGGCATCAGCCGACGCCATTTTCCTCAAGTCTTTCTTGCCGCGCGGTGCCCGAAGCAGAAGCTGTTCGCAAGTGCCGGTCGGTCAGATCCAGAGATTCCTACTACCGAAGACTTCTAAAAAAGCTAAGTACCCCGTTGGGGACTCTTTCTTGCCTCAGCCGATGTCACACAAAGTAAATAATTGTTTAACTTGTGGGAAACAAATACCTCATAAGGATTTCCACTCATATTGCCTTCCTTGCTTAGGCCCAGACCACGACGTATCAGCTTGTCTAGCCTGTGCTTCCTTCAACCGACGAACGCTTAGACGTCGGTCGGAGTTTGCAGAGGAATTTTTTGGGCCCGCTTTTGCATACAAAATGCTGTCGGAGACTCAGACTACACAATTAGCGAAAAAACGCAAGGAAAAGGACCGACACTCGCGGTCCGCGGCTTCGGCTGAAGCCTCGGTTAGGCCAACCGCGAGTGTCTCTGTTTCGGCTGAAACCGAGTCCTCGGTTCCTCCTTCGGCCGATAGCATGCCTCCGATAGCCGAGGCCTCACAGAGCATGGCTGAATCTGCTACTGAAATTATTGCTACAGAAGCAGGCACCCAGGATTTGTCAGACACTATTCCATTAGACATATCTACCCCTGCACGTGGGGCTGCTAGACCCCCTGCCTCTATGTCTATCAAGGCCTTTTCCAGGGCTAAAGCAGCTAAGTCTACCAAGGCCTTACCTGCTAAATCTCCCTCACACAGGCCAACCTCTAGTACACAAATTCTCAGCCTGGCTGAGGATCTTATTTCTTTGATCAGGGGATCCCATCCTCACACAGACAGGGCCTCTCAGCCCCCTCCAGACAAGAGGCCTAGGACTGAACCACCGGAACCCGTCTCTACAGACTATTCCTCTGGGGACTCGGATATTTCAGACCATCCTGAAGGCCCATATTCTCCTTATGAGGATTCTGATGCAGAAGACTCCATTCCTTCTGCTTCTCCTCCTGAAGAATTTTCTTTTGGGGAAACACTACATGTTATGAGGGAACACTTCCAATGGCAGGGCCAGGATTTTTCAGACTCAAGGAAAAGGCTAAGGACCTTTTTACACTTACCACAGCATAGGCCTTTAGCCATTCCTCCAGTACTTACAGTTGTTGATTATGCATATAACGATGCCTGTACTGCTCCTGATTCTCTTCCTCCTGCCCCTGCCAAGCCTGACAGATATTACAGGGTCCCGGACACACATTTCCATTTATATAAGGCTCCTGTTGCAGACCCTGAAACCATTTCACAGGGCCCTAAAGGTGTGGCAGCTGCCTCTGCCAAAAACCCTCTTCCCTCTGAAAGGGAATCTAAGCATTAGAGAGATGGGGTAAAAAGGTTTATACTTCTGCTACTCTTTTGGCCAGGGCCTTAAACTGTCAGTTTCACATGATACAGTACCAAGAATTTTTGTTAGACCAACTAAATAAAAAACTATCGTCTCCTGAACCTATAGACCGCAAGTCCCTTCAGGAATTGGTACATAACTCTCAGCAGGTCAGTAACCATTTCTTAAAATGTGGCTATGATGCACTGGAGGCCTCCTTTAGATCAGCTATGACTGGAACAGTGATTCGAAGGCATGCCTGGCTAAAAGAACAATCCTTACCAGACCATGTTAAGTCAAAACTCCTGGATGCTCCTATGGAGAAACAAAGTTTGTTTGGCTCCCCTGCACAAGAGGTTCTAAAGAAAGTGGAAGAAAAAGCTAAATCTGTCCAAACAGTCAAGGATTTCTTACAGGTCCAACCTCTGAGGTTTAGCAGAAATTGGCCTTCGAAGAACTGGTCCTTTCCAGACTCCTCCAGAGCACAGAGAGGCAGAAATAGATGCCCAAGAGGCAGAGGTCAATCTAGGGGTGCCTACAGGGGACGTCAGTGGCAACATGCCAACCAGAGAAGTGCTGCCACAGATTCAACTACAACCGCTTCCACAGGACAGACACAATGACTTGACTCTAGTTCCGCCTACGAGGGAACAACTGGAAGCACCCTTGGGCGGAAAGCTAGCCTTATTCTCCGACAATTGGCATTGCTTTACAGGAGACAAATGGACTTTACAAATAATAGACAAGGGCTACAGGTTTTACTTCCACACACTACCACAAAAGAGAGGAATGCCAAACCTACCACCAAGCCAAAAAACAGAGGCTCAAAGACAAATCAGCAACTTACTATGGATGAGAGCTATAGAAAAGGTACCACCTATGGAACAAGGCCAAGGTTTTTACTCCAGGCTTTTCCTTGTACCAAGAAAAGAAAAACAATGGAGACCTATTCTCGACTTGTCCGCACTGAACACATTCCTCATTGTTCCAAAATTCAAAATGCTGACCCTCCAGCAACTTCTTCCCATGTTGGGCAAGGAGTCTTGGCTGGTGACTCTAGATCTCAAGGAGGCATACCTGCACGTCCCTATACGACCAGATTGCAGAAGACACCTCAGATTTCTTGCAGGGTCAGAGCATTATCAATTCTCAGCATTGCCCTTTGGCTTATCTACTGCGCCCAGAGTATTCACGAACTGCCTGGCATCAGTAATTGCTCATTGCAGGCTCCAGGGAATTCAAATTTACCCATACCTGGACGACTGCCTAATACAAGCGGACAACAAGGCAAAATTAACAAAAGATTTGGAAAATGTCATACAACTGCTGCAAGCCTTGGGATACACAGTCAACATGCAAAAATCAAGACTAGTACCATCCCAAAGGATAACCTTTTTGGGTGCAAAACTGGATACATCAGCTCAGGTGGCTTTTCTCACAGAAGAAAAACAAAAGCAACTACCCGTCTATTTCATGACTTTAACTACACAAACTCAGCTTACTGCAAGGAAAGTCCCACAAGCCCTGGGTTACATGGCATCCTGCATAATACTGATTCCGCATGCCAGGCTGCATATGAGAAAGTTGCAGTGGTATTTAAGGAATGTATGGTCTCAACACAAGCGCAGTCTAGAAGCCCAGATTCCAATAATTCCATGCCTGAAACAAGAATTCCTGTGGTGGGCTCAGGCCTGTCAGTTGAACAGAGGATTGCCTTTCCACAAACCACATCCAAGCCAGACCATCACCACCGACGCCTCAGACCTAGGCTGGGGAGCACACTTAGCATGCAAGTGCATACAAGGCCTATGGACCCAAGACCAGCTGAATCTACACACAAATCTCAAGGAGATGCTGGCAGTGAAGCATGCAATCCAGGCATTCGGACTACTCCTTCAACAAGGTCACCTGCTGATAAGGACGGACAATACCACAGTCATGTGGTACATCAACAAACAGGGAGGCACACACTCTTATCCTCTATGCCGGATGGCAATGGACCTGTGGAATGTGGCCCTGAGTCTCAACATTCATTTACAGGCCAGTTTTGTACCAGGAAAAGAAAATTCACTAGCAGACACCTTAAGCAGAACTACCACGGATGCTCACGAATGGATGCTGCATCCAGATATCTTCAAAGCCATAACAAAGAAATGGGGACTGCCAGAGATAGACCTGTTCGCCTCCCCACTCAACCACCAATTGAAGAAATTCTGCACGAGAGCATTCCGCCCACTTGCCTGGAGGGTGGACTCCCTTTCCTTCAGCTGGAAAAACCTGGCAGCATATGCATTCCCGCCTCTTCCTTTGATGCACAAAGTCCTACTGAAGATCAAAGAGGATCAGACAAGGGTAATCCTGATAGCTCCAGACTGGCCGAGGCAACATTGGTACCCTCTACTAAGAAGCATGTCTCGGACACACGCATGGCCTCTACCTCTATTTCCCTTACTTCTAACACAGAACAACTACAAGATCCTACATCCCAACTTGAAAACACTGAAGCTAGCTGCTTGGAATATTGCATAAAACAAAATAAACCAGATTTATCTCAGACGGTTAAGGACATTATCCTGGAGGCACGCAGACCCTCCACAAGAAAAACTTATTCAGCCAAATGGAAAAGATACCTCATTTGGAGTGCAGCAAAGGGAGAAAATGTCTCATTGGCAAACATAGCACACATCTTGGAATACTTAGCAGAGCTGTTCCACAATGGCCTGTCCTACTCCTCCATTAAGATTCATGCATCAGCAATTTCAGCAGAATACAACATGGATCCTCCTGTCTTCTCTCACCCTCTACTCAGGCAGTTCTTGAGAGGAATCAAAAATGTAAAGCCTCCAAGGAAACCACCTTTACCTACATGGGATCTCAACTTTGTGCTGGAAAAGTTAACACTTCCCCCTTTTGAACCAGCAGCAACAGCAGACTTACAGTTCTTATCTTGGAAAACTGCTTTCCTGCTAGCAATCACTTCAGCAAGAAGGGTATCTGAGTTACAGGCATTAATGGCAGTACAGCCCTTCCTTATCTTCCATCAGGATAGAGTGTCTCTGCGAACTAACCCTACTTTTATGCCAAAAGTGGTCTCCAGAGTATCAATGAACCAAGCGATTCATTTACCTACATTCTTCCCCAACCCACAGAACAGGGGGGAAAGACTACTACATACCTTGGATGTGCACAGACAATTACGCTACTATCTGGACAGAACTAAGACCAACAGAAAAACTGACCAGCTTCTGGTAGCATATGCAACAGGAATACAAGGGAAAGCAATTTCAAAACAGACAATCTCAAAATGGATAGGAAATTGCATTAAATTTTGCTACTCTTTTCATGGAAAGACTACTCCTGAAAATATCGGACCTCACTCCACAAGAGCTACAGCCACCACTACAGCTTTCCTAAGAGGTGTGGCTACCAAAGACATTTTAGAAGCTGCTACTTGGAGCTCCGTGCATACATTTGCCAAGCATTATAATCTTCCTCTATACTCCAGATCCCGAGCAGGTTTTGCAACTGCTGTTTTGCAAGGGATCTTGACTACACCATCTTTATCTTAGTGCCTCCTCCCCCAGTTTGGCTATGGTATTCTACCCATATGTTAGGACTGCAGATGCATCCTTGAAGGACATCGTACGGTTTTGTATCTATCATAAATGTAGATGTCCGATAGGTATGCATCTGCAGTCAGGATTACCCACCCTCCTTCCCCTCTGTGGTATTCCTAGGGTACTTACCCCTCTTTTAGCTAGCTGGGGGAATCCATTATGGGGTATTTGTTTGTATGTATATATGTATATATATTTTACTCACTACTGTTTGGAATTATCTGCATTTATCCAAATTTAGCCTTCTTAGAGGGCACCTGGCATCTGGGGCAAGAAACACTGAGGAAAATGGCGTCGGCTGATGCCTTTATACCCCAGCAGCTGTGACGTCGGGTGAAGTGCGACATCAGCCGAGGCCAGACCCAGGCTTTGGAATCCGGCCGACCGAAGGGCTGCCTGAGGCAGGACAACCCATATGTTAGGACTGCAGATGCATACCTATCGGACATCTACATTTATGGTAGGTACAAAACAGTACTTTCTCCATTTTAAGGAGTGCCTCAAGTGAGTGCATTTTGAGATTTAGACTTATAGCATTGAGTAGCATTACCCTCAGTTTTTGCTTGCCTGTTCCTGTTATGGTGGTGAATTTGTTATTTGAACCCTGCCTAGAAAAGGCGCTATAGGGGCAGCAAGAGCCTTGGCCAGTATCCGGAATCCCAGGTGCGAGAGGGTGGAAGCTATCTGTGACAAAACATTGTGGTCTGTCGACCATGTCATCCCAAGCAGACAGATACTGGATCCCCCTTAGAATGACACCAGAAGCTTAGCCAATTGTTGAAGTCAATCATTTTGTCCTTGTACTGCAGTATCATTCTGGGCGATGGCAGAATGTTACTCAGGGCTAGGGTCATACCTGCAGCAAATTATTTCGGCACTCCGTTTAACTATCCAGAAATGGCTTTGGTAAGCTGTCAGACTACCGACATTCTGAAAAAATATAAAGATAGACAGAGACTGGCCACATAGGTCCAAAGCTGCCGACGACACTTCCGTTAAACTAGTCGCCAGTTCGCTGGTGCTCAGTGAAGCGCTTTCGCAGCCCCTGATACCTGCTACTTCAGATTCGCAGGCCTCTACTGAGACCCATTCGGAGTCTGGTATGCTGTGAGATGCTTCTTCGACCATAGAACCTGTGGATGTCTCTACCTTGGATTGGTCTGGAGCCGCTGTGCAGACACCGGCTTCTGAGGGTGTATTCAGGCCTACTGACTTGAATTTCAAACCGACGCCATCTTCTTCAAGGCCTAAAATTCGACCCACGCCTAGAAAACCAATGTCCAAACCACATGGTCAAGCCCATATGCCTAAAAAACAAATGATAAGAATGGCTGAAAACCTTATTACTTGTATTAGGGGAAGCCAGCCTTCACCCTCTAAGAGACCTAGAACTGATTTCCCTTCTGATTCTTCTGATCAGGATTCTGAAATTTCTGTTTCTTCTGATTACCAGGATTTGCCCTTCATCTACCTATGAGGATTCTGATGCAGAGGACTCCATTCCCTCTGCTTCCCCCCCCAGAAGATTTTTCTTTTGGTGAAACCTTACACACTCTTTGGGAGCATTTCCGCTGGGAAAGCCAGGATTACTCTGACTCCAAAAAGAGGCTTTGGAAATTCTTACTCCTCCCTCAACACAGGCCTTTAGCTATCCCTCCAGTCTTGGACATTGTAGATGATGTCTTCTTGGAATCTAGCCTGGCCCCAGACACTTTACCTCCAGCTCCCAGGAAACCTGACAGGTGTTAGAGTACCTGACTCTCAAGTTCCTCGTCAAGAATCTTACTGCAGACCCAGAGACCATTTCCCAAGGGCCTAAATGCATTAAGGCTACTACTGCCAAAAGCCCTACCCCCTCTGATAGAGATTCCAGGGCTTTGGACAGATGGGGCAAGAAGGTATACACATGTTCTTCGTGTTTCAGTGTTGCAGTCATTACATGTGGGTAATGTGCTGGCAGGTTGCCCTCAGTCAGCCTGAATTCCAAAGTCTTGGGTCCAGTGTCGGTTGCTGTCTCCTCTTCCATGACGTCAGGTTGTCAGGGGTATAAAGCATGCAGCCAAAGCCATTTTCTTTAGTTTTTCTTGCCCCAGTCTTTCTTGCCACGTGGTGCCCGAAGCAGAAGCATTTCGCAAGTGTCGGTCGGACGACTCCTTAAATATTCGACTTTGAGTTTCAGAACCGAAGTCTTCACTAAAGCTAAGTACCCTGTTGGGGAAACTTTTTTTCTTGCTCCATACCGATGTCAGAAAAAGTTAATAATTGTATTACTTGTGGGAAGCAAATACCTCATAAGGATTTACATTTATACTGTATTCCTTGCCTAGGCCCTGATCACAACGTGCCTGGCTGTCGGTTTTGATCTAGATTTAACCAACGCACTATTAAGTGTCGGTATATTTTTGCCTCAAAGTATTTTGAAAACAGATTTAACTATCCAGAAATGTCGTCAGATAGCAATCCGACTACCGGAGTGCATAAAAAATGCAAAGAAAAGGACGGAGAGAGACAGTCGAGGTCCAAATCCAATGACGAAGCTTCTCCTAAGCCATTCACCGGTTCACCAGTACTCAGTGTGGCGCTTTCGCAGCCCCCAATACCCGCTACTTTGAAGTTGCAGACCCCCTACCGACACCCATGTGGAGTACGGCATGCCACGAGATACTCAAAGTATTCAACCCACGGATGTATCGCCCTCTGATGGGTCCGGAGCCGCTGAGCAGGCACTGGCTTCTGAGGGTGCATTCAGACCTCAACATTTGTATATCAAATCTACGACAGCTGCAAAACCAAAGACAAAAGCAACTTCTAAAACTAAAAACCTGATGCATGAGCCACGTGCACAGGCCTCTATGCCTAAAAAAAGATGATTAAAATGGCTAAAGACCGTATTACCTTGCTCAGGGGTTCCCATCCCCCTTCCAGATAAGAGGGCCTAGGCAAGACACCGATTATGAATCTTAAGATCAGGTTTCTATTTCTTCTGATTCCTCTTCTGATCAGGAATTATCTATACCTCCCTATGAGGATTCTGATGCAGAGGAGTCTGTACCATCTGCATCACCTCCTGAGGATTATTCATTTGGAGAAACCTTGCATACTTTGAGGAAGCATTTTCACTGGGAGAGTCAAGATTTGTCAGAATCTAAAAAGAGGCTCAGGGATTTCCTTCTCCCTCAGCTCAGGCCTTTAGCCTTACCCTGTTTTAGACATTGTGGATGATGTGTTTTCGGAGTCAAGCTTGACCCCTGACTCCTTACCTACGGCTCCCAGCAAGCCTGAGAGATATTACAGGGTCCCTGAGATTCTCATAAATTTTTATTTAGAAACACTGCTGCTGATCTTGAAACTATTTCACAGGGTCCAAAGCAAGTTAAGGCCTCAACAGCAAAAAATCCTACCCCCTCTGACAGAGATTCAAGGGCACTGGACAGATGGGGAAAAAAGGTTTATACATCTGCAACCTTGGCAATTAGGGCCTTAAACTGTCAATTTCATATGCTCCAGTATCAACAACATGTTATGGGATTGCTGAAACAGAAAATGATGATAATTTCTGAATGTGCAGAAAATAAAGAATTGCAGGAATTATTGCATGCAGCTGAACAGGTTGGAAAGCATACTTTGCAATGTGGTTTTGATTCCTTAGAGGTCTCCTGCAGGGCCGCAGTTACTGGCTCTGTGATTAGGAGGCATGCCTGGCTAAAGGAACAAAATTTGCTTGATCATGTTAAAGCTAAATTGCTAGATGCACCTTTACAACATGATACTCTGGTATTAAGGCAGAAGAGGTTTTAAAGAAAATGGAAGACAAAGCTAAATCTGTGCAAACTGTAAAAGACGTCTTACAAGTGCAGCCACCAAGATTCAGTAGACACTGGCCTACAAACAATTGGTCCTTTCTTGTGTCAGAGCTCAAAGGGGCAAATCCAGATGCCCTAAAGGTTCCAGATACCAGGCACAAGATTCATACAGGTCAAAGCAATGGGACGCTTTTATCGCCAAATCTGGAGTAGATAAAGCGCAAATCTACAGAAAACAGTCCCAATGACTTCCCTCTGCCTACACCAAGCACTTATCTTTTGGCAGCACCCTTAGGGGGAAAATTAGCACTTTTTCCTCAAAATTGGCAGTTAATAACCCAGGACAAGTGGGTGCTAAACATAGTATCACAGGGATACAGATTCCATTTCCATACTCTGCCAGTGGCAAATGGTTGGCCAGATCTGCCAAAAAATCAATGGGCAGAGGCACAGGAACAGGTTGCGTCCCTCATGGATACGAGGGCCATTCAGCCAGTGCCAGAACAGGAAAAAGGACAAGGTTTTTACTCGAGACTGTTCTTGGTAACCAGAAGGGACAAGGTCTGGCGGCCAATACTGGATTTATCGATTTTGAACACATACCTGGGCATTCCAAAAGTGAAAATGCTGACTTTGCAGCAGATGTCCTTCAAGGATGCATCTGCAGTCATCACATATGGGTTGTCCTGCCTCAGGCAGCCCTTCGGTCGGCCGGATTCCAAAGTCTGGGTCTGGCCTCGGCTGATGTCGCACTTTCCCCGACATCAGAGCGTCTGGGGTATAAAAGCATCAGCCAACGCCATCTTCCCCAGTCTTTCTTGCCGCGTGGTGCCCGAAGCAGCAGCAGTTCGCAAGTGCCGGTCGGCCAGCTCCTGTGATTCAGCTACAGAAGACTTCGAAAAAGCTAAGTACCCCGTTGGGGACTCTCTTGCCTCAGCCGATGTTTGATAAAGTTAATAATTGTTTAACTTGTGGGAAACAAATACCTAATAAGGATTTCCACTCTTACTGCCTCCCCTGCCTAGGCCCAGACCACGAAGTCTCGGCCTGTTCAGCCTGTGCTTCCTTCAACCGACGAACTCTTAGACGTCGGTCGGAGTTTGCAGAGGAATTTTTTGGGGCTAGTTTTGCTTATAAGATGCCGTTGGATACTCCGACTTCGCATTTAGTCAAAAAACAGAAGGATAAGGACAGACACACGCGGACTGCGGTTTCGGCTGAAACCACGGTCAGGCCTACCACGAGTGTCTCGGTCTCGGCTGAAACTGAGTCCTTGGTTCTTCCTATTACCGAAACCGCACAACCGACTACCTCTGCCCCAGAGGCCCCTCTTGGTAACCAGAAGGGACAAGGTCTGGCGGCCAATGCTGGATTTATCAATTTTGAACACATACCTGGGCATTCCAAAAGTGAAAATGCTGACTTTGCAGCAGTTTCTGCCCATGCTGGGCAAGAATGCTTGGCTGGTGACATTAGACCTAAAAGAGGAATACCTGCATGTCCCAATACGACAGTCGTGCAGAAGATACCTCAGATTCAAGGCTGGCTTTATGCATTACCAAATGTCCTTCAAGGATGCATCTGCAGTCCCTTGCATATGGGTTGTCCTGTCTCAGGCAGCCCTTCGGTCGGCCGGATTCCAAAGTCTGGGTCCGGCGTCGGCTGATGTCGCTCCTTTCCCCGACGTCAGAGCGCCTGGGGTATAAAAGCGTCAGCCGACGTCATCTTCCTCAGTCTTTCTTGCCGCGAGGTGCCCGAAGCAGAAGCAGTTCGCAAGTGCCGGTCGGCCAGCTCGTGTGATTTCAGATACCGAAGTCTTCAAAAAAGCTAAGTCCCCCGTTGGGGACTCTTTCTTGCCTCAGCCGATGTCAGATCAAACGGTTAAAGTTAATAATTGTTTATCTTGTGGGAAACAAATACCTCATAAGGATTTCCACTCTTACTGCTTACCCTGCCTAGGCCCAGACCACGACGTCTCAGCCTGTTCAGCCTGTGCTTCCTTCAATAAACGCACTCTTAGGCGTCGGACAGAGTTTGCAGAGGAATTTTTTTGGGGATAATTTCTGTTATATCATGCCGTCGGAGATTCTGACAGCTCATTTACCCAAAAAACAAGGATAAGGACCGACACACTCGGTCCGCGGTTTCGGCCGACTCCACGCCTAGGCCTACCGCGAGTGTCTCGGTCTCTACTGAAGCCGAATCCCTACCGCTTCCGACCGACGACACCGCACAGCCGGTAACTTCGGTACCGGAGGCCATCACTGAGTCGGTCATAGAATTACCGTCTGAAACCGGTGCTCAGGAAATATCCGACACCATTTCTGTTGATAAAACTACTCCAGCACGTGGGGCAGCCAGGCCTCCTGTATCCATGTCCATTAAGGCCTTTACAAGGGCTAAAGCTGCTAAACAGCCAAAGACTATCCCTCCCAAGGCTATTCCTCAGGGATCCACTACCGGTTCACAAATCTTAAGTTTGGCTGAAGACCTTATCTCCTTAATCAGGGGCTCTCAGCCACACCCAAACAGGGGCTCTCAACCACCTCCAGGCAAAAGGCCCAGGGTTGAGCAGACAGACTCCCAGTCTTCAGATGAGGCCTCAGATGACTCTGCCCTTTCAGACTACCAGGAGGAGGCCCTTCCGGCCTACGAGGATTCTGATGCAGAGGATTCTATTCCCTCGGCCTCCCCCCCTGAAGAGTTTTCCCCTGGGGAGACCCTTCACTTCATGAGAGAGCATTTCAAATGGCAAGGCCAGGAATTCCCTGATTCCAGAAAAAGGTTAAGGACTTTTTTGCATTTACCTCAGCATAGACCTTTGGCTATTCCTCCTGTTTTAAGTGTTATAGAAGATGTATACTCTGAGTCTAGTATTTCCCCTGACTCCCTTCCTCCGGTTCCTGTCAAACCAGACAGGTACTACAGGGTCCGGGACTCGCATCTTTACCTTTACAAGGGCCACTCTGCTGACCCAGAAACTATTTCCCAGGGCCCTAAAGGGGTTACAACCACCACTGCCAAGAATCCACTTCCTTCTGAAAGGGAATCCAGGGCTTTAGAGAGATGGGGTAAAAAAGTGTATACTTCCACTCTTTCTATGAGAGCTTTAAATTGTCAATTCCATATGATACAGTATCAAGAGTATCTGTTAGATGAATTGCATAAAAAACTATCCTCGCCTGAACCCCTAGACCGCAAGGCGCTTCAGGATCTGGTGCATAACTCTCAGCAGGTTAGCAACCATTTCTTACAGTGTGGTTATGATGCATTGGAAGCTTCATGTAGGTCAGCAATGACAGGTGCAGTCATACGTAGACATGCTTGGCTGAAGGAACAAACACTGCCAGATCATGTTAAAGCAAAGCTTCTGGATGCACCACTGGAAAAACAAAAGTTATTTGGTTCCACGGCTCAAGAGGTCTTAAAGAAATTTGAGGAAAAGGCTAAATCAGTACAAGCAGTCAAAGATTTTCTCCAGGTCCAACCACCAAGATTCAGCAGAAATTGGCCTTCTAAGAATTGGTCCTTTTCAGACACAGACAGATTTCAAAGAGGCAAAAACAGGCGTGCCAGAGGTAGAGGGCAAGCTCATGGCTCCTACAGAGGACGTCAGTGGCAGCCTCCTAACCAGAGAGGTAGTGCAGGCCCTACAACCACTCCGCAAGGACAAACTCAATGACTTGACTTTGACTCTGCCAACCAGGGCTCAATTGGAAGCACCTTTGGGCGGAAAGCTATCTTTATTCTCAGAAAATTGGCACAGTATTACAAAGGACAAATGGATACTGCAAATAATAGACAAAGGATACAGATTTCATTTTCATACATTACCAAAAAGACAAGGCATGCCAAACCTGCCACCAAATCAAAGGGCAGAGGCTTTCAAGCAAATTTCCAAACTACTACAAATGAAGGCAATAGAAAAGGTTCCTTACACAGAACAAGGCGAAGGATTTTATTCCAGACTATTCCTTGTTCCAAGAAAAGAAAAGCAATGGGGGCCTATTCTGGACTTGTCCGCACTGAATACTTATCTCATCGTGCCAAAATTCAAAATGCTGACCTTACAGCAACTCCTTCCCATGCTGGGCAAGGGGTCCTGGCTGGTAACTCTAGACCTCAAGGAGGCATACCTGCATGTCCCTATCAGACAGTTGCAGAAGACACCTCAGATTTCTTGCAGGTTCAGAGCATTATCAATTCTCAGCATTGCCCTTTGGCTTATCTACTGCGCCCAGAGTATTCACGAAATGCCTGGCATCAGTAATTGCACATTGCAGACTTCAGGGGATTCAAATATACCCATACCTGGACGACTGCCTTATACAAGCGGACAGCCAACAAACATTGGTAAGACACTTTAACTATGCCATCCGCCTACTACAGGCCTTGGGATACACAGTCAACATTCAGAAATCAAGACTTGTTCCATCCCAACGAATAATTATTCTGGGTGCAAAGCTGGATAGAAACACCCAAATGGCTTTTCTCACAGAAGAAAAACAAGAACAATTACCGGATTATTTCAGAAATCTGACAACACAAACCCAGCTGACTGCAAGGAAAATCCTGCAGGCCCTGGGTTTCATGGCATCTTGTATTCTTCTGATTCCACAAGCAAGGCTGCATATGAGGAAACTACAATGGTACCTAAGGAGTCTATGGTCTCAACACAGTCACAACCTAGAAGCTTTGATCCCCCTCATTCCATGCCTTCAAAAGGAATTTCTGTGGTGGGCACAAGCAAGCCAGTCAAACATGGGTCTGCTTTTCAGCAAGCCACATATCAGCCAAACCATTACAACGGACGCCTCAGACCATGGATGGGGAGCGCACATGAAGGGCAGATGTATTCAAGGGCAATGGACATGAAAGGAATTGCACCTGCACATCAACCAAAAGGAAATGCTGGCAGTGATACATTCAATCGAGGCCTTTGAACATTTCCTGCATCAAGGTCACCTGCTAATAGACAGACAATACCACAGTTATGTGGTACATAAACAAGCAAGGAGGTACCCATTCCTACCCTCTTTGCAGGCTGGCAATGAATCTTTGGGAACTTTCCCTAAAACTCAATATAGAGCTGCGTTCCCAGTTCGTACCAGGAAAGGACAATGTACTGGCGGACAGCCTAAGCAGAAACACCATGGATCCACACGAATGGATGTTGCATCCAGACATTTTTCTTCAGATAGCACAATCATGGGGAAGGCCGGACATAGATTTTTTTGCCTCCCCCCACAACCATCAACTGAAGAAATTCTGCACAAGGACATACCATCCTCAAGCATGGAAAGTGGACGCCCTATCCTTCAGCTGGAATGCTCTAACAGTTTATGCATTCCCACCTCTTCCGTTAATGACCAAGGTCTTACTGAAGATCAGGACAGAGCAACCAAAAGTGATTCTGATAGCTCCGGACTGGCCAAGACAACACTGGTACCCACTGTTAAAGAGCATGTCACGCACGAAACCGTGGCCTCTACCACAATGGCCACTTCTTCTGACACAGCACAACTACAAGACTCTGCACGCCAGCCTAAAAACCTTACAGCTGACAGCTTGGAAAATACCTTGACTCCTTGCCAGGATAAACTATCCAAGAGGGTAAAGGATATCATCATGGAAGCTCGGCGGCCTTCCACAAGAAAGGCATATTCAGCAAAATGGAAAAGATTTCGAACCTGGAGTACCGCAAAGGGCCAGGATCCAACAGTGATGAGCATTCCACATATCCTTGAATACTTGGCTGAAATGCTCCATAATGGCCTTTCTTATTCATCCATAAAAATTCATGCTTCAGCTATTTCAGCAGAGTACAACACTGATCCACCTGTATTTTCTCATTCTCTGCTAAGACAGTTTCTAAGAGGGATAAAAAACATCAACCCTCCAAGGAAACCACCAGTGCCTACATGGGACCTTAACTTCATGTTGGAAAAATTAACTCTACCTCCCTTTGAACCAGCAGCATCTTTAGAACTACAATTCCTGTCTTGGAAGACTGCCTTCCTTCTGGCCATAACCTCAGCAAGAAGAGTATGTGAGTTACAGGCCCTCATGGCAGTACAACCATTTCTCATTTTCCATAAGGATAGAGTCTCTTTGAGAACCAATCCTTCATTCATGCCAAAGGTGGTATCCAGGGTCTCACTGAACCAAGCTATCCACCTGCCTACTTTCTTTCCAAATCCACAAAGTAAAGGAGAGAAACTTCTGCATACCCTGGACATTCACAGACAGTTGCGCTACTACTTGGACAGAACTAAGACTTACAGAAAAACTGACCAACTCTTTGTAGCATATGCTGCTGGTGTACAAGGAAAAGCAATTTCCAAACAAACAATTTCAAAATGGATAGGAAATTGCATTCGATTCTGTTACTCTTTTCATGGAAAAGCTGTGCCAGCTAACATCAGACCTCATTCCACCAGAGCAACAGCCACCTCCACAGCCTTCTTAAGAGGGGTGGCTACAAAGGACATTTTAGAAGCTGCTACATGGAGCTCTGTGCATACATTTTCCAAGCATTGCAACTTGCCTTTATATTCCAGATCCAGAGCAGGCTTTGCTACTGCAGTCCTGCAGGGCATGTTAGCTACACCATCCTTTTCTTAGGTCCTACCACCCCCAGCTTGGCTATGGTATTCTACCCATATGTAAGGACTGCAGATGCATCCTTGAAGGACATAGTACAGTTTTGTACCTACCATAAATGTAGATGTCCGATAGGTATGCATCTGCAGTCAGGTTTTCCCTCCTTCCTACCCCTCTGTGGTATTCTTTGGGTACCTATTCCTCTTTTTAGCTAGCTGGGGTTATCTTTTATGGTGTATTTGTTTTTTATTGCTGTGCATGATTGGAATTTATTCATTTCTCCAAAATTTAGCCTTCTTTAGAGGGCACCTGGCATCTGGGGCAAGAAAAACTGAGGAAGATGGTGTCGGCTGATGCTTTTATACCCCAGGCGCTCTGACGTCGGGGAAAAGGGCGACATCAGCTGACGCCGGACCCAGACTTTGGAATCCGGCCGACCGAAGGGCTTCCTGAGGCAGGACAACCCATATGTAAGGACTGCAGATGCATACCTATCGGACATCTACATTTATGGTAGGTACAAAACTGTACTTTCTAGACATTGTTGATGATGTTTTTTCAGAATCTAGTATGGCTCCTGATTCTCTGCCTCCGGCTCCTTGTAAGCCAGACAGATACTACAGGGTTCCTGACTCCCGCAAATTCCTTTTCAAAAATCCTGTTGCAGATCCTGAAACCATTTCTCAGGGTCCCAAGGGCATTAAGGCTTCTACTGCTAAAAATCCTACCCCTTCTGATAGAGATTCCAGGGCGCTGGATAGATGGGATAAGAAGGCTTACACTTCTGCAACCCTGGCAATCAGAGCTTTGATTTGTCAATTTCTTATGCTAAAATATCAGCAGCATATCATGGGACTGCTTAAACAGAAAATGATGATTTCTGACTGTGTGGAAAATAAGGATTTACAGGATTTATTACATTCAGCTGAACAAGTTGGAAAACATACTTTGCAATGTGGTTTTGATTCTTTGGAGGCCTCTTGCAGGGCTGCTGTAACTGGGTCTGTGCTAAGAAGGCATGCTTGGCTCAAAGAGCAAAAGCTGCCTGATCATGATCAAGCAAAATTGTTAGCTGCTCCTTTACAACAGGACCGTCTCTTTGGTAATGAGGCTGAAGAAGTTCTAAAATAGATGGAAGATAAAGCTAAATCTATGCAGAAGTACAACCTCCAAGATTTAGTAGACACTGGCCTACTAAGAACTGGTCCTTTCCAGATGTTCTTCGTGTTTCACTGTTGCAGTCATTACATTTGGGTAATCTGCTGACAGGTTGCCCTCAGTCGGCCTGATTAACAAAGTCTTGGGTCCTGCGTCGGTTGCTGTCCCTTCTTCCATGACGTCAGGGGTATAAAACATGCAGCTGACACCATTACATCAGTCTTTCTTGCCACGCAGTGTCCGAAGCAGAAGCAGTTCACAAGTGCCGGTTGGCCGACTCCTCAAATTTTCGTTTTCGAGTTTCAGAACCAAAGTCTTCAACTAAGAGCTAAGTACCCCGTTGGGGGAAATTGTTGCTCCTTACTGATGTTAGTAAAAGTTAATAATTGCATTACTTGTGGGAAGCAAGTACCTCATAAGGATTTTCATTTGTACTGTATTCCTTGCCTAGGCCCTGACCAGAACGTGCCTTGCTGTCGGTTTTGTGCTAAATTTAATCAACGCAGGATTAAATGTCTGTATATTTTTGCATCTAAATATTTTGGCTCTAGATTTAATTATCCAGAAATGTCATCGGTTAGCAATCCGACTACCGGAATACCTAAAAAACGCAAAGAAAAACAGACCGTTGAGGTCCAAAACCGGTGACGCTTCTCCTAAGCCATTTGCCGGTACTCAGTGAGGCGCTTTTGCAGCCCCTGATACCCACTACTTCTGATTCGCAGGCCTCTACTGAGACCCATTCGGAGTCCGGTATGCCGTGAGATGCTTTAATTATGGAACCCGCAGATGTCTCTACCTTCGATGGGTCCGGAGCCGCTGTGCAGGCACCGGCTTCTGAGGGTGTTTTCAGGCCTACAGATTTGTATATTAGACCGACGCCATCTTCAAATCTAAGGCCAAAATCTAAATCTATTTCTAAAAAAAACGACACCTGGGCCACATGTGCAGGCCTCTATGCCTAAGAAACAAGTGATCAAAATGGCTGAAGATTTAATTACTCTGATCACAGGTAGCCAACCCCCTCCCTCTAAGAGGCCTAGGCAAGACATTGACTGAATTTTCTGAACAGGATTCTATTTCTTCTGATTTTTCTAATGAGCAGGATTTGTCTATAGGACTCTGATGCAGAAGATTCCATTCATTCTGCTTTGCGTCCTGAGGATTTTTCTTTTGGGGAAACTTTACATAACTTACGGGAGCATTTCCACTGGGAAAGTCAGGATTTCTCTGAATCTAAAAAGAGACTTAAGGATTTTCTTCTTCTTCCTCAGCATAGGCCTTTGGCCATACCTCCTGTTCTAGACATTGTTGATGATATTTGTTCAGAATCTAGTATGACTCCTGATTCTCTGCCTCCGGCTCCCTGTAAGCCAGACAGATACTACAGGGTGCCTGACTCCCACAATTTCCTTTTCAAAAATACCATTGCTGACACCATTTCTCAGGGTCCCAAGGGCATTAAGGCCTCTACTGCTAAAAATCCTACCCCTTCTGATAGAGATTCCAGGACGCTGGATAGATGGGGTAAGAAGGTTTACACGTCTGCAACCTTGGCAATCAATGCTTTAAACTGTCAGTTTCATATGCTTAAATATCAACAGAATATCATGGGACTACTTGAACAGAAAATGATGTTAAATCTCTGACTGTGTGGAAAATAAAGATTTGCATGATTTATTTCATTCAGCTGAACAAGTTGGAAAACATACTTTGCAGTGTGGTTTTGATTCCTTGGAGGCCTCTTGCAGGGCTGCTGTAACTGGATCTGTGCTAAGAAGGCATGCTTGGCTCAAAGAACAAACTCTGCCTAACCATGTCAAAGCAATATTGTTGGATGCTCCTTTACAACAGGGCCGTCTCTTTGGTGCTAAGGCAGAAAAAGTATTAAAAAACATGGAAGATAAAGTTAAATCTATGCAAACTGTGAAATATTTCTTACAAGTGCAACCTCCAAGATTTAGTAGACACCGGCCTACTAAAAACTGGTCCTTTCCAGTCCCCTCGAGAGCCACTCAAATCAAGACATTGCAAAGGCTCCAGGTTCCAGTCACAAGGAAGTTTTAGAACAAAACAATGGGGTGCCTCCACCTCCAAATCTGGAAGCAGCAAGGCACCTCCCTATGGTAAACAGTCTCAATGACTTCCCCCTACAATCACCAAGCACTTACCTTGTAACCGCTCCATTGGGGAAAAAACTGGCACCTCATGCACGACATTGGCAACTCATTACCCAGGACGAATGGGTTTCAAATATAGTATCCCAGGGATACAGGTTTCATTTCCACATGTTGCCAATCCCAAACGGATGGCCAGATCTGCCCCCAAATCTGTAGGCAGATGCCCAAAAACAAGTTCTGTCCCTCATGAACATGGGGCTATTCAACCAGAAGAGGAAAAGGGACAAGGTTTCTATTCAAGACTTTTCCTGGTACCCAGAAAAGACCAATCATGGCGTCCAATTCTGGACTTATCCACTCTAACCACATTTCTGGACATTCCAAAATTCAAGATGTTGACTCTTCAACAGTTAACTACCTATGCTAGGCAAAGATACCTGGTTGGTAACTCTATACTTAAAAGAGGCTTACCTGCATATCCCAATCAGGGATTCTTGCAGAAGATGCCTCCACTTCAAAGCAGGCTACTTGCATTACCAGTTCTCTGCCCTGCCCTTTGGCTTATCTACTGCACCCAGGGTCTTCACAAAGTGCCTGGCACCAGTTATTGCATTTTGCAGGCAAAGAAATATCCAGATATATCCATACCTGGACGATTGTCTAATTCAGGCAGAAAACAAGGACATTCTTCTGAAGCATCTGGCATTTGTCAAAAGGGTTGTAACTTGTCTAGGGTACACCATAAACAGAAAGAAATCACAACTGGTATCCTCTCAAAAAATTACATTCCTGGGTGCAAGCTTGAATACAACTGCCCAGATGACTTACCTTACGCCAGAAAAGCAAATTCAATTGGAGACTTCAAACAGGTGGCCACAAAAACCCTGCTATCTGCAAGACAAATTCTGCAAGCCGTGGGGTTCATGGCCTCCTGCATTCTTCTAATTCCATATGCAAGTCTGCATATGAGGAAACTTCAGTGGTACTTAAGTTTATGGAGTCAACATTGTCACAGCCTGGAAACCATGATTCCTGTTATACCTTGCCTGCAACTCGAGTTCCTATGGTGGGCAGAGGCCTGCCACCACAACAAGGGACTGCCTTTCACTCCACCCCCTGCCACCCAGACCCTGACTACAATCGCATCAGACTATGTTTGGGGGGCTCATCTGGCAGGGAAGTGCATACAGGGCAAATGGAGCCCAAATCAAATGCACCTACATATCAATCAGAGATGCTAGCTGTACAGAATGCACTGACAGCCTTCAAGGACTACCTTCATCCAGGACAACTACTGATAGACAGACAACACCACAGTTATGTGGTACATAAACAAGTAGGGGGGCACACATTCATACCACCTTTGCAGACTAGCCATGGCATTGTGGAACACAGCCTTGACCTGTCCGATACAACTACAAACTCAATTCCTGCCAGGAAAGCTAAATACTCTGGCAGGCAAACTAAGCAGAAATCTTAAGGACCCACACGAATGGAAACTGGAACCACAAGTTTTCAGCATGTTGACACACAAATGGGAGAGCCCAGACATAGATCTTTTTGCCTCACCCCAGAACTATCAGTTGGACAAATTCTGCACAAGAGTTCATCACAACAAAGCTTGGAAAGTGGATGCTCTATTATTCAGCTGGAAAAACCTATCAGTCTATGCTTTTCCCCCTCTACCTCTGCTCTCCAAAGTTCTACTAAAAGTCAAACTGGATGAACCAAAAATGATTCTCATTGCCCCAGAATGGCCTCGCCAACACTGGTATCCACTCCTGCGCAATGTGTCACACTTTCCTCCGTGGCACCTGCCTCAGACACCTTACCTTCTGTCTCAGCAGAACTACTGAATTCTGCACACACTGCTCCAAACTTTGAATCTTGCAGCACGGCTAATCAACTAATTTCACCTTTGGCAACCCTCAGCAAACCTGTGATAGATGTCATTTTGGAGGCTAGAAGGCCTAGTACTAGAAAATCTTATGCTGACAAATGGAAAAGATTCTGTGCCTGGAACCAAACACAAGGAATAAGCACAGCTATGCCCAATATTCCTCAGATTCTGCAATACTTAACTGAGATGCTTCACAAGGGCCTATCTTTTTCTTCCATAAAAATCCATGCCTCTGCCATTTCACCTCATTACAACCCGGAATCTCCCCTCTTTCATCCTCTGCTAAAGCAGTATCTCAGAGGGTCCAAAAGTTTAAGACCTCCCAGGAGAGCACCATCTCCTGCATGGGACCTCAGTTTTATTTTGGAAAAACTCACTCTCCTCCTTTTGAGCCAGCTGCTACTGCAGACCTAAAATTTATCTCCTGGAAAACAGCTTTCCTTTTAGCAGTCACTTCAGCTAGAAGGATTTCAGAATTACAGGCTCTTATGGCAGTGGAGCCTTTCATTATTTTTCATCCGGACAGGGTGGCTCTCAGGACCAATCCATCTTGCATGCCTAAGGTGGTATCCAGTGTGGCTCTTATCAGACCATTCATCTGCCAACTTTCTTTCCCAATCAACAAAACAAGGATGAACGGATTCTGCATTCATTGGATGTACACAGACAACTTAGATTTTACTTAAACAGGACAAAATCTCAAAGAAAATCTGAACAACTGCTGGTGGCATTTGCTGCAGGGGCAGAGGGAAAGGCTATTTCAAAGCAAACCATTTCCAGATGGATAAACCATTGTATTCGTTTCTGCTATATGCACCATGGAAAAACTATCCCCCAGGGGATCAGATCCCATTCCACCAGGACTGCATCTACTTCAACAGCCTTTCTCAGAGGTTTTCCTACAAGGGACATTCTAGAAGCTGCTACCTGGAGCTCAGTTCATATGCTCACCAAACGTTACCATTTACCACTTTTCTTTAAATCCAGAGCTGGCTTTGCCACTGCTGTCCTGCAGGGCCTTATAGCTGGATCTAATGCTGTATAATTCCCTCCACCCAACCATAGCTTTGAGAATCTACCCAAATGTAATGACTGCAACAGTGAAACACGAAGAAAGTACAGTTTTGTACCTACCATAAATGTAAATGTTCAAGTGCTCATACAGCTGCAGTCATAACAGATGAGTTATCCTGCCGTCGGGCGGGTCCTCGGTCGGACGAATTCCAAAGTCTAGGTGCGGCGTCGGTTGTCGTCTCTTCTTCCCTGACGTCAGTGCGGCAGGGGTATAAGAGGCAGCCGATGCCATTTTCTTCAGTTTTTCGTGCCCCCCAGAAGGAAGGCAAACATAATGTTATGCAAAAATGCAATGTTTATAAATCAAAAAACAGTAGTTGCAAGCAAATACACCATAAAAGAGTACCCCAAAAGGTTGTATGAAAAGGGTTTGTCATAAGGCCTGCTCTAAGAGGGGTTGGAGGGAGGGAAACCTGGACTGCAGCTGTATGAGCACTCGAACATCTACATTTATGGTAGGTACAAAACTGTACTATGTTCATCGTGCATACAGCTGCAGTCATAACAGATGGGAAGAATCCCTAAGCTAAGTAAGGGTGGCAGGCACTAAGTGGAACTAGGAGGGGCTAGGATGCCCTGCAGGACTGCTGTGGCAAAGCCCGCTCTAGATTTAGAGTATAGTGGGAGGCGATAGTGCTTGGAGAAAGTGTGCACTGAACTCCAGGTGGCTGCTTCCAAAATATCCTTGGTAGGGACCCCCCTGAGGAAGGCTGCAGAGGTAGCTGTGGCTCTGGTGGATAATGCATGCAGGCACAGTTTTTCCATGAAATGAGTAACAAAAGCGTATGCAGTGGGCTATCCATTTTGAAATTGTCTGCTTGGAAATAGCCTTTCCTTGAGCACCTGCAGCATAGAACACAAAGAGTTGTTCAGATTTCCTGAATGGCTTTGTCCTGTCCAAATAATAACAAAGTTGTCTGTGAATGTCCAAGGAATGTAGTAGTCTTTCCCCTTTGTTTTGTGGATTAGGATAAAAGGTAGGTAAGTGGGATAGTCTGATTCAAAGCTACACTGGATACTACCTTTGGCATAAAGGTAGGGTTGGTTCGTAGGGAAACTCTGTCCTGATGGAAAATGATGAATGGTTGCACAGCCATGAGGGCCTGTAGCTCCGAAACCCTGCGAGCAGAGGTGACAGCCAGAAGAAAGGCTGTTTTCCATGACAAGTACTGTAACTCTGATGTAGAAGCTGGCTCAAAAGGAGGAAGGGTCAGCTTTTCCAATACAAAGTTGAGGTCCCAAGCAGGGACTGGTAGTTTCCTTGGGGGTTTTATATTCTTTGCCCCTCTGAGGAACTGCCTTGAGAGGATGAGAGAATAAAGGAGGATCTGTGTTGTATTGTGCAGAAATGGCTGAAGCATGTATCTTGATGGAGGAGAAGGAGTCCATGTTTAACATCTCAGCTAGGTACTGTAAGATTTGAGGTATATTTATTACCCATGGATTCTGTCCCTTCTTCTGATTCCAGACACAAAATAGTTTCCATTTAGCGGAGTAGGCCTTTCTAGTAGAAGGTGGTCTGGCCTCCAGGATGACATCCTGCACCTCCTTGGAGAGTAGAAACTGTTGGGAAATCAAGGAATTCTCCATGCTGCTAGATTTAGAGTTTTGAGATGGCTGTGAAGAGTCTTGTAGCTGTGCTGGGACAACAAAAGAGGGACTAGAGGTAGGATCCATGGTGGGGAATGTGTCAGGCTCTTCAGGAGCGGATACCAGTGTTGCCTTGGCCAGTCTGGAGCAATGAGAATCATTTTCGGCCTCTCTGCTCTGGCTTTTAATAGAACTTTGGGCAGCAGAGGAAGAGGCGGGAAGGCATAGACTGTCAATGTTGCCCAATTGAAGGAAAGTACGTCCACTTTCCAGGCCTGTGGATGATAGGTCCTTGAACAAAATTTTTTCAACTGGCAATTTCTGTGGGTAGCAAAGAGATCTATGTCTGGCTGTCCCCATGCCTGAGTTATCTCTGTGAAAATTTGAGGATGCAACTTCCATTTGTGTGGATCTGTCATATTTCTGCTTAGGGTGTCTGCTAGTGTGTTTTCCTTCCCTGGCAGGAATTGTGCTTGTAGTTGAATTTTCAATTCCAGTGCTGTTCCATAGGGTCATGGCTTGCCTGCACAGGGGGTATGAATGAGTTCCCCCCTGTTTGTTTATGTACCACATCACTGTGGTGCTGTCTGTCCTTATCAATAGCTGGCCTGGATGCAGTAGGTCTTTGAAGGTCATAATAGCCTTTTGCACGGCTAGCATTTCCTTTTCGTTGATGTGAAGGAGCTTCTCTTTTCGTGCCCATTTTCCCTGAATGCACTGATTTGTCATGTGTGCTCCCCATGCGTAGTCTGAGGCGTCTGTTGTGATGATTTGAGTTGCTTGAGGTACACAGAAAGGAAGACCTGTGTTTCTTTGGCAAGCTTGAGCCCACCACATAAATTCCTTTTGAAGGCATGGAATGAGTGGTATAATTGCTTCCAAGCTGTGGCTGTGTTGAGACCATACGTTTTTTAGGTACCATTGAGGTTTTCTCATATGCAGCTTTGCACATGGGATAAGTAGGATGCAAGATGCCATGAATCCCAGAGCCTGCAGGACTTTCCTTGCAGTTAGCCTGGTGTAAGTTGCCATTTTTCTTAAGTATTGAGACAGTTGCCCTTGCTTGTCTGGCGTGAGGTAGGCCATCTGGGTGGTTGTATCCAAGTTGGCACCCAGGAAAATTATTTGTCGAGAGGGGTATCAGTTTTGATTTCTTTTTGTTGACTGTGTATCCCAGGAAGTTCAACAGTTTTATTACAAACACCAGGTGCTGCAGTAGTATGTCCTTGCTGTCCGCTTGGATCAGGCAGTCGTCCAGATATGGGTAGAGTTGTATCCCTTGTAGTCTGCAGTAGGCGATTACTGATGCCAGGCATTTCGTAAACACTCTGGGCGCAGTAGATAAGCCAAAGGGCAATGCAGAGAATTGATAATGGGTTGAACCTGCAAGAAATCTGAGGTATCTTCTGCAATCTTGTCTGATAGGGACATGCAGGTATGCCTCCTTGCGGTCCAATGTTACCAGCCAAGACTCCTTGCCCAGCATGGGAAGAAGCTACTGTAATGTGAGCATCTTGAATTTTGGCACCTGTAGATATGTGTTTAGGATGGATAGGTCTAAGAATGGTCTCCAATCTTTGTCTTTCCTTGGTACCAGGAATAGTCTGGAATAAAACCCTTGACCTTGTTCTTTTGCAGGTACCTCTTGAATTGCTTTCATGTCCATGAGAGCTGAAATTTGTTTTTGTGCCTCTGCCCTTTGATTTTGTGGCAGGTTTGGCATGCCTCTCATTTTTGGAAGGGTGCGAAAGTGGAACCTGTAGCCTCTGTCTATAATGTCCAGAATCCATTTGTCTTTTGTAACAATATGCCAATTTTTTTAGAATAGTGTCAGTTTTCCGCCCAAAGGTGCTGCCATTAAAGCTTTGCTTGGCAGGTGTAGGGGGAAGTCATTGTGTCTGTTTTCTGAAAGACTGTGATCTATCTTCTCCACCTCTTGGGGTTGGTGCTTGCCACTGTCTAGCTCTGAAAGATCCTTGAGGTTGCCCTCTACCCCTTGGATGCCTGTATCTGCCCCTTTGAGGTCTGTCCGTGGCTGGAAAGGACCAATTTTTTGAAGGCCAGTTTCTGCTGAAACGTGGAGGCTGTACCTGCAGGAAGTCTTTCACTGTTTGCATTGATTTCGCTTTTTCCTCCATTTTCTTTAGCACCTCCTCTGCTTTAACACCAAACAATACATCTTTTTGAAGAGGTGCATCTAATAATTTAGCTTTGACATGATCTGGTAAGATTTGCTCTTTGAGCCAAGCATGCCTACGTATAACAGACCCCGTAACAGCAGCTCTACATGAGGCCTCTAAAGCATCAAAACCACACTGCAAGGTATGTTTACCCACTTGCTCTGCACCATGCAACAAATCCTGCAACTCTTTTAAATCTGGTTGTTCTGGTTGTGTCATTTTGCTTTTCAGCTGAGATATCAAAAACTGTTGATACTTTAACATATGGAACTGACAGTTTAATGCCCTCATGGTTAAAGTGGCCGAGGTGTACACCATTTTCCCCCACCTTTCTAAAGCTCTGGAATCTCTCTCTGAAGGTAATGGGTTTTTAGCAGTAGTAGAGGCCTTAATTCCCTTGGGACCCTGTGAAATTGTTTCTGGGTCAGCAGTATGGCTTTTATATAGGAACTGGTGAGAATCAGGAACCCGGTAATACCTGTCTGGTTTAACAGGAGCTGGAGGCAAAGAATCTGGATTAAGGCTGGCTTCTGAGTACACATCATCCAATATATCTAAAACAGGAGGGATAGCCAGAGGCCTATGCTGGGGGAGCAGAAGAAATTCCCTGAGCCTTTTCTTGGAATCTGAGTAATCTTGGCCCTCCCAGTGAAAGTGTTCCGTCAATGTGTATGCAGGGTTTCCCCAAAAGGGGAAGTCCTCAGGGGGGGGGAGACCGAGGGAATAGACTCCTCTGCATCAGAGTCTTCGAATGGAGAATAGGCCAAATCCTGGTCCTCAGAAAGTTCTAAGGTATTAGAAGCTTGATCTGAGGAAGGGTAGTCTTCCTCTAATCTAGGCCTTTTGTCAGGGGGGGGGGGTGAAGAACCCCTGATAAGAGTAATCAAATCCTCAGCCATTTTAAGCATCTGCTTTTTAGACATGGTGCCTTGAGTGGGTGTCTGAAGAACCTGTTTTTTGGTTTTCCTGGCTGTTTTAGATTTAGTGAAGGCTTTAATGGAGAAGGAGGAAGGTCTGAAGACCCCTTGAGAAATGGCAGGCCTGTCTAAATTCTGAGTTTCCCCGCCAGGAGTGGCGTCGGTATCTGTAGTAGGAATAGGGGCCGAAGAGCCTGCGACCTCGGGTACTGAAGACACTGGTAATGCATTGTCATCGGTACTCAGGGGCTGCATAGGTGCCTCGCTGAGTACCGGAGAACCGGTAGTCGGCCTTAGCGTGGTATCAGTAGGTGGTGCGGACCTCGTATGCCGGTCCTTATCTTTGCGTTTTTTGCTCAAAACTGGAGTCGGAGTATCAGACGACATAATATAATTAAATTTTTTGCCAAAAAAGTGAAGGGCGAACTCCGCCCGACGCTTAATAGTGCGTTTGTTAAATCTAGCACAAAAACGGCAGTTTAGACGTCGTGGTCTGGGCCTAAGCAAGGTATACAGTAAGAGTGGAATTCCTTATGCGGTATTTGCTTCCCACATGAAATACAATTATTAACTTTGTCTGACATCGGTCTGAGGCAAGAAAAGTTTCCCCAACGGGGTACTTAGCTTTCAAGAAGACTTCGGCTGAAATACTTTCGTAAATCTCAGGAGCTGGCCGACCGGCACTTGCGAACTGCTTCTGCTTCGGGCACCGCACGGCAAGAAAGACTGGAGAAAATGGCGTTGGCTGCCTCTTTTATACCCATGCTGCACTGACGTCAGGGAGGAAGCGACGACAGCCGACGCCGGACCTAGACTTTGGAATTCGGCCAACCGAGGACCCGCCTGACGGCAGGATAACCCATCTGTTATGACTGCAGCTGTATGCATGATGAACATCATTGTACAGTTGTGTGCACTTACCATAAATGTAGATGTTCGAGTGTATTCACTTTTGCAGTCCTGGTTACCCTCCCTCCAGCCCCCTATTTTTTCTCTGGCTATATCTCTACTTCCTTTCGCTATGCTTTAACAGCCCTTTTTGTGTATTTGTTTTTGGGATTGGAGGTATATTTTTTTGTGTTTTTAATTTTATTTGCTCCCCATTTGGGGGGCACCTGACATCTGGGGCAAGAAAAACTGATGTAATGGTGTCGGCTGCATGATGTTCATCGTGTTTCACTGTTGCAGTCATTACACTTGGGTTATCCTGCTGGCAGGCTACCCGCAGTCGGCCGCACCAGTAATTGCATTTTGCAGACAGAGGAATACAAATATATCCTTACTTGGACGACTGCCTTATACAAGCAGAGAACAAGGACATTCTACTGAAGCATCTGGCATTTGTAAAAAGATTACTAATTTGCCTAGGATACACAGTAAACGAAAAGAAATCAAAACTGGTACCCTCTCAAGAGAGAATATTCCTGGGTGCAAGCTTAAATACAACTGCCCAGATGGCTTATCTCACACCAGACAAACAAAGGCAACTGACTTCTTACTTCGAAATGATGGCAACAAAGACCCAGTTATCGGCAAGAAAAATTCTGCAGGCTTTGGGCTTCATGGCATCTTGCATTCTACTAATTCCATATGCAAAACTGCATATGAGGAAACTACAATGGTATCTAAAAAGTGTTTGGACTCAACATTGTCACAGCCTGGAAACATTAATTACTCTCATTCCCTGCCTGCAACAGGAGTTTCGATGGTGTGCACAGGCCCGTCACCACAAGGGCCAGCCATTCACTTTACCCACAGCCAGGCAGACACTAACAATAGATGCATCAGATTATGCCTGGGGGGCACACATGGCAGGAAAATGTATTCAGGGCACATGGCCAGCAAACCAAATGCATCTTCATATCAATCAATCAAGAGATGCTAGAATGCCCTGACAGCCTTCAAGGATCTACTTCATCCAGGACAACTGCTGATAAAGACGGACAATAATACAGTCATGTGGTACATAAGCAAGGAGGCACACATTCCTACCCCCTCTGCAGACAAGCCATGACTTTGTGGAACACAGCATTGACTTATCAAGTTCACCTGCAAGCACAATTCCTGCCAGGAAAGACAAATACTCTGGCAGACGAACTAAGCAGAAACCTCATGGTTCCTCACAAGTGGAAACTAGATCCACAAATCTTCAGCATGATAACAGGGAAATGGGGATGCCCAGACATAGATCTATTTGCCTCCCCTCACAACTGCCAACTACAGAGATTCTGCACAAGGACTCCTCACAAACAAGCATGGAAAGTGGACACCCTATCATTCAGCCGGAAAGCCATTACAATATATGCTTTTCCTCCACTTCCTCTCCTCCCCAGGGTACTCCTAAAGGTCAGACAAGAGAAGCCAAAAATTATCCTGATTGCTCAGACTGGCCACGCCAGCACTGGTACCCAATCCTAAAGAGCTTGTCTCAAGGCCCAGCCTGGACATTACCTCAAATTCCTCATTTGCTGACCCAGCAAAACAATCCGATCCTGCACAGCCAACTCAGAACCCTAAATCTGGCGGCATGGCGGATAATGTGACCATTCAGAACACACCTCTCTCTAAAGCAGTTATGGATGTTATTTTGGAGGCCAGGAGGCCCAGCACCAGAAAATCTTATGCAGAAAAATGGAAGAGATTCTGTTCTTGGAACCAGGCACAAGGAATGGACACGCTTGTACCAAATATTCCTCAGATTTTACAATACCTAACTGAGATGCTGGACAAAGGCGTATCCTTCTCATCAGTTAAGATCCATGCTTCTGCCATTTCAGCTCATTACAATACGGACCCACCTATTTTTTCACATCTGCTAAGGCAGTATCTCAGAGGAGCCAAAAACAGAAGACCTCCAAGGAGAGCTCCAATACCTGCATGGAACCTCAATTTTGTCTTGGAAAAACTCACTCTGCCTCCTTTTGAGCCAGCCAATACAGCTGAGATTAAATACTTATGGAAAACAGCTCTTCTCCTAGCAATAACTTCAGCAAGAAGAGTCTCAGAGTTACAGGCACTAATGGCTGTGGAACCTTTTATTATTTTCCATCCGGACAGGGTTTCTCTAAGGACAAACCTGACATTTATGCCTAAGGTAGTGTCCAGTATGGCTCTTAACCAAACCTTCCATTTGCCTACCTTTTATCCAAACCCGCAGAATAAGGGGGAGAGACTTCTGCATTCTTTGGACATACACAGACAGCTACGCTTTTACTTGGACAATACTAAAGCTTTCAGAAAAACTGAGCAACTCTTAGTGGCATATGCTGCAGGATCACAAGGAAAAGCTATTTCAAAACAGACTATTTCAAAATGGATAGGCCACTGCATTTGTTTCTGCTATTCACAACATGGCAAATCAGTGCCTAAGGGCATTAGGCCACACTCTACCAGAGCAGCAGTGACTTCAGCAGCCTTCCTCACAGGAGTACCAACCAAGGACATTTTGGAGGCTGCAACTTGAACTTCAGTGCACACTTTTACAAAGCACTACCACTTACCTCTTTACTTTAAATCCAGAGCAGGCTTTGCCACTGCAGTTCTGCAGGGCCTCATAGCCACTCCTAATTCTATTTAGGCCCAACCTTAGCTTTGGAATTCAACCCAAGTGTAATGACTGCAAAAGTGAAACGCGATGAACATAGTAGAGTTGTGTACCTACCATAAATGTAGAGTGTATTCACTGTTGCAGTCCAGGATGTCCTTCAAGAATGCAACTGCAGTCATAACATATGGGTTGTCCTGCCTCAGGCAGCCCTCGGTCGGCCGGATTCCAAAGTCTGGGTCCGACGTCGGCTGATGTCGCATTTCTCTCCGTCAGTGCGACTGGAGTATATAAGCATCAGACGATGCCATTTTCTTCAGTCTTTCTTGCCGCGCGGTGCCCGAAGCAGAAGCAGTTCGCAAGTGCCGGTCGGTCAGCTCCTGTATTCTTCGATCCGAAGTCATCAAAAAAGCTAAGTACCCCGTTGGGGACCTTTTCTTGCCTCAGCCGATGTCAGAAATTACTGAAAAAGTTAACAATTGTCTGTCTTGTGGTAAACAAATACCTCATAAGGATTTCCACTCTTACTGTCTTCCTTGCCTTGGCCCAGACCACGTCGTCTCGGCCTGTGTCGCCTGTGCTCGCTTCAATAAGCGCACTCTCAGGCGCCGGGCGGAGTTCGCTGAAGACTTTTTCGGCGATAAATTTGCTTATACAATGCCGTCGGAACTTCCGACATCGCAGACTCCTAAGAAACGAAAAGACCGGGACCGACATCCTCGGCCCGCGTCTGCCACCGACTCCACGCCAAAACCTACCGCGAGTGCTCCGGTTCCCCCTGAGACGGTTATTTCACCGCCCCGAACCGAAGACACCGCATTTCCGATACCGGAGGCCATACAGACGCCAGTTATAGATTTTCCACCGGATACTGAAACCGAGGAAATGCCCGAGACCATTGCTGTAGATAAGGTCACTCCTGCACGTGGAGCTGCTGGGCCTCCTATGGCTATGTCTATCAAGGCCTATACACGTGCTAAGGCAGCCAGCAAGACCAAGCACCTTACTGTTAAAGCCTTACCTCAGCCTTCTCCTGAAACACAAATCATGACTATGGCCGCAGACTTATTTTCCATGATTAGAGGTTCACAGGCCCATCCTGAGTGAGCATCCCAGCCTCCTCCTGATAAGAGGCCCCGGGTTGAGCCCTCTGACCCTATCCCTTCAGATGAAGATTCTGAGGACTCTGTTCACTCCGATGGCCAGGAAGAGCTCTTCCAGACCTATGTAGACTCGGATGCAGAGGACTCCATCCCCTCGGCCTCCCCTCCTGAGGACATTTCTTTTGGGGAAGATGTCCTTCAAGGATGCATCTGCAGTCCTAACATATCGGTTGTCCTGCCTCAGGCAGCCCTGCGGTCGGCCGGATTCCAAAGTCTGGGTCTGGCCTCGGCTGATGTCGCACTCCACCCGACGTCATAGCTGCTGTGGTATAAAGGCATCAGCCGTCGCCATTTTCCTCAGTCTTTCTTGCCGCGCGGTGCCCGAAGCAGAAGCTGTTCGCAAGTGCCGGTCGGTCAGATCCAGAGATTTCTACTACCGAAGACTTCTAAAAAGCTAAGTACCCCGTTGGGGACTCTTTCTTGCCTCAGCCGATGTCAGACAAAGTAAATAATTGTTTAACTTGTGGGAAACAAATACCTCATAAGGATTTCCACTCTTACTGCCTTCCTTGTTTAGGCCCGGACCACGACGTATGAGCTTGTGTAGCCTGTGCTTCTTTCAACCGACGGACGCTTAGACGTCGGTCGGAGTTTGCAGAGGAGTTTTTTGGTCCCGCTTTTGCTTACAAAATGCCGTCGGAGACTCCAACAGCACAATTAGTTAAAAAACGCAAGGAAAAGGACCGACACTCGCGGCCCGCGGTTTCGGCTGAAACCACGGCCAGGCCAACTGCGAGTGTCTCGGTTTCGGCTGAAACCGAGTCCTCTATTCTTCCTTTGGCCGAAAACAGGCCTCCGGAAGCCGAGGCTTCACAGAGCTTGGCTGAATCGGCTTCAGATATTGTTCCTACTGAAAATAGCAGCCAGGATTTGTCAGATACTATTCCTTTAGACATATCTACCCCTGCACATGGGGCTGCTAGACCTCCTGCATCCATGTCTGTCAAGGCCTTTGCCAGGGCTAAAGCAGCTAAATCCCCTAAGGCCTTACCTGCTAAAATAACCTCTCACAGGCCTACCTCCAGTTCTCAAATGCTCAGCCTGGCTGAGTATCTCATTTCTTTGATCAGGGGATCCCAACCTCACCCAGACAGGGCCTCTCAACCCCCTCTAGAGAAGAGGCCTAGGACTGAACCCCCCGAACCTGTTTCCACAGACAATTCCTCGGATGACTCAGATGTCTCAAACCCTTAGGAAGGCCCATACTCTCCTTATGAGGATTCTGATGCAGAAGATTCCATTCCTTCTGCTTCTCCTTCAGAAGAATTTTCCTTTGGGGAAACCTTACATGCTATGAGGGAACACTTTCAATGGCAGGGCCAGGATTTTTCAGATTCAAGGAAAAGGCTAAGGACTTTCTTACACTTACCACAGCATAGACCTTTAGCCATTCCACCAGTACTAACTGTTGTTGATGATGCATATAATGATGGCTGTACTGCCCCTGATTCTCTTCCTCCGGCCCCTGCCAAGCCAGACAGATATTACAGGGTCCCGGACACACACTACCATTTGTATAAGGCTCCTGTGGCAGATCCTGAAACCATTTCACAGGGCCCTAAAGCTGTGGCAGCTGCCTCTGCCAAAAATCCTCTCCCCTCTGAAAGGGAATCTAGAGCATTAGAGAGGTGGGGTAAAAAGGTTTATACTTCTGCTACTCTTTCGGCCAGGGCCTTAAACTGTCAATTCCACATGATTCAGTACCAGGAATTTTTGTTAGAATAGCTAAATAAAAAAATATCCTCCCCTGACCCTATAGACCGCAAGTCCCTTCAGGAATTGGTACATAACTCTCAACAGGTCAGTAACCATTTTCTTAAATGTGGCTATGATGCACTGGAGGCTTCTTTTAGATCAGCTATGACTGGTACAGTGATTCGAAGGCATGCTTGGTTAAAAGAACAATCATTACCAGACCATGTTAAGTCAAAACTCCTAGATGCCCCTATGGAGAAACAAAGTTTCTTTGGCTCCCCTGCACAAGAGGTTCTAAAGAAGGTGGAGGAAAAAGCTAAATCTGTCCAAACAGTCAAGGATTTCTTACAGGTCCAACCTCCGAGGTTTAGCAGAAATTGGCCTTCGAAGAATTGGTCCTTTCCAGACACCTCCAGAGCACAGAGAGGCAGAAATAGACGCCCAAGAGGCAGAGGTCAATCCAGGGGTGCCTACAGGGGACGTCAGTGACAGCCTACCAATCGGAGAAGTACTGCCATAGATTCAACTACAACCACTACCACTGGACAGACACAATGACTTGGCTCTGATTCCGCCTACCAGGGAACAACTGGAAGCACCCTTGGGCGGAAAACTAGCTTTATTCTCCCACAACTGGCATTACATTACAGGAGACAAATGGACTTTACAAACAATAGACAAAGGCTACAGGTTTCACTTCCACACTCTACCAAAAAAGAGAGGAATGCCAAACCTACCACTAAGCCAAAAAACAGACGCTCTAAGACAAATCAACAACTTACTAAGGATGAGAGCTATAGAAAAGGTACCGCCTATGGAACAAGGCCAAGGATTTTACTCCAGGCTTTTCCTTGTACCAAGAAAAGAAAAACAATGGAGACCTATTCTCGACTTGTCCGCTCTGAACACATACCTCATTGTTCCAAAATTCAAAATGCTGACTCTCCAGCAACTTCTTCCCATGCTGGGCAAGGAGTCTTGGCTGGTAACTCTAGATCTCAAGGAGGCATACCTGCACGTCCCTATACGACCAGACTGCAGAAGACACCTCAGATTTCTTGCAGGATCAGAGCATTATCAATTCTCAGCATTGCCCTTTGGCTTATCTACTGCACCCAGAGTATTCACGAAATGCCTGGCAGCAGTAATTGCTCATTGCAGGCTTCAGGGAATTCAAATTTACCCATACCTGGACGACTGCCTAATACAAGCGGACAACAAGGCAAAATTAACAAAAGATTTGGAAAAGGTCATACAATTGTTGCAAGCCTTGGGATACACAGTCAACATGCAAAAATCAAGACTAGTACCATCCCAAAGGATAACATTCTTGGGGGCAGAACTGGATACATCAACTCAGATGGCTTTTCTCACAGAAGAAAAACAAAAGCAACTCACAATATATTTCATGACATTAACAACACAAACTCAGCTTACTGCAAGGAAAGTCCTGCAAGCCCTGGGTTACATGGCATCCTGCATAATATTGATTCCGCATGCCAGACTGCATATGAGAAAGTTGCAATGGTACCTAAGGAATGTATGGTCTCAACACAAGCACAGTCTAGAAGCCCAGATTCCAATGATTCCATGCCTAAAGCAAGAATTCCAGTGGTGGGCTCAGGCCTGTCGGTTGAACAGAGGGCTGCCTTTCCACAAACCTCATCCAAGCCAAACTATCACCATGGACGCCTCAGACCTAGGCTGGGGGGCGCATATGGTGGACAAGTGCATACAAGGCCTATGGACCCAAGACCAGCTGAATCTACACATAAATCAAAAGGAGATGCTGGCAGTCAAACATGCAATCCAGGCATTCCGACCATTCCTTCAACAAGGTCACTTGCTGATGAGGACGGACAATACCACAGTCATGTGGTACATCAACAAGCAGGGAGGTACACACTCATATCCCCTATGCCGGATGGCAATGGACCTGTGGAATGTGGCCCTGAATCTCAACATTCAACTCCAGTCCAGATTTGTACCAGGAAAAGAAAATTCACTAGCAGACACCTTAAGCAGAACTACCACGGATGCTCACGAATGGATGCTGCATCCAGATATTTTCAAAACCATAACAAAGAAATGGGGGCTACCAGAGATAGACCTGTTCGCCTCCCCACACAATCACCAATTGAAGAAATTCTGCACAAGAACATTCCACCCACTTGCTTGGAGGGTGGACTCCCTCTCTTTCATCTGGAAAAACCTGACAGCATATGCATTCCCACCTCTTCCTTTGATGTACAAAGTCCTACTGAAGATCAAAGAGGATCAGCCAAGGGTAATCCTGATAGCTCCAGACTGGCCGAGGCAACATTGGTACCCGCTGCTGAGAAGCATGTCTCGGGCACACGCATGGCCTCTACCTCTATGCCCCTTACTCCTGACACAGAACAACTACAAGATCCTACATTCAAACTTGAAAACACTGCAGCTAGCTGCTTGGAATATTGCATAAGATAAAATAACCCAGATTTATCTCAGAGGGTTAAAGACATTATCCTGGAGGCTCGCAGACCATCCACAAGGAAAACTTATTCAGCCAAATGGAAAAGATACCTCATGTGGAGTGCAGCAAAGGGGGAAAATGTTTCATTGGCAAACATAGCACACATCCTGGAATACTTAGCAGAACTGTTCCACAATGGCCTCTCCTACTCCTCCAAGATTCATGCATCAGCAATCTCAGCAAAATACAACATGGATCCTCCTGTCTTCTCTCATCCTCTACTCAGACATTTCTTGAGAGGAATCAAAAACGTAAAGCCTCCAAGGAAACCACCTTTACCTACATGGGATCTCAACTTTGTGCTGGAAAAGCTAACACTTCCCCCTTTTGAACCGGCAGCAACAGCAGATTTACAGTTCTTGTCTTGGAAAACTGCTTTCCTGCTAGCAATTACTTCAGCAAGAAGGGTTTCTGAATTACAGGCATTAATGGCAGTACAGCCCTTTCTAATCTTCCATCAGGATCGAGTGTCTCTGAGGACCAACTCTACCTTTATGCCAAAAGTGGTCTCCAGAGTATCACTGAACCAAGCAATTCATTTACCTACATTCTACCCCAACCCACAGAACAGGGGGGAAAGACTGCTACATACCTTGGATGTGCACAGACAATTACGCTACTACCTGGACAGAACTAAAACCAACAGAAAAACTGACCAACTGTTGGTAGCATATGCAACAAGAATGCAAGGAAAAGCAATTTCAAAACAGACAATCTCAAAATGGATAGGAAATTGCATACGATTTTGCTACTCTTTTCATGGGAAGAGAACTCCTGAAAATATCAGACCTCATTCCACAAGAGCTACAGCAACCACTACAGCTTTCCTCAGGAGTGGCTACCAAAGACATTTTAGAAGCTGCTACTTGGAGCTCCGTGCATACATTTGCCAAGCATTATAACCTTCCCTTATACTCCAGATCCCGAGCAGGTTTTGCAACTGCTGTGTTGCAAGGGATCTTGACTACACCATCTTTATCTTAGTGCCTCCTCCCCCAGTTTGGCTATGGTATTCTACCCATATGTTAGGACTGCAGATGCATCCTTGAAGGACATAGTACAGTTTTGTACCTACCATAAATGTAGATGTCCGATAGGTATGCATCTGCAGTCAGGATTACCCACCCTCCTTCCCCTCTGTGGTATTCCTAGGGTACTTACCCCTCTTTTAGCTAGCTGGGGGAAATTATTATGGTGTATTTGTTTTTGTATATATGTACATATATGTATAAATATATTTTTTGGCTCTCTATTGTTTGGAATTATTTGCATTTATCCAAATTTAGCCTTCCTAGAGGGCACCTGGCATCTGGGGCAAGAAACACTGAGGAAAATGGCGTCGGCTGATGCCTTTATACCACAGCAGCTATGACGTCGGGTGGAGTGCGACATCAGCCGAGGCCAGACTCAGACTTTGGAATCCGGCCGACCGCAGGGCTGCCTGAGGCAGGACAACCCATATGTTAGGACTACAGATGCATACCTATCGGACATCTACATTTATGGTAGGTACAAAACTGTACTTTCTGCATACCATGAGGGAACATTTTAAGTGGCAAGGCCAGGAATATTCTGATTCCAGAAAGTGCCTTCGAACCTTCCTTAAAAAGCCCCAACACAGGCCCCTGGCTATACCTCCTGTGCTGGATGTTTTGGATGACCTATACTCTGATTCCAGTGTTACCCCGGATACTCTTCCTCTTGCTCCAGCCAAGCCAGACAGATATTATAGGGTCCCAGAAACACATTCTCATTTCTTTAGGGCCCATGCTGTTGATTTAGAAACTATTTCTCAGGGACCTAAAGAGGTTTCAGCATCCACCTCCAAAAACCCTTTGCCTTCCAACAGGGAAGCTAGGTCATTAGAGAGATGGGAAAAAGGTCTACACCTCCACTACTTTATCTATGAGAGCTTTGAATTGCCTCTTTCATATGTTTCAATATCAGGATTACCTGTTAGATGATTTACAGAAAACATTGGCCTCTCCTGAACCTTTAGACAGGAAGTCTTTGCAGGAAGCTGTACATAATTCTCAGCAAGTCAGCAATCACTTTCTGCAGTGTGGATATGATGCACTGGAAGCTTCATGTAGAGCAGCTATGACAGGGCGGTCATTAAGCAGAGACATGCATGGTTAAAAGAACAACCTCTACCAGATCAGGTTAAGGCAAAACTTCTTGATGCACCCTTGGAAAAGAACAAGCTTTTTGGTGCTAATGCTAAAGATGTGTTAAAGTCCATCGAGGAAAAAGCAAAATCAGTTCAGACGGTCAAAGATTTCCTCCAGGTTCAGCCACCCAGATTCAGCAGGAACTGGCCTTCTAAAAACTGGTCCTTTCCTAATCCTGAAAGATTTCAAAGGGGTAAAAACAGGCGTGGCCGAGGAAGAGGACAATACAGAGGTTCATACAGGGGACGGCAGTGGCAACCAGCAAACCAAAGAAGTGACACAGGGGTCTCCCCTGCCCCACAGGGACAATGTCAATGACTTTCCTCTACTTCCGCTGACCAAGGAGCCAAAAGAAACTCCCTTGGGCGGAAAATTATCTCTGTTTTCAGACAATTGGCACAGATTGACAAAGGACAAATGGATTTTGGACATTATAGACCAAGGTTACAGGTTCCACTTCCATACCTTACCAAGAAAACAAGGCATGCCAAACCTACCACAAAACCAGAGGGCAGAGGCTATCAAGCAAATTTCTCTGCTTGCTCAGATCAAAGCAATAGAAAGAGTTCCACAACAAGAACAAGGCCAGGGGTTCTACTCAATATTGTTCCTTGTTCCAAGAAAAGAAACTCAATGGAGACCAATACTGGATTTGTCCGCATTAAACACCTTTCTCATAGAACCAAAGTTCAAAATGCTGACTCTACAGCAACTCCTTCCCATGCTGGGCAAGGGGTCTTGGCTGATTACTCTGGACCTCAAGGAGGCATATCTGCATGTCCCTATCAGACACAGCTGCAGAAGATACCTCAGATTTCTTGCAGGGCCAGAGCATTATCAATTCTCAGCATTGCCATTTGGCTTATCTACTGTGCCAAGAGTATTCACAAAATGCCTGGCTTCAGTAATTGCTCATTGCAGGCTCCACGGGATCCAAATTTACCCGTACCTGGACGACTGCCTCATACAAGCGGACGACAAATTGATTTTGACAAAAAACTTGAACTATGTCATACAATTGCTACAGGCTCTGGGATACACAGTCAACTTCCAAAAGTCAAGACTTCAGCCATCCCAGCAAATAACCTTCTTAGGAGCCAATCTAGACACAGCCTCTCAAATGGCTTACCTGACAGAAGACAAGCAAGAGAAGTTAACGCATTATTTCAAAGGTTTGGCAAAACTCACCCAGATGACTGCAAGGAAATTCCTACAGGCCCTGGGTTACATGGCATCCTGCATTCTCCTGGTGCCATTAGCAAGACTACATATGAGAAAGCTTCAATGGTATCTAAAAAGCCTGTGTTCTCAGCACAGCAACAACCTAGAGACAACCATACCGCTCATTCCATGCCTACAAAAGGAATTCTTATGGTGGGCCTCGGTAAGCCAGGCAAACACAGGTATGTCATTCAAAAAACCTCAGATAACACAGACCATGACCACAGACGCCTCAGACCTTGGATGGGGGGCGCACATGGAGGGCAGATGTATACAAGGAAAATGGTCTCCAAAGGAAACACATCTGCATATAAACCAAAAGGAAATGCTGGCAGTAATGCATGCCATCGAGGCCTTTCGACAGCAACTTCAGCAAGGTCATCTGCTGATACGGACAGACAACACCACTGTGATGTGGTAAACAAACAAGCAAGGGGACACCCATTCTTACCCCCTTTGCAGACTGACAATGAATCTTTGGGAAAAATCACTGAGCCTAAACATACAGTTGCAATCCCAGTTTGTTCCAGGCAAAGACAATGTGCTGGCGGACAGCCTAAGCAGGAATTTCATAGACCCACACGAGTGGAGGTTACATCCGGAAATCTTCACACAATTCACCTCGACATGGGGCAGGCCAGAAGTAGACCTATTTGCCTCCCACCTCAACCATCATCTACAAAAATTCTGTTCAAGGACATATCATCCACAAGCCTGGAAAATAGATGCTCTTTCATTCAACTGGAACTCCCTAAAAATCTATGCATTTCCACCTTTGCCATTGATGACCACAGTATTACTGAAGATCAAAGCAGAGAGGCCCAAGGGGATCCTAATAGCTCCAGACTGGCCAAGACAACACTGGTATCCTCTACTACGGAGCATATGTCACAACAAAAAGTGGGCCCTTCCCCAATGGCCCCTACTTTTGACTCAACACAACTTCAAAACACTGCATCCAAACCTTCAGACGCTGCAGTTAACAGCCTGGGAGATTCCATGAATAACCTCAATCTGTCTCTCTCCAAGGAAGTTCAGCGGATATTAACAGAAGCTCGAAGACCATCCACCAGAAAGGTCTACTTAGCAAAATGGAAGAGATTCAGCATTTGGAATACCAGCAAGGGACATGATGCATCATTATTGAACATCCCACTCATCCTGGAATATTTGGCAGATATGCTACAGAATGGACTCTCCTATTCTTCCATAAAGATACATGCTTCAGCTATTTCAGCTAGATATAACACTGATCCACCTGTATTTTCACATCCTTTGTTAAGGCAATTCCTCAGGGGAATCAAGAACATTAAGCCACCAAGAAAGGCTCCAGTGCCAGCTTGGGACCTCAACTTTGTCCTAGAAAAACTGACTCTACCTCCCTTTGAGCCAGCAGCTTCAGTGGACTTACAATTTCTCTCATGGAAGACAGCTTTCCTGTTGGCAATCACCTCAGCAAGAAGGGTTTGAACTACACCCTAATGGCAATACCACCGTTCATAATCTTTCACAGAGACAGGGTCTCCTTAAGAACCAACCCTACTTTTATGCCAAAGGTGGTATCTAGGGTTTCTTTAAATCAAGCTATTCACCTGCCTACTTTCTTCCCCAATCCTGAGAGCAAAGGGGAAAGACTGTTGCATACCTTGGACATTCACAGACAACTTCGCTACTACCTGGACAGAACCAAGACCAGTAGGAAGTCTGATCAGCTTTGTAGCTTACGCCCTGGAGTACAAGGAAAAGCAATTTCCAAACAGACTATTTCAAAATGGATTGGACATTGCATCAGATTTTGTTATTCCTTCCATGGGAAGAATGTTCCAGCCAATGTCAGACCACACTCCACCAGAGCTACAGCCACCTCTACAGCATTCTTAAGAGGGTGCCTACAAAGACATTCTATAAGCTGCTACATGGAGCTCCGTGCATACATTCTCCAAACACTACAATCTCCCTTTATACTCCAGATCCAGAGCAGGCTTTGCTTCGGCAGTCCTGCAGGGTTTGATTGCCACACCATCTCTTTCCTAGAGCATTCCTCCTCCCCCAGCTAAGCTATGGTATTCAACCCATATGTTATGACTGCAGTTGCATTCTTGAAGGACATAGTACAGTTTTGTACCTACCATAAATGTAGATGTCCGATAGATATGCAACTGCAGTCGGATTTTCCCTCCCTCCATACCCCTCTATGCCTTGGGTCCACTCCTATCCCTGTTTCTTTTAGCTGGGGATATCTGTTATGGTGTATCTGTTTATTGCTTACTTATTTGTCTGGACTCCTGTTTTTTGTCTTCCAATTTGATTACAGCCTTCCTTGGAGGGCACCTGGCATCTGGGGCAAGAAACACTGAAGAAAATGGCGTCGACTGATGCTTATATACTCCAGCCGCACTGACGGAGAGAAATGCGACATCAGCCGACGTCGGACCCAGACTTTGGAATCCGGCCGACCGAGGGCTGCCTGAGGCAGGACAACCCATATGTTATGACTGCAGTTGCATATCTATCGGACATCTACATTTATGGTAGGTACAAAACTGTACTTTACCCTCCCAACATCCCCCTTTCATTGCTGGGACTTATCTGTACTTCTCTATTCTATACAACCTATGTTGTGTATTTGCTTGTAGATTAAGGTAATGTGCATGCTTTTTTATGAGCAGATTGTTTTAGCCTACCCTTTTGGGGGCACCTGACATCTGGGGCATGAAAAACTGAAGAAAATGGCGTCGGCTGCATCTTTTATACCCCTCGCGCACTGACGTCAGGGAAGAGGCGACAGAAACCGATGTCGGACCAGGACTTTGGAATTCAGGCCGACTGCGGGTAGCCTGCCAGCAGGATAAACCAAGTGTAATGACTGCAACAAACACTCTAACATCTACATTTACGGTAGGTACACAACTGTACTTTTTATACCCCTGACGACCTGACATCATGGAAAAAGGGACAGCAACCGACGCAGGACCCAAGACTTTGTTAATCAGGCTGACTGAGGGCAACCTGCCAGGCGATTACCCAAATGTAATGACTGCAGCAGTGAATATACTCTAACATCTACATTTATGGTAAGTGTACACAACTGTACTTTTTCTCTTCAGCGGCCTTTACTCTTTGGTTGCTGAACTGTTTGACACATTTCACAAGACTTCAGAGGGAACTCCTTAAAGAGCTGGGAGATACCTCCAGGATCCTTTAGCTGAGGGAGTGGCTTCCAAGTCGAGTAACCAGCTAGCAACCCTCAACTCCATTGTTAGCTCCTCCATGTGCTTGATTTCTTACGCAGCAGATTGAGCGAGTAGGGCTGCAGGCATAGGAGTGGCTCTTCGCATACACTCCTGGATGCGCCTTTGTCAATTTGTGGAGCCCTTCAAGTCTTCCTTTACGAATGCCCCCTTTGACTGCTCGGCCTTATTCGGGTCGCAAGTTCGAAAGACTCTTACCCGGAGTGAACAAGATGGCAAAACTCTCTCCGCCTTGGGAGTCTATTTTTCCACTCCATCCCGGGCTTATCCCAAAGGCCAAAAGAGTGTCAAAATGTGGTTCCGTAAATCCCAGGGGAGCTTCGCCAGACACTCGTGGTGATAATTCCCCTGGAGGCAGAAGGGGAAATATTAACTGGAGACTCCGACCTTGCAGCAAGGGGTGGCGGTCTGCAGCAGGGTGGCAGGAATACGTTCTCTGCCAAGCCCTTTCAGAATCACTGAAGGATTGCCCAGCTGCCCACCTCTGGAGGCAGTTGGGGGCAGAGTATCACTGTACCCAAGAGCCTGGCAAGATGTAACAGAAGAGGAGTGGGTACGGTGCATAATATCCAGGGGGTTACAAAATTCCCTTCTCCCAAACGCTCCCAAAAAGTCAAAAATCATCAGTCCCAGATGTTCCACCCAATCTTCAGGATCAAGCAGCTGTAGAAGTAAAAACTTTGCTGCAAAAAAGAGCCATTCAGCAATTTCCCGCAGACCAGATAGAATCTGGAACTTACTGAAGGTTCTTTTTAGTTCCAAAGAAGATGGGGGACTGGAGACCTATCTTGGAACTCAGCAGGTTAAACAGGTCAGTAAAGAAGACCAAGTTCCGGATAGTGACACAGCAGTCCATTCTACCCTTTTTTGGTCAGGACGATTGGATGTGCTCTGTCGAGCTCCAGGACGCGTACAAATATAAAAATGGACAGGCCGTCCAGGAGACATTTATGCTTCTGGCTGGGAGCCAGTCATTACCAGTTCAGAGCTCTGTCCTTTGGTCTTACTACAGCCCCCAGGGTGTTCACCAAATGCATGGCAGTAGTGACTGCTCATCTGAGACGTTTGGGATTCTAGGTGTTTCCTTATCTAGATGACTGGCTCCTCATTGCCACCACCAAGCATCATCTCTTAAGGGCCAGAAACCACACGATTCACACTTGTGCACGCCTAGGAATCGCAGTAAATTATGAAAAATCTGCCTTGTTGCCCTCTCTGTATTACTTTCATAGGCGCTCAACTAAATACAAAAGACATGATAGCCAAGCTCTCACAAGAAAGTGTGCTTGCCATTCAAGGTCAGGTCTCTCTCCTTGTCAAGTCAAAAGTTCAGGCTCGGTTAGTCCTGAAGATCTTGATTTGATGGTAGCTGCCATTACTCTAGTTCCGTTAGCTCATTACCATATGAGGATCCTGCAATGGCTCCTCTTCACTCATCACTCAGTGGTCGTATCAGGACTTACCAGTGTCACACATGATCTTAATTAGTGATGCTTGCAAGAAAGATCTACAGTGGTGACTCCACTCTCCCCTAGTCGCTTTAGGCAGACCCTTTGTAGCCCCCTCATCCAGTAGCCACTGTTACTACGGACGCTTCCCAGATAGGGTGGGGAGGGCATTATCTGTGACACAGACCAAGGAACTTGGCAACCTCATGAGTACCGTTTGCACATCAATGTCCTAGAGATGAGCGGTGGTGTTAGCGTTGCAAGCACTTCATAACTCTCTTTCCCTTTGGGCTATATAGCAATTCAGAAGGACAACATGTAAGTAGTGTGGTACATCAGCAAACAGGGCGGAACCAACTCTTACCCCTTATGTCAGGAGGCCCTTCAAGTATGGCAATGGGAGATCTCCTCTCAACGTTTTCTGGTTGCAACGCACATTCCGGGGAAGTCCACCGTGATAGCGGACAAGCTCAGCAGGGCAATCCTCATGCCCACAAGTGGTCTCTGAAACAAGATGTGGCGGATATGATCTTCTGCAGATGGGGCCAGCCATGCTGCGATCTTTTTGCCTCTCACCTAAGCAACAAATCCAGTAGCTACTTTGCCCTAGTTTCCCCACCAGGACAGTCGCCCAGAGATGCACTGGTCCATGATTGGCCCCCTGGGATTCTTTACACTTTCCTCAATTTCCTTTAATTCCAAAAGTTCTTCAGAAAGCAGAGTTGCTGAGTCACAAACTGATCCTCATTGCTCCATGCTGGCCTCGTCAGATATGGTTTCCCGTTCCTTTGGCATTATCTGAAAGAAGAGCCTTGGATTCTGGACCCGGTTCCAGACCTCCTGACACATCAGTCGTGCACTCTTCATCCTTCCATTCAAACTCTCAAGCGGACAGCTTGGTTTCTCCACTTCCGATCCTAGCCAGGCTCCCTGATATCTCACCTATAGTTCAACATATTTTAGTCTCGTCTCATAAACCAACTACTAGGAAACTTTACGCTAGTAAATGGAAGAGGTTCTCCTTCTGGGCCGAGCAAAATGACATTGATGCCTTTACAGCTGCAATTGCAAAAATCATGGACTTCCTGGCAGATTTTCATGTGGGCCTTCTAGGTTCTAACGTCATGTCCCATAAGCTATGTAAGGCCTTTTTGAAAGTTGCTGCCCTATTAAGGCCTCCTATCCGAGAACCTCTCCTTCCTTGGGATTTAAATTTAGTACTAGCTGCTCTGATTCTTCCTCCCTTTGAACCAGCCACTTCTTATCCTCTAAAGTTCTTATCATGGAAGACCCTCTTCCTGATTGCTGTTGTATCTGCTAGGCGGGTTTCAGAGTTACAGGTTCTTTCCATCCGCCCACCTTATATGATATTTCACATGGATAGAGTATCCCTTAGAACTAATAATTCCTTTTTACCAAAAGTCTGTTCAGAGTATAATTGGAATCAATCCATTGAACTTCCTGTTTTCTTTCCAAATTATGGCAGCAAGGCAGAGTATAAATTACATCAATTGGATGTCCACAGGCAGTTACGATTTTATCTTCAAAGAACCAAGGACATCAGAAAATCAGCTATTTGTATCCTTCTCTGAGTAAGCAAGGCTCACCAGTTTCCAAAGTGACTCTTTCAAAATGGCTGTCCAGTACTATTACTCATGCTTATGAGTCTCTGAATGTGTCAGTTCCAGGAAAAGTATGGGGACATTCTACTAGGTCCTTGGTTACCTCCATAGCTTTTCAAGCTAAGCTTCCTTTAGATGCATTTTGTGTGGCAGCAACAAGGGCTACTCCCCATACCTTCATTACTCATTACAAAGTGGACATGGCCTCTCGGAACAGGGCATCCTTTGGTTCCACAGTTCTGAAGTCTCTTTTCCAGTGAGCCACCCAGGGTTTAGGTACTAGGGACGCTGTCCCAACCAGAAAGAAGGAAAACAAGATGGACAACATAACATAAAGAAGTTATGTTCTTACCATAACGTTCCATGTTTGTTGTCCTTTATCTCGCCTTCCTTCTTGCGTCCCTCTTTCCCCTATCCTGGATGATTGAGAGGAATTCCCTTTATTGGCTGAGTTTCCTTTGCTTTGCAGCTGTTGGTATAGTCCTTGTCACCATTGTTGTTCTGTTTTTTTGGTACAAGGAAACAGTATTGTTTGGTTGCCTCCTTTATTTGGTAAATTATAGTCCTATCTAGTGGTTAGTTGTCAAATGAGATCTGGGTAGCTTCCGCTAAGCATGCTGGGATAAGGGGCTAGCCTCGAGCCAGTAAGGGCTCTTCGAGGTTTAGGAGTGGCCGATTCTGAGCCGAAATTCGCTCCAAACCCAACCAGCAATAAGGAGGGCAAGATAAAGAACCAAACATGGAACGTTATGGAAAGAACTTAACTTCCTTTTTTGTAATTTGTTTACATTTTCACTTTTCTTGTCAAGGAAGATCACTAGCAAAAAATGTCTTCCATAGCCATAATTAGCTCCACCCTTATTGATTACTTGGCAGAAAGTACTCTTTCCTTGCTGATGAGCTGACATCACGCTGTGATAAGCTGACTCAACTGCAATGTCAGCAAGAGGGAGAAAGGCATACAGTGGGGGGGGGGGGGATTTTCAGTTTAGGGCAGTTTTACTTTGTATTTTTTGTCTAATTTTCATTTTTAAGGTTAACACATTTTTGGTCAATCTGGTTGTCAAACCCCCATGCATTTTGTACTCTTTTATGCAAAAACAAATGTGAGGTCTGGTTCTGTTTCACTGTCACACAAGCACATCACTTACAGCACATAATTCTTAATTGTCTCCAGTTTTGCCTAATGTTACTGAATCTTACCCTTTTTTGTTCCAGAACACCATTGATTTTGCCTCATTTTTACCCTATCCATGTATCATAAAACTGTTCATTTTTCTAGTAAATCATGTGGGATTACTGTCACACTAATGCTAGATATTCGTTTATACTTAATTTTGCCAGGAAAATGCATGCTAATGCAAAACCTGCTCCATTAATTAATGGGCATACTGTACTCAGCCTGTGTGCTGCATTGACATGATATTTACGTAACAAAAAACAAGAGGAAAGTGATCCAGCATACTAGTGTAGAAAGTGAAGTAAAGTGGAGGAAAGATCCAATCAAAGTGACAAGTGCAAAGATAGGAAGTACTGCCCTCATAAGTCTGTAGAGAACCAAAGTTTCTGAGCAGGAAGTAACAGTAAAATGAAACAGAATGTCCAGTAAATTGGATCTGCAGGATGGGAACTAGGAAGCCATCCTGTCATCCCAGAAAAAGAGCTATAGACTGTGCATGTATGTGCAAAAAATGGTTGCACATGATCATTAATTGTTTATATTGTTTTGAGTACATCTCACAGTGCCTAGAAGTGTTCCAGTTTAGAAGCTGCAGCAGGTTGGGAAGGTATGCGTTTGTGCCATTGACCTTATTTGTGAGGATATTAAACGTGCAGCCTACACCCCAACATTCTATTTTAGGCAAATCTCTGAGAAAGAAATCAAAAGTGCTACTTACATTATAGACTAACAGTGGTGCAAGATTTTCCACTCTGTGCCCTTTCTTCTTTAAAATGGCTGCCACCCTTCATTGCTAGATCCCCGATTCCCATAATCTCTCTCTAACTTCAGGAATATTTTCTGGAGTTTTGCCTTTTAAGCCTGCTTGTTATCCTTTTTCCTAAGAAATTTTACCTTGAGTGCAAAGATTACAGACCAGTAACCAACATAAGCCCCCTAAAAATTTTTGAAAAGGTAATTTGCAAGTAGATATTTGACCATGTAAATATGCTTGCCTCTCAGATGAGGAACATGATTTCCTCAAGTCTTTTATTCAGCAGCATGGCTGCCATATTTGCTACCAAACACACCATATTTAATGTTGTTATTGATCAAAACTAACTGGTGGCCTTATGAGTATGTGGGTATGTATAGCCTTTGAAACTGTAAGTCACTACCTCCTCCTCAACAAACATAGCAAATTTGACCTTGTTGTCTCAGAAATTAAATGGTTCCAAAACTGTCTGAAAAAGAGCATGTTAAGTTGTCAATCTCGCCTTCATTCTTGCTGGATGGGTTCGGAGCCGATCCTCGGCTCCGACTCGGCCTATACTAAAGCTCGAGAGCTAATTTTACCGGCTCGAGGCAACCCTATATCCCATGATGCTAGGTGCTAGCTACCCAGATCTCGTTTGCCGCTTTCGCTAGCGAGGTGCTTTTTTTTACCGGCTCCACAGGTCAGTGAAAAATTAAAATTTTTCTTCTCCTTTCTTAGGAATCTTTCCCCTTTTATTTTATAATTATATAGTCTAGTACTTATACCACTCCGTTGGGTCTCATTTTTGGTTAATCCTTAAATCCCAAAGTTATATCCCTCCCCTGTTAAGGTTAGGCCTTAGGCCCTTTCCGTTTTTTTCCCGTTTCCTTGTTTTGGGACAGTTAGGTGTGCGTTAGTTATTAACCTTTATTTTTACTTTGTGTGTGTTTTAGCTTCTAAGGAAGATTTCTTCTTTATTTAACAGCCTTAATGTCTAAAGACATTAAAGTCTCAGGCTTCAAGAAGTGTGACTCGTGCTGTCAGAAAATGTCACTGACAGATGGTCACACTTCTTGCGTTTATTGCCTGGGACCCCTGCACCTGCAGGACTCTTGTTCTGTTTGTCATGCGTTCAGTCCAAGAGTCCTGCAGGAGTGCAGGAATAAGTTAATTTTGAGGGGCTTATTAAAGCCCAAAGGTTCCCTGGCTAAGTCCTTGCCGGGTAAACCTTCGAAGCCATCCAAACCGTCGGCTCCATGCTCCAAGCCTTCGGCTGGTGGCTCACCTACTGCGTCACGATCGGCTCCGGCTGGAGCCGATACGGCTATGTCGCAGTCTTCTGCATTGGCTCCGGCCGGAGCCGATGCCTCAAAGACTCTGTCTCTTAAGTCGGCTCCAGTCGGAGCCGACGTGTCTTTGGCTCCATCGGCACCACTAGTCTCGGTGCCATCTTCCACCCGCAAAAGATCTAGTTCTCCATCCCTGGAGTCCATTCACTCTGCTCCGAGATCACCTTTGCTCTCGGAGCGGAGCAATTGGAGCCATTCCTCTTGGTCTTCCAGGCTTTCTGACCATGACCTTGAGAGGGTGGTTAGCAGACTCCTAAAGTCTCAGGCACTGGCCCAAATGCTTCACAGCCCGTCTCAACAGACAGTGGCTTTACCCATACCATCTTCGATTCCTCCTCCGACTCTGCCCCTGAGTTCGGAGCCGGAGCTCCTCGGAGCCATGACCGTCGTGACATTGGAGCCGATACTTCCCCCTTTGGCTCAGTCTGCTCCGATCTCTTCCATGGTCCCATCCATGGAGGGATCCGGGCGCTTGGACTCCCTCGTCGGCTCCTAGGGGGCGAGTGGCATTGGACCCTTTTCCGACCCCGTTCTCCCTCTCGGAGCTTCGGCGCTGGCGAGTTCGGCCCAGACATCGGCTTCGGAGCCATCCCTCTCAGTGCTGGCTGGGGTTCCTATTTCTTCGGAACGTGAGCCCTCTGTCCTGCCTGATAGGGGCGCCTTCAAGGTCAAGAAGAGCGTACTGGCCCCTGTGCCTGCTCCACGGTCAGCTCCATCATCTCCTCCCACTGTAGTGCCTGCTGCGGTCTCTACCCACTCCCGACCGTAGAGACCCAACGCCTCAGGTTTCCCCATTGGGAATATCCTCCTCTTCCGAGGCTTCCCCTGATCCATCAGGTGAACCCCCTTGAAAGAGGACATGTAAGAGGAAGCATGTGGACTCCCCTGAGTCCATCACATCTGATACAGACTTGGATTTGTCGGAAGGGTCCCCACGGTCCCCCTCTGAGGATGTCTCCTTTTCTGACATCCTTGAAATCCTCAAGCAGAGGGGGAACTGGTCTTCCCTCAATCCTTCCGAAGACGAGTCGGTTTACCTGGAGGAGTTTAGTTCTCGCCCTTCCACCTCCTGGGTGTCTCCGCCTTTTGACCCCCTCATGGAAATGGTGGCACGGAAGGCGTGGACGGCCCCTGATACGACGGAACCCACCCCACGGAGGCCTTCCAAATTTATCACAGCCCCGTCGTATAAACAATTTTTAACTGTGGGTGTCCCAGTTGATGCCATGGTGGTGGCTGCAACCACTAAGATGGAACTGGCCGATCCTTCAGTGCCTTATCCATCCTCCTAATAAGGAATCTAGGACTATGGATAGGTACGGCAAGCGGATGTTCTCCTCAGCGACCTTCGCCATGCGGTCGCTGAATTACTTGTGCCATTTCACCCACCTTCAAAGATACATTCTCAAAGAAATGGGTGATACCCTACAGGATCTAACAGCTGCGGGGTCTCAGGACAAAATCAACTCCCAGCTAGGAACCCTAAATTCCATTGTCATCTCCTCCATGCGGCTTATTTCCTATGCAGCCGATGGAGCGAGTAGAGCCGCAGGCACAGGCATGGCTTTAAAGCGTCATGCCTGGATGCGGCTTTGCAACTTTGCAGACCCCTTCAAGGCGTCCTTCACTAACTCCCCCTTTGATGGTTCGCCGTTTGGACCTCAAGTGAAGGATACTTTGACCAGATGCGAACAAGATGGCAAGACTCTCTCTGCCATAGGAGTCCGTTTTTCAACCCTGTCCAGACCCTATCCTAAGGGTCAAAAGGGTGGAAAAATGTGGTTCCGCAAATCTCAGGGAGTCACGCCTGACGCAAGAGGTCAGTTCCCCCCGAGAGGCAGGGGGGGGCAACAACAGACGCCGCCCTAGAGGCAGAGGAGGTCTGCAGAATCAGGGTAACAGAGAGTCTCTCTCTGATAAACCCTTCCAGCATCCCTGAGAAGCTGCCCGACTGCCCACCTTCGGAGGCAGTTGGGGGAAGGTTATCGCTGTACCCAGAAGCCTGGCTTTCTCTCACACAAGACAAATGGGTACAGTCAATTATATCTGAGGGTTACAAAATTCCCTTTATCCACACCCCAACTCGGCCAGAAGGGCCCCTCCCAGATGTTCCATCCAGTCTAAGGGAACAAGCAGTACTAGAAGTTTCAAAACTGCTAACAAAAAGAGCCATCCAGCCAGTCCCAGCAGACTAGAATCCGGAATCTACTCCAAGTTCTTTTTGGTACAAAAAAGACAGGGGACTGGAGGCCAATATTGGATCTCAGCAGACTAAACAAGTCTGTAAAAAGAACAAAGTTCTGGATGGTCACGCTACAGTCCATCCTAACCTTTTTGGGTCAGGACAATTGGATGTGCTCAGTGGACCTTCAGGATGCGTACTATCACATCAAGATGCACAGGCACTCCAGGAGGTTTCTCTGCTTCCGGCTGGGGGCCAGTCACTACCAGTTCAGGGCCCTGCCCTTTGGTCTCAGTACAGCTCCCCGAGTGTTGAAATGCATGGCAGTGGTTACGGCTCATCTGAGACGTCAAGGATTCCAGGTGTTTCCGTATTTAGACGACTGGCTCCTTACTGCCGCCACCAGGCATCAGCTTCTTCTTGCCAGAGATTACACCATTCAAACTTGCAAAGGGCTAGGTATTTCCATAAATTTAGAAAAGTCTGCCTTGTCGCCTTGTCAGTCTATTACCTTCATAGGCGCCACCTTGGACACCATACAGTTCTCAGCTAAATTAACTGAGCAAAGAGTTTTAGATATTCGAAATCATGTTCATATCCTCCTTCAGAGCAAAAGAATCCAGGCCAGGTTTGTTCTAAAAGTGTTAGGTCTCATGGCGGCAGCCATCACGCTACTTCCCCTTGCTCGCTTTCACATGCGGCTCCTTCAGTGGATGCTCTTCTCCCAGTGGTCCTTCCAACAGCTTCCTTTGACACACAAAATCATAACAACATTATCTTGCAAGAAACATCTGTCTTGGTGGATGGTCTCCCCTCAAGTCCTTCAGGGCAGACCATTCGTTCCTTCCCCTCCGGTCGCCACTGTCACAACGGATGCCTCCCTGATCAGGTGAGGGCATTTTCAGGGCAGGACAGTCCAGGGCACATGGCAACCTTTCGAATGCCACCTGCACATAAATGTCCTGGAGATGAGAGCAGTGCTTTTGGCTTTGCAAGCCCTACAGGACTCTCTTCCTTTAGGGACTATTGCAATTCAGACGGACAATATGTCCGTAGTGTGGTATATCAACAAGCAGGGTGGAACCAAGTCCTATCCCCTGTGTCGAGAGACACTCAGACTTTGGCAATGGGCGATATCTTCTCAGCGGTTTCTGATAGCAACGCATATCCCCGGGAAGTCCAACATCATAGCGGACAGGTTGAGCAGAGCTATTCTCATGCCACACGAGTGGTCTCTCAAGCAATCAGTAACGGAGGAAATTTTTCAGAAGTGGGGTCTTCCTTGCTGCGATCTTTTTGCAACACCTCAGAACAGCAAGTGCCTCTACTTCTTCACCCTCTTTCCCCTTCCAGGCCATCCCCCCACAGACGCTCTAGTGCACGATTGGCCTCGGGGACTTCTATACGCTTTTCCTCCCTTTCCATTAATCACTCAGTTAATTCAGAAAGCTACCGCCTTGAGAGCCAGGATGATCCTCATTGCCCCTTTTTGGCTTCGACAGATATGGTTCCCATTCCTGCATCGTTACCTTTTGGAACAGCCTTGGCATCTGGACCCAGTGCCAGATCTTTTGGCCCACGAGTCAGGGCGGCTGCACCAATCCATCCAATCTTTCAACCTCACAGCTTGGTTGCTCCGCTTCCATCCTTAGCCAGGCTTCCCCTGATTTCCAATTCTGTCTGTGATATTATTGTAGCTTCCCTTAAGTCCTCTACCAGAAGGATTTATGCTAGTAAATGGAAGCGTTTTTCTTCTGGGCAAGGGCTAGGAATATAGATCCCTTCACTGCTCCTATACAGTCAGTCCTAGATTTCCTAGCGGAAATTTTTCATTCAGGCTCTTCATCCTCTACTGTAAAGGTTCAGTTAGCGGCCATTTCAAATTTTCACATAGGCCTATTGGATTCCAGCATCATGTCCCACAAGCTTTGTAAAGCCTTCCTTAATGGTATCTTTTCACTCAAACCCCCAATCAAAGACCCCCACCACAGTGGGATTTAAATTTGATTTTAACATCCTTGATTCTTCCTCCCTTTGAACCTGCGGCTTCCTGTTCTTTAAAGTTGCTCTCTTGGAAAACTCTCTTCCTAGTTGCCATAACGTCTGCTAGGAGAGTATCAGAACTCCATGCCCTTTGCATTCGTCCTCCTTACCTAGTTTTTCCACAAAGACAGGGTTTCTCTCAGAACTAACCCATCTTTTTTGCCCAAGGTGGCTTCTCAGGCAAATTTAAATCAATCTATCGATCTTCCAGTTTTCTTTTCTAATTATTCTAACAGTGCGAGCAAAAACTGCATTGTCTGGACATTCATCATCAGCTCCGTTACTATCTGGACAGAACTAAACAAACTAGGAAATCTGAACAGCTTTTTCTGTCCTATGCGGAAGGTTAAAAAGGGCCTTCCGGTATCCAAAGTAACCTTGTCTAGATGGCTGTCCTCTGTGATTACCTGTATCTATCAACTCAGAGGTAAAGAATTACCTTCTAAGCCAAGAGCCCATTCAACCAGAGCTTTAGCTACATCAACAGCCTTTCAAGCTAGATTGCCAATAGATACTATTTGTGCAGCAGCCACATGGGCCTCTCCTCATACCTTTATTACACACTACAAATTAGACATGGCCTCCAGAAATGGGGCAAATTTTGGTTCCACCGTTCTCAACAGCCTGTTCCGATGAGCCACCCGGGATGAAGGTGCTAGGGACGTGGTCCCATCCAGCAAGAATGAAGGCGAGATTGACAACTTAACATTGAGAAGTTATGTACCTACCATAACGTTCCATGTTAGTTGTCTTCTTCTCGCCTTCTTTCTTGCTTCCCACCCGCCATCCCCCTAGCCTGGATAGACCGAAAGGATTTCCCCTTTTTTTATCAGGGTCTTCACCCTTCATAATTTGAAGCCTAAACTGGTTATCCATGGGTAACTATAGCTTCAGGTAGTGGCACATGCGAGTTTTTTCCCCTTTCCTTCTCTCCCTTGGGTTGGGAGGCTAAAATTGCTATGTTCTCAGCTACCAAACGAGATGTGGGTAGTTAGCGCCTAGCATCATAGGATATAGGGTTGCCTTGAGCCGGTAAAATTAGCTCTCGAGCTTTAGTATAGGCTGAGTCAGTGCCGAGGATCGGCTCCAAACCCATCCAGCAAGAAAGAAGGCGAGAAGAAGACAACTAACATGGAACGTTATGGTAGGTACATAACTTCTCATTTTCGGATATACTTTGGTGACTGTCTTTTGAATGAGATACCATTAGCACAGGTGTCTCCCAGTGGTCATTTCTTGGGTCTCTGCTGTGTTCACTCTTCATTAACCACATGACCACACATCGCTGTTATCTCACTGTGGTCATGTATGCTTATGACTTTCCCTTAGTGCAGAGGAAGTTGCATGACAGTTTTACAACCTTGAGCAGTTGAACCCACAGCAGTATACTGCCAATAAGTTTACTTAAGTCTAATCTTATGGTCTTTGTAACTACATAAAACCTCTCGAAACCCTCAGGGGTAATAGACACAAAAGGTAATTATTTCCTAACTGTGTTGAAATGAAAATATCTTGGATAACCTTAGATCTCTCACTGTCTTCACAAAGCTTACCGACAATATTGTTAAAGGATTGCATCAATTAAATCTGTGCTATAAAGTATCACATCTTGCTCCAGCTGCTCATAATGCCTTAGCAAGGAATGTACTGATCCCCAAAACTGAATATAGATCCTGTCTAATCACTTTCCATTTCTAGCACAGCGCATACAATTACAAACAGGTGAGCTCACCACTGCCAGCTCTTAAAATATAGCTGAGGGCAGTATTCTGTTTTCGTGTCATAGATTTATAAAATTTTCAAGTTGGGACATTCTTCCATTACAAAGCAAATCAAATCATATAACAGGCAATTGCATAAGGGATGATCAAGAAGAACCCCTAACTTTTATTAGACCCCGATTTAAAATTACAGTATAGGGAAGGAATTTTTCAAAGCTTGCATGAGCCATTTGGAATCAAGTTCATGCATAATTAATATAATACAGCACCCTGGCTCTATGCAGAAGGAAATTTAAACATTAGCTTATTCAAGATTCTGCTATTTCTTGCTACAAAAAAAGGCCAGAGGTCCACCTTATGATTCATGCAGTTGTGCAGTCAGTTCCAATACTTTTATTTTACAATTTAGTAAGCGAGTGAGTGTTCAGGCCATTTGACCCATTTCACTCGCAATCCAGATTCATAGTACATAGAAAGTTGTTATAGCAAGACAGATAAGTCCAACACAGTATATAATGGATTACTGTGGGAGTATATTGCATAGTATGTGGAGCAAACATAATTTAACACAAGTACAGGAAACCTGTGACATGAGTACAAGTGCAGTCATACAATCAGTCAGTTGTAAACATTATGTACCAGCATTACTTCCCTTTTATTCAGACAGTGTAGCTTAAGAGGAGCAATTGTTAGGGTAAGTTCTGTAGTAGCAGATGGGGAGCAAATGTTAAAAGAAAGTTCTGCAGTAGAAAGACTTTTGAAAGATGAGCATTTTCTGTTTGCAGCTTCTAAGAAAATTTTCAGTTCAGACTATTTATTATCTCATCAGTTATTCTGGTTGATCTCTAAGGTGAAGTTCATCGTGTTACCCTGCTGCAGTCATCACACTTGGGTTATCCTGTCGTCAGGCGGTCCCGCAGTCGGCCGGAATTCCAAAGTCTTGTTCCGGCGTCGGTTGCTGTCGCGTCTTCCCTGACGTCAGTGCTCCAGGGGTATATATAATGCAACCGACGCCATTTTCTTCAGTCTTTCTTGCTGCGCGGTGCCCGAAGCAGAAGCAGTTCGCAAGTGCCGGTCGGCCGACTCCTGAGATTTTCACCAATTTCAGACCGAAGTCTTCTATAAAGCTAAGTACCCCGTTGGGGAAACTTTTCTTGCCTCAGACCGATGTCAGAAAAAGTTAATAATTGTATTTCTTGTGAGAAGCAAATACCTCATAAGGATTTTCATTCTTATTGCATACCTTGCCTAGGCCCAGACCACGTCACTACTTGTCGGTTTTGTGCTAGGTTTAATAAACGTACTATTAAAAGACGCTTTGATTTCGCACTACACCACTTCGGTAGGAAATTTAACTACTCCATGCCGTCGGAGCAACTGACTACAGGCATGCACAAAAAACGCAGGGATAAGGACCGACAACCCAGGCCTAAGCCAGATTCCGAGGCCTCGACTGATCCGGACTCCGGTCCTCAGTGAGGCTCCGATGCAGCCCCTGACTACCGCAGATCTGGAACCCGAGACCGCTACAGATATTTTGACGGAATGTACCAGGCCGACGCAGCTTTTTACTTCAGGCCCTTCCGACAACTTTGCTACAAAAGATGGTGCTACAGAAACGCCATCGGTTTCTGAAGGGGTTTTCAGACCGAAGACTCTCACCATTAAAATGTTCTCTAAGTCGAAGACTCCTAAATCTAAAAGGACTGCACTTCAGTCTCCTGTTCAAGGCCCCATGCCTAAGAAACAGATGCTCAAAATGGCTGAAGATTTGATTTCTTTAATCAGGGGTTCCCAGCCCCCTCCTGACAAAAGGCCTAGACAAGAGGAAGATTATGCATCCTCTGAGCAAATGTCCATTTCTTCAGGCTCCTCTGAGGACCAAGACTACTCCTCTCCTTATGAAGATTCTGATGCTGAGGACTCTATTCCCTCAGCTTCTCCTCCAGAAGACTACTCCTTTGGGGAAACTTTACACACTATGAGGGAACATTTTCACTGGGAAGGTCAGGACTACTCTGATTCAAAGAAAAGGCTCAGAGAGTTTCTTTTACTCCCCCAACACAGACCACTTGCCATCCCACCAGTTTTGGACATTGTGGATGATGTCTATTTAGAATCCAGTTTCAACCCTGACTCTCTACCTCCTGCTCCGGCTAAGCCTGACAGATACTATAGAGTGCCTGATTCCCACAAATTTCTTTACTAAAGCCCTGTAGCTGACCCAGAGACTATCTCCCAGGGTCCCAAGGGGGCTAAGGCTTCCGTGGCTAAAAACCCAGTACCTTCTGAGAGGGATTCCAGAGCACTAAACAGGTGGGGGAAAAAGGTCTACACCTCAGCCACACTAGCTATGAGGGCACTGAATTGCCAGTTTCACATGCTTAAGTATCAGCAATTTCTAATCTCTCAGTTAAAGCAAAGAATAACCACTCTCCCTCAACAATCTGAATTGAAAGAAGTACAGGATCTGTTGCACGCCACTGAGCAGGGGGGCAAACATAACTTACAATGTGGGTTTGATTCTTTGGAGGCCTCCTGCAGAGCAGCTGTCACTGGGTCTGTTATACATAGGCATGCTTGGTTAAAGGAACAAACTCTGCCTGATCATGTTAAAGCAAAACTACTAGATGCTCCCTTACAGCAGGATGTTCTTTTTGGAGTTAAAGCAGAAGAAGTTTTAAAGAAAATGGAAGACAAGGCAGAATCTATGCAGACAGTCAAAGATTTCCTACAAGTACACCCCCCTCGCTTCAGCAGAAACTGGCCAACAAAAAATTGGTCCTTTCCAGCCACTGACAGACCACAGAGGGGTAAATACAGACGCCCAAGGGGCAGAGGACAACCACAAGCCCAGTATAAACCTCAACAATGGGGCACTACAACACAAAAGGGAGGAGAAGACAGGTCTCAATCCACCAGAAGGCAAACTCAATGACTTGCAACTCATCTGGCCAAGCAATACTCTCTTGGCAGCCCCCTTGGGAGGAAAACTCTCACTTTTTTCAGACAACTGGCACATTGTCACAAAGGACAAATGGGTCCTAGACATAATTTCATGAGGATACAGATTCCATTTTCACACCTTGCCAATGAAAAGAGGAATGCCAAACTTGCCACAAAATCAATGGGCAGAGGCACAAAAGCAAATTACAGCTCTCATGGACATGAGAGCCGTTCAACTGGTACCTACTCGAGAGCAAGGCCAAGGATTTTACTCAAGACTCTTTCTAGTGCCCAGAAAGGACAATGCCTGGAGACCAATTCTGGACCTTTCAATTCTAAACACTTACAAGTACCCAAATTCAAGATGCTAATACTACAGCAGCTACTTCCCATGTTGGGCAAGGAAGCATGGCTAGTAACGTAGGACCTCAAGGAGGCATACCTGCATGTCCCTATCAGACAAAGTTGTAGAAGATACCTCTGTTTCATTGCAGGTTCAACCCATTACCAATTCTCTGCACTGCCCTTTGGCTTATCTACTGTGCCCAGAGTTTTCACAAAATGCCTGGCACCAGTAATTGCATACTGCAGACAAAGAGGAATTCAAATATATCCATACCTGGATGACTGCCTCATCCAAGTGGAAAGCAAAGGCATTCTCTTACATCATCTGGCCTTTGTAAAGCATCTACTAAACTGCCTGGGGTACACAGTAAACGAAAAGAAGTCAAAACTAGTACCCTTACAAAAAATGACATTCCTGGGTGCCAGCTTGAATACAACAGCCCAGAAGGCTTATCTTACGCTAGACAAGCAACTACAACTGACTCAATATTTCAAGACAATGGCAACAAAGACCCAATTAACTGCAAGAAAAATTCTGCAGGCTTTGGGCTTCATGGCATCTTGCATACTAATAATGCCATTTGCAAAGCTGCATATGAGGAAATTACAGTGGTACCTAAAAAGCATATGGTCTCAACACAGCCACAGCTTGGACACAATGATATCTCTCATTCCCTGCCTACAACAGGAATTTCTATGGTGGTCACAGGCATGGCACCTCAACAAGGGTCAGCCTTTCACCTTGCCCCCAGCCAGGCAAACTATCACAACAGATGCTTCAGACTATGCCTGGGGGGCACATGGCAGGACAATGCATTCAAGGCCTATGGACTGCAGATCAGAGAAATCTGCACATAAATCAAAAAGAGATGCTAGCTGTACAGAAAGCTCTGACAGCCTTCAAGGATCTATTACATCCAGGACAACTTGCAATAAAGACGGACAACACCACAGTAATGTGGTACATAAACAAGGGGGTACACATTCCTACCCTCTATGCAGGCAAGCAATGATCTTATGGAACACAGCTCTGGCCTACCAAGTCCAGTTACAAGCTCAATTCCTGCCAGGACAGAAGAACACATTGGCAGACGACCTCCGCAGAAACATCAAGGATCCCCACGAGTGGAAACTAGATCCACAAATATTTGCAATGATTACTCAAAAATGGGGCCTTCCAAACATAGACCTGTTTGCCAGTCCTCACAACTATCAACTGACAAAATTTTGTACAAGGACATTTCACCATCAAGCTTGGAAAGTGGATGCTCTCTCTTTCAGTTGGAAAAACCTGACAGTATATGCCTTCCCTCCATTGCCTCTCCTCACAAAGGTTCTTTTGAAAGTCAAAAAGGAGAGACCACGACTGATTCTCATAGCCCCAGACTGGCCACGCCAGCACTGGTATCCGCTATTGAAAAATATGGCCCACAGTCCACCATGGATATTGCCTCAAATCCCCCATTTGCTCACACAACAAAACAATCAGATTCTTCACAGCCAGCTCAAAACTTTAAATCTGGCTGCATGGCAAATCAACTAAACATCCAGCCAGCTCCTCTTTCACAAGCAGTTCTGGATGTTATTCTGGAAGCCAGGAGGCCAAGCACCAGGAAGGCTTATTCGGACAAATGGAAAAGGTTTTGTTCCTGGAACCAAGCTAAAGGCCAAGACACAATTCAGCCTCACATGCCTCACATTCTACAGTATTTAGATGAGCTGTTGCACAAAGGTCTTTCCTTTTCCTCAATTAAAATCCATGCTTCAGCTGTTTCAGCTCACTACAACACAGATCCACCTTTATTTTTACATCCTCTTCTGAGGCAGTTTCTCAGAGGGGCAAAAAACATTAGACCACCCAGGAGAGCTCCTACACCAACATGGGACCTCAATTTTGTTCTGGAAAAACTAACACTACTTCCCTTTGAACCAGCTTTCTCTGCAGATCTTCAGTTCCTATCATGGAAGACTGCCCTGCTCCTAGCAATAACTTCAGCTAGAAGAGTCTCAGAGCTACAGGCACTAATGGCAGTGGAACCTTTCCTCATTTTTCATCAAGACAGAGTTTCTCTACGAACTAATCCTTCTTTTATGCCTAAGGTGGTTTCTAGTGTAGCTTTAAATCATACAAGAAAAAACAAGTGGTATCTGGCAAAGTACTTCCCAAGAAAAAATGCAAAGTACTGTAACAGACAAAGGAAGCACTCCACGGCTGGCACAACTCGAATAATTTATTGGTTAAATAAATAAACTGGTTAGCGCTTTCACGTTCAGATAAAACGTTTCTTCAGACCTCAAAAAATATATATTCCCATCATGCATTTATATACAATATCAAATACTCATTATCCAATTAAGCATAATGATAATTGCATTTAAAGTGCAAATAGTGCTTAAAGGAACATATTTCATTAAAATACAAATAATATCTAAAAGCATGTGCTGTAAGTTCTAAAATAGTAGTTTTAAAACAACATTCTAGAGCAATAAAACATATAAACAATGGAAGATTAAAATCATTCATCTAAAAAATCTCAAAACAAAACGTATCAAATTTCATAGTGTAAAGACATATATTAGAATAAAGATATGTATGAATGTATATATAGTATAATTGTATTAAAAAATGTGTGTGTAAGGGCTTAGGTATGTATAAGCATGAAAATGTCCATTGCATACGGTCTCTACCTTAGTGTTGATAGTGTATTGTTGAACTGCTCAGGATAAAATGTATATACATTGTATCTACTGTCAAAGAATGTATATGTGAGAATGAAGTGTCTAACTTTGAGGGAAATTCATTTAAATGAGTCTCGACAAGATCAATCAAAGATGATAGATCTTAGTCAACAGAGCATACATGGCAGTGGATTTTCATGTGAGAGACATGTTAGATTAATGTTTGTATGGTCTGGCCATAAGGAATGGTTTTAATGAAACCTTATCATTCAAACCATGTCCTTTGTGTGCCTGGAGTCTTATGATCCATTTATTTTCTTGTTCTTCCGTATAATTTTTAATGTTGCCTAGTCTATCTGTTCTCATGATCAATTCCAATACCATAAACTTAAATCTATGTTTCGTCCCTTCCATAATAACATGCTTCGCCAATGCATTATTTTCGTTTTCTTTGTTAATAGCGTAAATGTGTTCCCTAACCCTTTCCCTCAGGGTTCTGTTCGTTTTCCCTATGTAAAACGATGAACAGCATTGGCATTGCGCTATGTATATAAGATCCCTGGATCTGCAGTCTGCATATTTGTCAAAAACAATTCTCCTTCCATTATCTGGATGTATGAATTCATTACCATTTAGCATATAGCTACATTGATTGCAGTTCCTACAGGCAAAGGTCCCTTTCCTTTTTGACTGTAAAACCTTATCACTCTTGTCATCATTATGTTCATAGCAGAGTAGCCTTTTCAGGGATTTCATATTTTTATAGGTAATATTGGGTCTATCACCCGCTATTTCCTTTATCCTGTCATCTACCATTAGTAACTGCCAATTCTTGTTTATTATTTCTCTTATTTTGTTATTTTTATTAGTGTATGGTATAACTAATCGAGTTTGTGTATTATGTCCAACTTTATTTGGATTTCCTTTTTCTCTATTGCCATATCTATGAAGATATGGATGTCCTTCATGGATGCATCTGCAGTCATAACAAATGGGTTGTCCTGTCGTCAGGCAGCCCTTCGGTCGGCCGGATTCCAAAGTCTGGGTCCGGCTTCGGCTGATGTCGCACTTCACCCGACGTCATCTCTGCTGGTCTTCGGGTATAAAGGCATCAGCCGACGCCATTTTCTTCAGTCTTTCTTGCCGCGTGGCGCCCGAAGCAGAAGCTGTTTGCAAGTGCCGGTCGGTCAGATCCACAGATTCCTACTACCGAATACTACTTCGAAGACTTCTAAAAAGCTAAGTACCCCGTTGGGGACCTTTTCTTGCCTCAGCCGATGTCAGAAAAAGTAAACAATTGTTTAACTTGTGGGAAACAAATACCTCATAAGGATTTCCACTCTTACTGCCTACCTTGTTTAGGCCCAGACCACGACGTAGCTGCCTGTTCAGCCTGTGCTTCCTTCAACCGACGAACGCTTAGGCGTCGGTCGGAGTTTGCTGAACAGTTTTTCGGCTCCAATTTTGCGTACATTATGGCGTCGGATCATCCGAGTACCCAAATAATTAAAAGCGCAAAGACCGACACTCGCGGTCCGCGGTTTCGGCGAAACCACGGATAAGCAAACGCGAGTGTCTCGGTTTCGGCGAAACCGAAAACGATCAATCCTCAGCCGAAACCATGACTACTACCGAGGCTCCTGCTACTACAGTTGAATTGGCCTCTGAAATTTTACCTACTACTGTGGCTTCTAGTGAATTATCTGACACCATCCCTTTGGATGTTTCTACCCCAGCACGTGGTGCTGCTAGGCCTCCTGCAGCCATGTCTATCAAGGCCTTTGCCAAGGCCAAGGCAGCAAAAACTGTTAGTACAGTTCCTGCTAAGGCCCCCTCTCACAGACACCCTTCTAGCTCTCAAATGCTTACTCTGGCAGTGGATTTGATTTCCTTAATTAGGGGATCCCAATCACACCCAGACAGGGCCTCTCAGCCTCCAGAAAAGAGACCTAGAACAGAGCCACCCCAGCAGGAAGGCTCTGATGATTCTTCGGAGGACTCAGACACTCCAGAACAGCCAGAGGCTCCTTTGTCCACTTATGAAGACTCCGATGTTGATGATTCCATTCCATCTGTCTCTCCACCAGAGGAATTCTCCTTTGGGGAAACCTTGCATGCCATGAGAGAACAATTCCAATGGCAAGGACAGGATTTCTCAGACTCGAAAAAGGCTTAGAACCTTTCTACACCTGCCACAACACAGGCCCTTAGCTATACCTCCAGTTTTGCCTGTTGTGGATGATGCATTTAATGATGTTTGCACTGCACCTGATTCCTTACCCCCAGCCCCTGCCAAACCAGACAGATTTTACAGGGTACCTAACACTCATTACCACCTTTACAAGGCCCCTCTTGCAGACCCTGAGACTATTTCCCAGGGGCCTAAGGCAGTAGCCTCTACCTCTACAAAAAACCCTCTCCCTTCTGAAAGGGAAGCCAGGTCATTAGACAGATGGGGCAAAAAAGTTTACACATCTGCCACTCTCTCAGCTAGAGCTTTAAACTGTCAGTTTCACATGATTCAATACCAAGAGTTTATGCTTGATCAGTTGTCTAAGAAACTTTCCTCTGAAGAATCCTTAGATAAGAAATATGTCTTAGAAATGGTGAATAACATACAGCAGGTTAGTAACCATTCTTTGAAATGTGGCTATGATGCACTGGAGGCTTCATTTAGATCAGCCATGACTGGCACAGTGATAAGAAGGCATGCATGGTTGAAAGAGCAAGTCCTGCCGGATCATGTAAAAGCAAAGTTGTTAGATGCTCCTATGGATAAGGACAATCTATTTGGTACCTCTGCTCAACAGGTAATGAAGAAAATGGAAGAGAAGGCAAAATCTGTACAAACAGTTAAGGATTTCCTACAGGTGCAGCCCCCTCGGTTTAGCAGAAACTGGCCTGCCAAAAATTGGTCCTTTCCAGACTCCTCAAAGACCCAAAGAGGCAGGTACAGACGCACTAGAGGCAGAAACCAATCCAGAGGCAGTGCCTACAGAGGACGACAGTGGCAAGGTAATAACCAGAGAGGCACTGACACAACCACTGCCACTGCAACAGGACAATCACAGTGACTTGGCTCTGACACCGCCTACCAGAGAGCAAATAGCAGCACCTTTAGGCGGAAAGCTAGCATTATTTTCACGAAATTGGCACTATATCACAACAGACAAGTGGATTTTAAAAACCATAGACCAAGGCTACAGGTTCCACTTCCACACCTTACCAGTAAACAGAGGAATGCCAAATTTACCTCCAACTCAAAAAGCAGAAGCTCTAAACCAGGTAATTCAGCTAACCAACATGAGAGCTGTGGAGAGAGTACCAGTAAATCAACAGGGCAAAGGATTTTACTCCAGACTCTTTCTAGTCCCAAGAAAAGAAAAAACTTGGAGACCCATTCTCGATCTGTCCGTCTTAAACACATACATCATCGTCCCAAAATTCAAAATGCTGACCTTACAGCAACTTCTTCCCATGCTGGGCAAGGAGTGTTGGCTGGTGACTCTAGACCTCAAGGAGGCATACCTGCACGTCCCCATTCGACCAATTTGCAGAAGATACCTCAGATTCCTTGCAGGATCAGAGCATTATCAATTCTCAGCATTGCCCTTTGGCTTATCTACTGCAGAGTATTCACAAAATGCCTGGCATCAGTAATTGCTCATTGCAGGCTACAGGGAATCCAAATCTATCCATACCTGGACGATTGCCTGCTACAAGCAGACAACAAAGACAAGCTGACAACAGATTTACAAAGGGTCATTTACTTGTTACAAGCCCTGGGATACACAGTCAATCTAAAAAAGTCAAGGCTGATCCCATCCCAGACAAGAACATCCTTGGGTGCAGAATTGGATACAGTAAAACAAATGGCATTCCTGACTGCAGAAAAACAAGAGCAACTTCCTCATTACTTCTTGGCATTAACAAAGCAGAACAAACTAACAGCAAGAAAAATACTGCAGGCCTTGGGATTCATGGCATCATGCATAATCCTGATTCTTCATGCCAGATTGCATATGAGAAAGCTACAGTGGTACCTAAAAAACTTATGGTCTCAACACAGTCACAGCCTAGAAACCGAAATACCACTAATCCCATGCCTGAAACAAGAATTCCTATGGTGGGCCCAAGCATGCCAGGCAAACCTAGGCTTGCCCTTCCACAAAGGTCAAGCGAACCAGATCATCACAACGGACGCCTCAGACCTAGGTTGGGGGGCACACATAAACCAAAAGGAAATGCTGACAGTACAGCTAGCAATCCAGAAATTCAAGCCTTTCCTAAAAGAAGGTCATTTATTGATAAGGACAGACAACACCACAGTCATGTGGTATATCAACAAGCAAGGGGGCACTCATTCTTACCCCCTATGCAGAATGACTCTGGACCTTTGGAACATGGCACTGAACTACAACATCCAGTTACAGGCAACCTTTGTGCCAGGAAAAGAAAATACACTAGCAGATATGTTAAGCAGAACCACATCGAATGCTCACGAATGGATGCTGCACCCGCACATCTTCAAGGCCATCACAAGAAAATGGGGAATGCCACAAATAGACCTGTTCGCATCCCCACTCAACCACCAACTCAGGAAATTCTGCACAAGGGCGTGCCACCCTCTTGCATGGAAGGTGGACTCCCTTTCCTTCAGTTGGAAAGGCCTGACAGCTTATGCCTTCCCACCTCTTCCTTTGATGCACAAGGTACTGCTGAAAATCAAAGAGGAACAACCAAGGATAATTCTGATAGCTCCAAATTGGCCAAGACAACACTGGTATCCCTTGCTCAGGAGCATGTCTCAGGGGAGAATGTGGCCAATACCCCTGATGCCCTTGATGTTAACTCGGAACAAGTACAACATCCTGCATCCAAACCTAAAAACCTTACAACTGACTGCCTGGAACATCACTTAAGAGCAACTAACCCAGATTTATCCCAAAGGGTTAAAGACATTATACTTGAAGCCCGCAGACCTTCAACAAGAAGGAACTATGCAGGAAAATGGAAAAGGTTTGCCACTTGGAGTGCTGAAAGAGGAAAAGATGTGTCAAACATAGACATTGCTAACATTCTGGAGTACTTGGCAGAGCTTCTACACACAGGTCTTTCCTATTCCTCCATCAAGATACATGCATCAGCTATTTCTGCAGAATACAGCTATGATCCGCCTGTCTACTCACATCCTCTACCCAGGCAATTCCTCAGAGGAATCAAGAATGTAAAACCTCCTAGGAAACCACCACTGCCAGCATGGGACTTAAATTTTGTACTAGAAAAATTGACACTCTCGCCATTTGAACCAGCAGGAACAGCGGATCTTCAACACCTATCATGGAAAACTGCTTTCCTTCTGGCAATTACTTCAGCAAGAAGGGTTTCAGAACTCCAGGCCTTAATGGCAGTACAACCCTTCCTGATCTTCCATCAAGATAGTCTCCATGAGAACTAATCCTACATTCATGCCAAGGTGGTATCCAGAGTGTCCTTAAACCAGGCAATCCACCTACCTACCTTCTTTCCCAACCCACAGAACAGGGGGGAAAGACTACTGCATACTTTGGATGTACATAGACAGTTACGCTACTACCTGGACAGAACCAAAGGAAACAGAAAGACTGACCAGCTGTTAGTGGCCTATGCACCAGGAAGGGAAGGAAAAGCAATTTCCAAACAAACAATCTCCAAATGGATAGGAAATTGCATAAGATTCTGTTACTCCTACCATGCAAAACCAATGCCACAGAACATAAGGCCTCATTCAACAAGGGCTACAGCCACTACCACAGCGTTCTTACGAGGAGTGGCAACCAAGGACATTATTGAGGCGGCTACTTGGACCTCCGTGCATACATTTGCCAAGCATTACAATTTACCTCTATATTCCAGATCCCGAGCAGGGTTTGCCACTGCTGTACTGCAAGGGATCCTATCTACACCATAATTTCTACTTTTCTTCCTCCACCCCTAGTTTAGCTATGGTATTCTACCCATTTGTTATGACTGCAGATGCATCCATGAAGGACATAGTACAGTTTTGTACCTACCATAAATGTAGATGTCCGAACTGGATAGCATCTGCAGTCAACCCACCCTCCTTCCTTCTGTGGTACTCCTAGGGTATTTACACTCCTAATAGCTAGCTGGGGGGGAGTCTCTTATGGTGTATTTGTTTGTATATATGTACATACATGCTTATTTTTTGTACATGCCTTCTACCTTGTCTGCATACATTGGCATTTATCCAAATTTTAGCCTTCCAAGAGGGCAACTGGCATCTGGGGCAAGAAACACTGAAGAAAGTGGCATCGGCTGATGCCTTTATACCCGAAGACCAGCAGAGATGATGTCGGGTGAAGTGCGACATCAGCCGAAGCCGGACCCAGACTTTGGAATCCGGCCGACCGAAGGGCTGCCTGACGACAGGACAACCCATTTGTTATGACTGCAGATGCTATCCAGTTCGGACATCTACATTTATGGTAGGTACAAAACTCTACTTTTTCCTTTCTGTATTGGCTACATTTCACAAAAACCTTCTCAGTATTGACCTTATCATAGCCCCTCATTACAAAATTCTTCTTCAATGTTTCTTGTTGTTCGTTGTGTCTTATTTCATCTGTCACCAACCTAGAGACACGTAGTGATTGATTTTTCACTATGTTGGGAAAGATATGTTTAGGATGCATACTGTCCTGATGTAGTAGATTATTTCTCCAACACTCCTTTCTATAGAGATCTGTATCAATTCTCATACCATTCCTTGTGATGCGTACATCCAAAAAATCAATACTCTCAGTGGAGAAAGTTTGTTGAAATCTCAAAAAATCCGTTGTCCCATTGATGTAAGTAACAAACTCATTCAACGTTTCTATTGTATTGTCCCAAACAAGAAAAATATCGTCCACAAAACGCTTGTAAAATTTTATATTCTCTGAATAGGGGTTATTGTTTTGTATGCAAGTCTCTTCCCAGTATGCCATCACCAAGTTGGCATATGAGTTGGCTACTGGTGTCCCCATTGCTGTCCCCTTTTTCTGTAAATATTTCCCATTGTATGTAAATACATTATTCTCTAGGATTATTTCTAATATCATATATCTTATTACTAGATTACTCGGAATATCTTTTTGAATAAGTAATAGTCTGACATAATCAATCCCTATATTATTTGGAATGCATGTAAAAAGGGACGTCACATCTAGTGTTACCAAAATTTCCTTCTCAATGTTACTGTTATTATTAATGTAATCTGCATATCCGTAGAGAAATTCCTCAGTGTCCTTTAACACAGATTTGGTCTCACTTAGCATGGGTTTCAACTGTTTCTCCAAATAAATTGAGAGGGGCTCTGTTGCCCATCCCCTTCCAGAGACAATAGGTCTCATAGGAGGATCATATAAATTTTTATGTACTTTGGGTAGCCCTCTATATGCAGGTATAAGTGGTTCATTGACCAAAAAGTACATATATAAATCATTATCAATTATATTACAAAGTAACATATCATACAACATCTCTTGTATATTTCTTATCACTCTATTAAGAGATGCACCATTTAGAATTTCATAGGTGTCAGTTTCATTCAACAGTTCATCCATTTTTATTACATACATCTCTTTGTCCATTACCACCACTGAGCCACCTTTATCCGCTTGTCTAATGATAATATTATTGTTCAACTGTAACTTTTTTATTGCTTCATTCTCACCCTTATTTAGGTTATAATATTCTAATCTCTCATTCTTTGCATAATAATTAATCAAATCATTCTCACATGATTTTTCAAAAGCTTCTATTATAGATTTTGATGGTGGTATGAGCGTAGATGGCTTCTTAAAAGTATTACTGTATGAATAAATATTGTTGTCATCATTGCCTAAGAACAACCTTAAATTCAAGTTCCTAGTAAACATTTTCATATCTAATATAACATCAGTGACATCAGCATGCCTAGATGGAATAAAGGATAAACCTTTGTTCAACAAAGAGCTCTCAGTCTCACTTAAAACATACCTCGAGATATTGATAATCAGTCCTTCTGTATTGGGCGAAGTACCTTCTTCTGAAACTCGTATATTTCCTCCGAGCTTTTCCGTTTTTTCGTGTTCATTGTTTTCGGCCAAGCTTTCCGTTCCGTATGTTTTATCGGATATGGAAAAGAATGATCCCCCTCTAGTTCAAATAGTGTATCCTCCTGTAAAAATATACATCCATTTGTGGTCCCTTTCTTCTTGTTGGTTCCATTGGTGACATCACATTGAATCGCGTTCATCGTTGGGCCTGCCCCTTGGCAGTGATCAACTGTCGTGGGCTGATTTTCTTTGTATTTTCCATTTAAACGCTCCCTCCGGTCAGTATTCACCTCCCCTTCAGTCACGTGGATAATGGCCGTCTCTTGCCTGAGTCTAGAGCCCATCCGCTCCTCACTAACCGTTACGTGGTTTCGTGACGTCAAGGCGTCAGGATCTCCAGTTGTACCCGCCGTCAAATCATCTTGATTTGATGTAACATGCGCAGTACTTCGCGTGGTGACCTCCGCATACGAGCCCCGAACTGGCATATCTCTCTTGTGATTAAAACTGACTTGTTTATTGATATTATCAATGTTATTCATATCATGTTTTGCAAAATCCCTCGGCCAAGAAAAGACCTGCCCTTTTACAAAATCGTTATAGTCCCTTTCCAACTTCTTTTTATCCTGTAGCAGTTTGTTATCTAACAACGATAAAGTTGTCGTTAAATCATTATGAAAGACCATCATGTCCTCATGCTTCAAGATACTCTTGAGCTTAGTTTCTAATGTCCGTATGTCTTGTTTCAAATTGTCCTCTATCAGCTTATATTGCTCAATCAATAATTTTATATATCCATAGCTCATTTCAATGTTTAATCTCTGCCATTTGATCAGGAGTTCCGTTCCGATCATGAGTTAGACACTTCATTCTCACATATACATTCTTTGACAGTAGATACAATGTATATACATTTTATCCTGAGCAGTTCAACAATACACTATCAACACTAAGGTAGAGACCGTATGCAATGGACATTTTCATGCTTATACATACCTAAGCCCTTACACACACATTTTTTAATACAGTTATACTATATATACATTCATACACATCTTTATTCTAATATATGTCTTTACACTATGAAATTTGATACATGTTTTGTTTTGAGATTTTTTTAGATGAATGATTTTAATCTTCTATTGTTTATATGTTTTATTGCTCTAGAATGTTGTTTTAAAACTACTATTTTAGAACTTACAGCACATGCTTTTAGATTTTAATGAAATATGTTCCTTTAAGCACTATTTGCACTTTAAATGCAATTATCATTATGCTTAATTGGATAATGAGTATTTGATATTGTATATAAATGCATGATGGGAATATATATTTTTTGAGGTCTGAAGAAACGTTTTATCTGAACGTGAAAGCGCTAACCAGTTTATTTATTTAACCAATAAATTATTCGAGTTGTGCCAGCCGTGGAGTGCTTCCTTTGTCTGTTACAGTAGCTTTAAATCAAACCATCCATTTACCCACCTTCTTCCCCAATCCACAGAACAAAGGTGAGAGACTCCTACATTCCTTGGACATTCACAGGCAGCTTCGTTACTACTTGGACAAAACTAAGGCTTTCAGAAAATCTGACCAGCTCTTTGTATCATATGCTCCAGCTTCCCAAGGGAAGGCTATATCAAAGCAAACCATTTCTAAATGGATAGGTCATTGCATACATTTCTGCTATACCCATCATGGGAAACCAGTTCCTGCTACCATCAGATCCCACTCTACCAGGGCAATAGCTACCTCTACAGCCTTTCTCAGGGGGGGTTCCAACTAAGGAAATTTTAGAGGCTGCAACTTGGAGTTCAGTACACACCTTTACCAAACACTATCACTTACCTCTTTACTCTAAGTCCAGGGCGGGCTTCGCCACTGCAGTTCTGCAGGGCCTTATTGTCTCCACTAACCCTCTATGATACCTTCCCCCTACCTTAGCTTTGGGATTCAACCCAAATGTGATGACTGCAGCAGGGTAACTCGATGAACATAGTACAGTTTTGTACCTACCATAAATGTAGATGTTAGAGTGGTTCACCCTGCTGCAGTCCAGGTTACCCCCCCTCCATCCCCTCTAATCTACTGGATAAATCTCTTCAATGCCTTACTGATGTATTTGCTTATAGCTGAAGGGAGTTTGTGTTTGTGCAGTGGTTACTCCATTTGGTACTAATTTCTGACCACCTTTTTGGGGGCACCTGACATCTGGGGCAAGAAAAACTGAAGAAAATGGAGTTGGTTGCATTATAGATACCCCTGGCACACTGACGTCAGGGAAGAGGCGACAGCAACTGACGCTGGACCAAGACTTTGGAATTCCAGCCGACTTCGGGACCGCCTGACGACAGGATAACCCAAGTGTGATGACTGTAGCAGGGTGAACACTCGAACATCTACATTTATGGTAGGTACAAAACTGTACTTTTCTTCTCCAACGTTTGTTTATCAGAAGATTGTTAAATTAATTTAAATGAAGCTTGACAACTTTTTAATAACCCAGTTTCTTCTTCAGTTTCTTCTTAGTGTAGTAGTCAGATGTTCTTCGTGTTTCACTGTTGCGGTCATCACTTGTGGGTTATCCCTGCTGGGTAGCCTTTGGCCAGCCCGAATACCAAAGTAAAGATTATTCCTCCAGCGTCGACTGCAGGTCACCTGAGACTGACATCAGGTTGTCAGGGCTATAAAGGGAGGCAGCCAACACCTTTACATCTGTCTTTCTTGCCGTGGAGCCTGAAGCAGAAGCAGTTTGCAAGTTTGTCGGTCGGCAGTTGCCAGAGTGAGGAAGAAAAACTACTAAAGCTAAGTTCCCTGTTGGGGATCTTTTTCTTGCACTTAACCAATGCCGAAAAAGTAAATAATTGTCCCTGGTGTGGAAAACAAATACCACATTGAGACTTCCATAGTCTGTGTGAGACTTGTTTAGGCCCAGACCACGACGTCCCCGGGTGTTGGTTCTGTGCTTTATTTAATGGTAGGATCATCCGTCGAAGGGCGGAATTTGTAGCCAGATATTTCAGGGAGATTAGTTACCAGCGCGAAATGGCGTCCGTCGGTCATTCTGGTGGAAATCCCTAAATAGAGAAAGAAGGGGATAGACCAAAGAAGGTTAGGCCCACAGACGACACAAACCTGTTATCAGCCAGCCCACCATCCACTAGCACAGCAGAACTCACTGAGGTGCCTGTGCAGCCCCTTATCACAGCTATACAGCCACCGCAGGCTTCTACCGAGACCCTTTTGGAGTCCAGTACGCCACCGGATCAGGCTTCTCCTTCCGAAGTGTCGGTCGCCAGCCCTGTGGTTGGGTTCTGAGCCACTTTGCAGGCACCAGTTTCCGAAGAGGCCTTTCGGGTGACCAATGCAAGACAAAAAATGATGGGCACGCCACCAGGCAAGACCACACCCAGGCCCATTGAATCTCTGAGGCCTAAAAGCAAGGCCACTCCTAGGAAAACTATGCTCAGTCAACTACTACCTCCCTCGCAACCTGCTCAGCACAACAGTTGCTTAGGATGGCCAAGGATTTAATCACTCTCATCAGAGGGAACCAGTCTACTCTGGCTTCTCCAGCCAAGAGAAAAAGGGAACTTTCTCCAGAGGTACTTACAGAACCAGAGTCTGATGACTCAGTTTTTGGAATCAGACACTGAACAGCCGCCTCTGACAGTCTTTGAGGATTCTGATGCTGAGGAATCCATTCCTTTTGCATCCCCTCATGAGGACATATCTTTTGGGGAGACCTTAAATACCCTCAGAGAGCATTTCCATTAGGGAAACTCAGGATTGTCCTCAGTCGAAAAAAAGATGGAGAGTTCTTGGACTTACCACAGTACAAACCCTTAGCCATCCCTCCCATTCTGGATGTGGTAGAGGATGCCTTCCTGGAGTCCGGCCGCACACCTGATGCCCTCCCTCCTGCACCCAGAAAGCGTGATATTACAGGGTGCCAAATACCCATAAGTATTTATTTAAGAACCCTGCAGCTGACCCAGTGGTCATCACTCAGGGACCCAAAAGGGTTAGGGTAATTTCCTCCAAAAACCCATACCCTCTGACAAAGGAGAGCAGGGCCTTGGACCAATGGGGCAAAAAGGCTTACACTTCAGCTACCCTAGTCATTAAAGCCCTCAACTGCCAGTTCCATATGAGAAAATATCAACAGAACACACTGGATTTATTAAAGCAGAAAATTTCCTCCTTACCAGACAGTGTTACTACCAGAGAACTGGGAGATCTCATACACTCCAGAGACCTGGGAGATCTCATACACTCCAGCTCTCAAGTGCATTCCCTGCATTGTGGATGTTCTTCATGTTTCACTGTTGCAGTCATCACATTTGGGTTATCTGCCTGCAGGTAGCCCTCAGCCGGCCCGAATGCCAGAGTCTTTGGATTTCTGCGTCGGATGCTGTCAATTTGTCCTTGACATCAGGTCATAAGGGGTATAAAATATGCAGCCGACGCCATTACATCAGTCTTTCTTGTCGTGCGGTGCCCGAAGCAGAAGCAGTTCGCAAGTGCCGGTCGGCCGACTCCTGAAATTTTCGTTTTCGAGTTTCAGACTCAAAGTCTTTAAAAAAGATAAGTACCCCGTTGGGGATCCTTTTTCTTGCTCTAACCGATGTCAGTAAAAGTTAACAATTTTCTTAACTGTGGAAAGCAAATACCTCATAGAGATTTTCATTCTTACTGCATCCCCTGTTTAGGCCCAGACCACGACGCCCCTCACTGTCGGTTTTGTGCCTTGTTCAATGCCCGAACTATTTGTCGTCGGGCTATTTTTGCAGCCAATTACTTTCATACTCTGTGTACTCCGAAATGGCTTCGTTAAGCCATCTGACTACCGATCTTCCGAAAAAACGTAAGGATAAAGACAAACCACATAGGTCCAAAACTGCAGACAACACTTCCATTAAGCTAGCCACCAGTCCACCGGTACTCAGTGAGGTGCTTTCGCAGCCCCTGATACCCACTACTTCAGATTCTCAGGCCTCTACTGTGACCCATTCAAAGTCGGTATGATGCGAGATGCTTCTTCGACTATGGAACCTGCAGATGTCTCTACCTTGGATGGGTCCAGAGCAGCTGTGCAGGCACTGGCTTCTGAGGGTTTATTCAGGCCTACAGACATTCATATTAAACTGATGCCATAATTTTCATCCAGGCCAAAAACTCGCACTACGCCTAGAAAACCGACAAACCGCAAGCTCAAGCCCATATGCCTCAAAAACAAATGCTTAGAATGGCTGAAGACCTTATTACCTTAATTAGGGGAACCCAGCCTTCCCCCTCTAAGAGACCTAGAACTGATTTTCTTTCTGATTCTTCTGATCAGGAATCTGATATTTCTGCTCCTTCTGATTACCAGGATTTGCCCTTATCTACTTATGAGGATTCTGATGCAGTGGATTCCATCGAATATTTTTCTTTTGGTGAAACCTTGCATACTCTTAGGGAGCATTTCCGCTGGGAAAGCCAGGATTGCTCTGAGTCCAAAAAAGAGACTTGGGGAATTCTTACTCCTACCTCAACACAGGCATTTTAGCTATCCCTCCTGTTCTGGACATTGTAGATGATGCTTTCTTGGAATCTAGCCTTACCCCCCAGACACTTTACCTCCAGCTGAAAACACAACACCTCCACTCCTTCAAAGCACCAATATCATAAAATTATACAAACAGGAACACATCCACTGTAGGTTTGAAGATTCTTTAATTCTGGTACCTCGGCCTTCGCCTTCTCCTGGAATACATTTTACTGCTTCAAACACCACCCTTTTTATATCATGCTTAATTGGATCATTGAAGCACATTAACCCATCAATGCTAATTATTGCTACACCATTGTGAATTACATCTTGGAACAATTTTACAAATATAGCTACAACATTATGCACTGCATCTTAGAATGATTTTAAAATTACATCATGAAACAATTTTTAAATATGACAAAATAATTTGAAATTTTATATAAATAATTAGGCATGCTTACAAAACCACTTTAATAGTAATCTATTTTGCAAATATTTAAACTTCATAAATTCATATTAAATTCATTTTTAAATTCATTTTTAAACATTTTTTATCAACAATTATACTCTGAGGAGTGTGTGGAAACACTGTATTAAATTTCCAAATTTAAACCATGAGGAAACAAGGTTTTATAATTGAGAATAAACCTAGTTTCCATTTGCAATAATTTTTCACGAAACACATCCTTGTTCCCCAGCATATTAGGTTTACCCAGCACACAAAATATGAATCCCTCTGGAACCCCCCCATGTACCTCACAAAAATGTTTCCCTACTGGACTTTCCAATCTTTTATGTTTTATATCACCCAAATGCTCTAAAATCCTGAGCTTCAGCTTTCTGGTTGTTTGTCCTATATACCATTTCTTTTGCAAACATCCACATCCTATGATGTACACCACCCCTGTGGAATTGCAGTCATAATATTCGAGCGCCCTATATATTACACCATTGATTTTGATGCCATCCAAATTTCTTGCCCTACTACAAATCTTGCATCTTCCACATTTGTATGTACCCTTTCTAGTATTTCTTCTGGATGTGCTTTTCTTTCTGAAACTCAAGACTTCCTTCAAATTAGAATATCTGCTGTATGAAAAGGTAACTTTTGGTGGAAAAAGATTGCCTAATCTATCATCATGACTGATGATGGGCCAGAATCTCAACACTGCATCCCTTAATGTCTCAGAAAATTGAGAGTACTTTGTTACAAAGAATATTTTACCCTCAGAGCTACTGTCCCCAAAATCACAAACACTAGAACCCACATCTTCATTTGTGCCAAACCGAGACCCACTCCTTTCATTCACCTGTTGATCTAGTCCTAACTCCCTTTCTACCTTCTTTCTTGCCATTTTGACACTTTTTTGGGGGTATCCTCTCCCTATCATTTTCTCTTCAACTCTATCAAATTCACTAGAAACTAAGGACTTCTCTGAAGTATGCATACCTATGCGTTTGAATTCACCAAATGGTAAAGATTTAAGCAGAGAATCACTATGCATACTGGATGCATGCAAAAAATTCTCTGCTGCTGTCCTTTTATGAAATGGTTTGTATTGTATCTTATTATCCCTGCCTAAATAAAATTCTACATCTAAATATTGGATACTTTTCCCTCCAATAAGGTAAGTGAAGTCTAGACCCCAGGAATTTTCCTTAATCTCTAAAATGAACCTATCAAAGTCCTCAGAATTACCCTTACACAGAAATAGCAAGTCGTCAATGAATCTGACATATTTTACTACCTTGCTCTTAAAAAATGCTGAAGGGTAGATAAAGCAATTTTCAAAATGGGCCATAAACAAAATGGCATATGAGGGCGCAAAAGCTGCCCCCATTGCTGTGCCCTCTTTTTGCAAAAAATATCTCCCTTCAAATTCGAAAAAATTGTGTGTCAAACAAACAAAATTCCAATAAATTCAAAATGAAAAAAGTTCTAGGTCCATCACCCATCATTTTTTCCACTGCCTTTAAACCATGTTTTTTATTAATACTCGTATACAGAGATTTGGCATCCACACTAGCCCAATAATATTCATCCTCCCATCTAATGTCCCTGACCAAATTACACACTTCATTTGTATTTATAACATGCGATTGTACCCTTTTCAAGTAGTTTTTTAATAAAGAATCTACGAATATTCCTACATTCTGTAGATACCCTCCTTTTCCTGAAACTATGGGACGCCCTGGTGGATTCCTGATGTCCTTGTGTATTTTGGGAATGATGAAAAATCTAGCCCCCTTAGGATTCTTTACATGCAATTTCCTAACATCAGCCATGGTCAAAAAACCTAGTCTCTCTCCCCTTTCAAGTAATTCAAGCAATTGGGCATTATGTTCTTTCAGAGGATCACTAGGCAATTCCAAATATGTGTCCCTATCCATCAACAAGTTTAAAGCTATGGAATTATATTGGTCTCTGGATAAGACCACCCAGTTCCCTCCCTTATCTGCCTGGGTGAATACATATTGTTCATTTGCCTCCTTTAAGTCAGACAATGCCTTCCATTCATTTTTACTCAAATTAAATATTTTCTTACTTTCCTGGAACTTTTTATGTTCATGTTCAATAAATTTTAATAAGGTATTTTCAAACAAATTTATTGCAACATTTTTTCTAGGTGGCATGAACTCACTTTTAAATGGTACTTTGGGCACTAACAACCTTCCATAACCAGTGTTAAATTCAAAGCCCCCTTCATTTTCAAACACCTCATCAAATGCATGGATATCAACAAGCTCATTCTCATGCAAAGTCATATTTAACAGGGAATTATCTAGACCATTCAAATTTTCAGCATCACTCCCACTTTCATCCACATTGTGTGTGTCACATTCTTTATAATTAAAAAACTCCTTGAGATGCAATTTTCTGCAGAACTGTCTAATTTCTAAAGAAATGTCTGCCAAAGTAGGGAAACAAACTGGAACAAACTTAGTGCCTTTGAACAAAACTTGTCTGGCATGCTCGGATATATCTAAATCCGAAATATTTACAATATTATAGCTCTCACCTCTACAAAAGTCCATGTGAGAACAAAAGTCCGGTCTACAAAGGGACTGTGCTCCCCCATCAAAAGTCAGGTCTGAATTCAGAACGCTTGATCCGTCCTCTCCTGCTCTCGCCTCGATGCTACCTTCTTCTCCCCTTGTTCTGAAAACGACGTCCTCTTCCTCCTTGTTGGGCCGATGACTGGTTTGAATCACTTGCCACTCCATTCATATGTGCAGGCGTCTCCTGTACTGTGTTTAAATTCTCAAATGAAACACTTTTTCTACTGCTTGTCTCATCTGCAGAAGACACTGAAGTGTCTCCCCCGCCCGATCTAAAGCTGGTTCTGACGTCACGATAAGCGCCTCTCCTTTTCTTAAAGCTGTATTCCCAAGAAAACAGCTTGCCAGTGTCATGGTCCTTGACATCACGGAGGTATTTCCTTTTCTTACGGGCAATCACCTCCGTTTCAATTTTGGATACTCTATTTTTGATTTCGACCAAGTTCTTATTAAACACTGTAACGGAACTTTCCTCGACCAATTTCTCCTGCAAATGCAGGATGGAGGCACGAGTTTTATTTAGAGTTCTTTCATTTCTCTTCACCAGCACGCCCAGCCAGTCTAACGTACACTTTAGAGAAATATCTTTCCATTCTGAGGACAAGTCGACCTCGTCCTCCGAAAATTCAAAGGCAGGCAACCGTTCAACTCTCAGACCCCTGGGAGTAATGCTGGAGCGGATGTATTTTTCAAGCAACTTTAAATCATAAAATGTAGTGACTTCCTTCACCATGGCTCTCTCCAATTCCACATACCTCTCAGAGAAATCACTAGCCACATTGTCCCAAGGATCACTGTTAGCCATTTTTTCTTCTCTTTCCTTCCATATGGAAGCCAAATTCACAGGTTGAGTCAAAATTGCACTCACTGAGGTGGCAGTGGTAGTGTTCACCGACATGACAATATGAAAACACAACACCTCCACTCCTTCAAAGCACCAATATCATAAAATTATACAAACAGGAACACATCCACTGTAGGTTTGAAGATTCTTTAATTCTGGTACCTCGGCCTTCGCCTTCTCCTGGAATACATTTTACTGCTTCAAACACCACCCTTTTTATATCATGCTTAATTGGATCATTGAAGCACATTAACCCATCAATGCTAATTATTGCTACACCATTGTGAATTACATCTTGGAACAATTTTACAAATATAGCTACAACATTATGCACTGCATCTTAGAATGATTTTTAAATTACATCATGAAACGATTTTTAAATATGACAAAATAATTTGAAATTTTATATAAATAATTAGGCATGCTTACAAAACCACTTTAATAGTAATCTATTTTGCAAATATTTAAACTTCATAAATTCATATTAAATTCATTTTTAAATTCATTTTTAAACATTTTTTATCAACAATTATACTCTGAGGAGTGTGTGGAAACACTGTATTAAATTTCCAAATTCTAGTGGGTTCTAGTGTTTGTGATTTTGGGGACAGTAGCTCTGAGGGTAAAATATTCTTTGTAACAAAGTACTCTCAATTTTCTGAGACATTAAGGGATGCAGTGTTGAGATTCTGGCCCATCATCAGTCATGATGATAGATTAGGCAATCTTTTTTCCACCAAAAGTTACCTTTTCATACAGCAGATATTCTAATTTGAAGGAAGTCTTGAGTTTCAGAAAGAAAAGCACATCCAGAAGAAATACTAGAAAGGGTACATACAAATGTGGAAGATGCAAGATTTGTAGTAGGGCAAGAAATTTGGATGGCATCAAAATCAATGGTGTAATATATAGGGCGCTCGAATATTATGACTGCAATTCCACAGGGGTGGTGTACATCATAGGATGTGGATGTTTGCAAAAGAAATGGTATATAGGACAAACAACCAGAAAGCTGAAGCTCAGGATTTTAGAGCATTTGGGTGATATAAAACATAAAAGACTGGAAAGTCCAGTAGGGAAACATTTTTGTGAGGTACATGGGGGGGTTCCAGAGGGATTCATATTTTGTGTGCTGGGTAAACCTAATATGCTGGGGAACAAGGATGTGTTTCGTGAAAAATTATTGCAAATGGAAACTAGGTTTATTATCAATTATAAAACCTTGTTTCCTCATGGTTTAAATTTGGAAATTTAACACAGTGTTTCCACACACTTCTCAGAGCATAATTGTTGATAAAAAATGATAAAAAATGTTTAAAAATGAATTTAAAAATGAATTTAATATGAATTTATGAAGTTTAAATATTTGCAAAATAGATTACTATTAAAGTGGTTTTGTAAGCATGCCTAATTATTTATATAAAATTTCAAATTATTTTGTCATATTTAAAAATTGTTTCATGATGTAATTTAAAAATCATTCTAAGATGCAGTGCATAATGTTGTAGCTATATTTGTAAAATTGTTCCAAGATGTAATTCACAATGGTGTAGCAATAATTAGCATTGATGGGTTAATGTGCTTCAATGATCCAATTAAGCATGATATAAAAAGGGTGGTGTTTGAAGCAGTAAAATGTATTCCAGGAGAAGGCGAAGGCCGAGGTACCAGAATTAAAGAATCTTCAAACCTACAGTGGATGTGTTCCTGTTTGTATAACTTTACCTCCAGCTCCCAGAAAACCTGACGGGTACTACAGAGTACCTAACCCTCAAGTTCCTCTTTAAGAATCCTTCTGTGGCTCCAGAGACCATTTCCCAAGGACCAAAAGTCATTAATGCTACTGCTGCCAAAAATCCTACCCCTTCTGGTAGAGATTCTATAGCCTTGGACAGATGGGGTAAGAAGGTATACACTTCTGCTACTTTGGCCATTAGGGCTTTAAATTACCAGTTTCATATGTTAAAGTATCAGCAGCATATTATGGGACTACTTAGACAGAAAATTATGTTGATTCCTGACCATGCTGAACACAAAGACTTGCCAGATTTAATGCATTCTGCAGAACAAGTTGGTAAACATACTTTGCAATGTGGTTTTCACGCTTTAGAAGCATCTTGCAGGGCTGCTGTCACTGGGTCTGTACTTAGAAGGCATGCTTGGCTTAAGGAACAAAACTTGCCAGATCATGTTAAAGCTAAATTACTGGATGCTTCCTTAAACCAAGACCATCTTTTTGGCAAGAAAGCAGAAGAAGTCCTCAAAAAGATGGAGGAAAAAGCTAAATATATGCAAACTGTTAGAGTTCCTACAAGTACAGCCTTCCAGATTCAGTAGGCATTGGCCTTCAAAGAACTGGTCCTCTCCAGTCCCTTCCAGGCCTTCTCAGTCCAAACCCAGGAACAGCAGACCACCTAGGCTACAGTCTTAGACTACGCACAGATCTAAGCAGTGGGGGGCTCCCACTTCCAAAGCAGGGAGTAGTAAGCAACCTCCTACACAAAAATGGCACAATGACTTAACCTTAAACCTTCCAAGCCCTGCTCAACTACCTGCTCCCTTAGGAGGAAAGCTCGCCCTGCATGCAAAAAACTGGGAACTCATTACCCAGGACAAATGGGTTTTGAACATAGTTTCCCAAGGATACATATTCTACTTCCACACACTACCAACCCCAAATGGTTGGCCAGACCTACCCCCCAAATCAATGGGCAGAGGCCCAACAGCAGGTTCTCTCTCTCCTAAGTATCAGAGCTATTCAACCTGTCCCAGCAGAACAAAGGGGACAAGGTTTTTATTCAAGACTTTTTCTGGTACCCAGAAAAGACAACAACTGGTGTCCTATCCTGGACCTCTTTATTCTCAACATCTTTCTGGTGGTTCCAAAATTCAAAATGCTAACTCTTCAACAGCTTCTTCCTATGCTAGCCAAGGATGCTTGGCTGGCAATCGTGGACTTAAGAGAAGCTTATCCGCACATCCCAAGAAGAGGATCCTGCAGACACTACCTACGTTTCAGGGTGGGCTCTATGCACTTTCAGTTCTCTGCATTTCCCTTTGGCTTATCTAGTGTTCCCAGGGTGTTCACAAAGTGTCTAGCTCCAGCCATTGCATTTTGCAGGCAGAGAATTATTCAAATGTACCCATACTTGGACGATTGTCTGAGTCGGGCAGAAAGCTAGGACTTGATGTTACAACACCTGGCATTCGTAAAGAAACTTCTAACCTCACTGGGGTACACCATCAACGAAAAGAAATCTCACCTAGTACCCTGCCAACAGATTGTATTCCTGGGAGCAAGCTTGAACACAACTTCCCAGATGGCATTCCTCAGTCCGGAGAAACAAGTTTATTTGACAACCTACTTCAAACTATTGGCCACAAAACCCCAGCTATCTGCAAGGAAAATACTGCAGGCTCTGGGGATTGTGGCCTCTTGCATTCTACTAATTCTATATGCAAGACTGCATATGATGAAACTCCAATGGTATCTAAAAAGCCTATGGTGTCAACATTCTCAGGACCTGGAAGCAATGATTTCTATCATTCCTTGTATAAAGACAGAGTTTCTCTGGTGGGCAGAGGCCTGTTACCACAGCAAGGGACTCCCTTTCACTCTAATCCCGGCCGTCCAAACCCTAACAGCAGACAAATCAGACTATGCATGGGGGGGGCTCACATGGCAGGGCAGTGCATTGAGGGCAAATGGAACCAGAGACAGATGCACTTGCATATTAATCAAAAAGAAATGTTAGCTGTACAAAATGCTCTAACAGCCTTCAAAGTCCGTATTCTTCCAGGACAACTATTGGTAAAGACGGACAGCACCACAGATGTTCTTTGTGTTTCACTGTTGCAGTCATCACATTTGGGTTATCTGCCTGCAGGTAGCCTTCAGCCGGCCTGAATACCAGAGTCTTGGATTCCTGTGTCGGATGCTGTCTCTTCTTCCATGATGTCAGGTCATCAGGCGTGTAAAACATGCAGCCAATGCCATTACATCAGCCTTTCTTGTTGTGCGGTACCCGAAGCAGAAGCAGTTCACAAGTGCTGGTCGGCCGACTTCTGAAATTTTCGTTTGAGTTTCAGAACCGAAGTCTTCAAGAAAGCTCAGTACCCCGTTGGGGATCCTTTTTCTTGCTCTTAACCAATGTCAGTAAAAGTTAACAATTGTATTACTTGTAGAAAGCAAATACTTCATAAAGATTTTCATTCGTACTGCATTCCTTGCTTAGGCCCAGACCACGACGTCCCTCGCTGTCAGTTTTGTGCCTTGTTCAACCTCCGAACTATTCGTCGTCTGGTAATATTTGCAGCAAATTATTTTGGTACTCAGTATAACTGTCCAGAAATGGCTTCACTAAGCCATACGACTACCGATATTCCTAAAAAAAAAAAAAAAAAAGTAAGGATAAAGACAGAAACAGACTGCATAGGTCCAAAACTGCCGATGACGCTTCTGTTAATCTAGTCGCCAGTTCACTGGTACTCAGTGAGGTGCTGTCGCAGCCCCTGATACCTGCAGCTTCAGATTCGCAGGCCTCTGCTGAGACCCATTCAGAGTCCGGTATGCCGCAAGATGCTTCTTCGACTATGGAACCTGCGGATGTCTCTACCTTGGATGGGTCCGGAGCCACTGTGCAGGCACCAGCTTCTGAGGGTGTAGTCAGGCCTAGAGACTTGCATTTTAAACAGACACCATCTTCTTCATCCAGGCCTAAAACTCGGTCCACGCCTAGAAAATCAACGTCCATACCGCATGCTCTGGCCCATATGCCTAAAAAACAAATGCTTAGACTGGCTGAAGACCTTATTATCTTAATTAGCGGAAGCCAGCCTTCCTCCTCTAAAATACCTAGAACTGATTTTCCTTCTGATCAGGAATCTGATATTTCTGTTTCTTCTAATTACCAGGATTTGCCCCTATCTAACTATGAGGATTCTGATGGAGTGGATTCCATTCCCTCTGCTTCCCCTCCAGAAGATTTTTCTTTTGGTGAAACCTTGCACACTCTTAGGGAGCATTTCCTCTGGTAAAGCCAGGATTTCTCTGACTCCAAAAAGTGGCTTGGGGAATTCTTACTCCTCCCTCAACATAGGCTTTTAGCTATCTCACCTGTTCTGGACATTGTGGATGATGCTTTCTTGGTATCTAGTTTTTCCCCAGAAACTTTACCTCCAGCTCCCAGAAAACCTGACCGATATTAGAGTACCTGACTCTCACAAGTTCTTCTTCAAGAATCCTACTGCGGTTCCAGAGACCATTTCCCAAGCACCAAAGGGCATTAAGGCTACTGCTGCCAAAAACCCTACCCCTTCTGAAAGAGATTGTAGAATCTTGGACAGATAGGGTAAGAAGGTATGTACTTCTGCTACTTTGGCCATTAGGGCTTTAAATTGCTAGTTTCATATGTTAAAGTACTAGCAGCATATTATGGGACTACTTAAACAGAAAATTATGTTGATTCCTAACTCTGCTGAACCCATAGAATTACAGGATTTAATGCATTCTGTAGAACAAGTTGATAAATATGCTTTTGACTCTTTAGAAGCATCTTGCAGGGCTGCTTTCACTGGGTCTATACTTAGAAGGCATGCTTGGCTTAAGGAGCAAAACTTGCCAGATCATGTTAAAAAGCTAAATTACTAGATGCTCCCTTAAACCAAGATCACCTGTTTGGCAACAAAGCAGAAGAAGTCCTCAGAAAGATGGAGGAAAAAGCTAAATCTATGCAAACTGTTAAAGATTTCCTGCAAGTACAGCTTCCCAGATTTGGTAGACACTGGCCTTCAAAGAATAGGTCCTTTCCAGCCTCTTCCAGGCCTTCTTAGTCCAAACCCAGGAATAGCAGACCACCTAGGTTACAGTCTCAGGCTAATGCACAGGCATAAGCAGTGGGGGGCTCCCACTTCCAAAGCAGGGAGTAGTAGGATACCCCTCCTAGGGGAAAATGGCACAATGACATAACCTTAACCCTTCTAAGCCCTGCTAAGCTGCCTGCTCCCTTGGGAAAGATCGCACTGCATGCAAAAAACTGGGAACTCGTTACCCAGGACAAATGGGTTTTAAATATAGTTTCCCAGGGATATACAGATTACACTTTCACACCTTACCAATCCCAAACGGTTGGCCAGACGTGCCCCCAAATCAGTGGGCAGAGGCTCAACAGCAGGTTTTCTCTCTTCTAAGTATCAGGGCTATTCAACCTGTCCCAGCAGTAGAAAGGGGACAAGGTTTTTACTCAGTACTTTTCCTGGTACTCAGAAAAGACAGCCCCTGGTGTCCTGTCATGGACCTCTCTATTCTAAACACCTTTTTGGTAATCCCAAAATTCAGAATGCTAACACTTCATCAGCTGCTTCCTATGCTAGGCAGAGATGCCTGGTTGGCAACCTTAGATTTAAAGGAAGCTTACCTGCGCATTCCATTAAGGGAATCTTGCAGGAAATACCTACGTTTCAGAGCAGGCTACATGCGCTATCAGTTCTCTGCACTTCCCTTTGTCTTATCTACTGTGCCCAGGGTATTCACAAAGTGGCCTAGCTCCAGTCATTGCATTTTGCAGGCAAAGAAATATTCAAATATATCCATACCTGGACGATTGTCTAATTTAGGCAGACAGCCAGGACATGCTTCTAAATCATCTGGCATTTGCAAAGAAACTTCTGACCTTACTGGGGTACACCATAAACGAAAAGAAATCTCATCTAGTACCCTGCCAACATATTGTGTTCCTGGGAGCAAGCTTGAACACAACTTCCCAGATGGCTTACCTCACACCAGAGAAACAAGATGTTCATCATGTTTCACTGTTGCAGTCATTACAATTGGGTTATCCTGCTGGCGGGCTACCTGCAGTCGGCCTGAATTCCAAAGTCTAGGTCTGGCGTCGGTTGCTGTCGCCTCCTCCCTGACGTCAGTGTGCCAGGGGTATAAAAGATGCAGCCAACGCCATTGTCTTCTGTCTTTCTGCGCGGTGCCCGAAGCAAAAGCAGATGTACATCGTGTTTCACTGTTGCAGTCATTACACTTGGGTTATCCTGCTGGCAGGCGGCCCGAGTTCCAAAGTCTTGGTCCGGCGTCGGTTGCTGTCGCCTCTTCCCTGACGTCAGTGTGCCAGGGGTATAAAAGTTGCAACCAATGCCATTTTCTCCGTCTTTCTTGCCGCGCAGTGCCCGAAGCAAAAGCAGTTTGCAAGTGCCGGTCGGCAGACTCCTGAGATTTTCAAATTTTGAGTTTCAGAACCGAAGTCTTCAATAAAGCTAAGCACCCCGTTGGGGAAACTTTTTCTTGCTCCAGACCGATGTCAGTAAAAGTTAGTAATTGTATTTCTTGTGGGAAGCAAATACCTCATAAGGACTTTCACTCTTACTGTATTCCTTGCCTAGGCCTTGATCACAACGTTACCAGTTGTCTGTTTTGTGCCAGATTCAATAAACGCACTATTAAGCATCTGTACGATTTTGCTGTGCATTACTTTGGCCGAAGGTTTAATTACATTATGCTGTCGGAACATCCGACGACCGGAATTTATAAAAAACGCAAAGACAAAGAAAAGGACAGGCATCCGAGGTCCAAAAGTGGTGACGGAGCCTCTTCAAGGCCAGTCCGCCGGTTCTCCGTGAGGTGCTTTTGCAGCCCCTGACACCCACTACCTCAGAGCCACAGGCCGTAACCGACAGCCACGTGGAGACACCTAGGCCTGTGGAAACTCAAGGTATTGGGCCTACGGAAACTATTCCCTCAGATGGGTCCGGAGCAGGCATCAGCTTCTGAGGGTGTTTTCAGACCTTCACAGTTTACAGTTTAGCCCACTTCAGCAGCCAAGGCAAAGTCAAAAACATCATTAAAGACCAGGAAACAAGTACAGCATTCTCCTGAACAGTCATACATGCCAAAGAAACAGATGCTAAAAATGGCTGAAGAACTAATTACTTTAATCAGGGGTTCCCATCCCCCTCCTGACAAAAGGCCTAGGCAAGACATTATGATTCCTCTGACCAGGTTTCCATTTCCTCTGATTCCTCTTCTGATCAGGGATACTCTCTCCCTCCCTATGAGGACTCTGATGCAGAAGAGTGTATACCTTCAGCCTCTCCGCCTGAGGATTATTCTTTTGGGGAAACCCTGCACACTATGAAGGAGCATTTCCATTGGGAGAGCCAGGATTATTCAGAATCCAAGAAAAGGCTTGGAGACGTCCTTTTATTGCCTCAGCACAGGCCCCTGGCTACCCCCCCCCCCCCCCCTGTGCTTGATATTGTTGATGTTTTTTCTGAATCCAGTCAAATGTCTCCTGATTCTTTACCCCCTGCACCAGTCAAGCCAGACAAGGTACTACAGGGTCCCTGACTCATAAATTTCTTTACAAAAACCCCGCTGCAGACCCAGAAACAATTTCTCAGGGTCCTAAAGGGGTTAAGGCTTCCACTGCTAAAATTCCTGCCCCTCCAATAGGGATTCCAGAGCTCTGGACAGATGGGGGAAAAAAGTTTGCACTTCTGCTGCTTTAGCTGTAAGGGCTTTAAACTGTCAGTTTCACATGCTTAAATATCAACAGTACCTCATGTCATTGTTAAAACAGAAAATGGTTTCATTAACAAAGTCCTGACAGTAAGGAAATGCAGGATTTATTGCTTGCTGTTGAACAAGTGGGAAAGCATACTCTACAATGTGGTTTTAATTCATTAGAGGCTTCTTGTAGAGCCGCAGTTACAGGCTCTGTTATTCGAAGGCATGCTTGGTTGAAAGAACAAAGTTTACCTGACCATGTTAAAGTAAAATTATTGGATGCTCCATTACAGCATGATACTTTGTTTGGTGTTAAGGCAGAGGAAGTGTTAAAGAAAATGGAGGATAAAGCAAAATCAATGCAGACAGTGAAGGCTTTCTTAAGGTTCAACCACCTAGATTTAGCAGAAACTGGCCTTCATAAAATTGGTCCTTTCCCGTGTCAGACAGGCCACAAAGAGGCAGATGCAGACGCCCAAGAGGCAGATCTCAGCCCCAAGGCTCCTACAGACCTAAACAATGGGGTGCTTCAGCCCCCAAAGGAGCAGGGGAAGACAAATAACAACCTTATAGGAAACGGTCCCAATAACTTCCCTCTACAAATGCCAAGCACTTACCTTTTGGCAGCTCCTGTAGGGGGAAAGCTAGCACTTTTCTCAAAAAATTGGCACATAATCACCCAAGACCAATGGGTGCTGAATATTGTTTCTCAGGGTTACAGGTTCCACTTCCACATGCTTCCAAAATCAAAAGGTTTGCCAGACCTGCCACAAAACCAATGGGCAGAGGCCCAAAAACAGATTGCTGCTCTTATGGACATGGAAGCTATTCAGAGTTCCACATCAAGAACAGGGACAAGGTTTTTACTCGAGACTTTTCTTAGTACCCAGAAAGGACAAAGGCTGGAGACAAATACTGGACATGTCAATCCTAAATACTTTCCTGGATGTTCCAAAATTCAAAATGTTAACACTACAGCAACTTATGCCCATACTGGGCAAGAAGGCTTGGATGGTTACTTTGGACCTCAAGGAGGCATACCTGCATGTCCCAATCAGACAAACTTGCAGAAGATACCTCAGATTCGTAGCTGGCTCAATGCATTGCCAATTCTCTGCACTGCCCTTTGGCTTATCTACTGCGCCCAGGGTCTTCACAAAATGCCTGGCACCAGTAATTGCATTTTGCAGACAAAAAGGAATCCAAATATATCCCTACTTGGACGACTGCCTTATTCAAGCAGAGAGCAAGGACATTCTTCTACAGCATCTGGCATTTGTAAAAAGATTACTAATTTGCCTAGGGTACACAGTAAACAAAAAGAAATCAAAACTAGTGCCCTCTCAAGAGATAATATTCCTGGGTGCAAACTTAAATACAACTACCCAGATGGCTTATCTCATGCCAGACAAAGGCAACTGACTCATTACTTTCAAATGATGGCAACAAGAACCCAGCTCCCTGCAAGAAAAATTCTGCAGGCCCCGGGTTTCATGGCATCCTGCATTCTACTAATTCCATATGCAAAACTGCATATGAGGAAACTACAATGGTATCTGAAAAGTGTTTGGACTCAGCATTGTCACAGCCTGGAGACGATCATAACTTTAATTCTCTGCCTACAACAGGAGTTTCAATGGTGGTCCCAGGCCTGTCACCACAACAAGGGACAGCCTTTCACCTTACCCACAGCCAGGCAGACAATAACAACGGATGCATCGGATTATGTCTGGGGGGCACATATGGCTGGAAAATTTATTCAGGGCATGTGGCCCAAGGAACAAATGCATCTTCACATCAGCCAAAAAGAGATGCTAGCTGTTCAGAATGCCCTGACAGCTTTCAAGGACCTACTACATCCAGGACAACTATTAAAGACAGACAACACCACAGTTATGTGGTACATAAACAAGCAAGGGGGCACACATTCCTACTCCCTATGCAGGCAAGCCATGACTTTGCGGAACACAGCACTGACCTATCAAGTACATCTGCAGGCACAATTCCTGCCAGGAACAAAAAATACACTGGCAGACGAACTAAGCAGAAATCTCATGGATCCTCATGAATGGAAACTAAATCCACAGGTGTTCAGTATGATAACGAGGAAATGGGGACGCCCAGACATAGATCTTTTTGCCTCCCCTCACAATTACCAAATACAGAAATTCTGCACAAGAACTTCTCACTCTCAAGCATGGAAAATGGATGCTCTATCATTCAGCTGGAAAGGCCTGACAGTCTATGCCTTCCCTCCGATGCCTCTTACCAAGGTGCTACTAAAAGTCGGACAAGAAAGGCCAAAAATGATCCTGATTTCCCCAGACTGGCCACCCCAGCACTGGTACCCAATCCTAAAGAACCTGTCTCAAGGCCCAGCTTGGCTTCTACCTCAAATTCCTCACCTTCTGACACAGCAAAACAATCGGATTCTGCACAGTCAACTCAAAACCTTAAATCTGGCAGCATGGCAGATAATGTAGCCACTCATACTGCACCTCTCTCTGAAGCTGTTATGGATGCCATTTTAGAAACCAGGAGGCCCAGCACTAGGAAATCTTGTGCAGTAAAATGGAAGAGATTCTGTGCTTGGAACCAGGCACAAGGCCTCGAACCACTTGTCCCTAATGTACCTCAGACTTTACAGTACCTAACTGAGATGCTGACAAAGGCCTATCTTTCTTATCAGTTAAAATCCATGCCTCTGCCATTTTAGCTCATTACAATACGGATCCTCCTATTTTTTCACATCCTCTACTACGACAGTACCTCAGAGGGACAAAAAATATAAGACCCCCAAGGAGAGCACCAGTACCAACTTGGGATCTCAACTTTGTTTTAGAAAAACTCACACTGCCTCCTTTTGAACCAGCCAGCACAGCTGATGTAAAATTCTTATCATGGAAAACTGCTCTGCTCCTAGCAATTACTTCAGCAAAGAAGAATTTCAGAGTTATAGGCATTAATGGCTGTGGAACCTTTCATCATTTTCCATCAAGACAGGGTTTCTCTTAGGACAAACCCAAGATTCATGCCAAAAGTGGTCTCCAATGTGGCCTTGAACCAAACCATTCATTTACCTACCTTCTACCTAAATCCCCAGAATAAAGGGGAGAGACTTCTGCATGCTTTGGATATACACAGACAGCTACAATTCTACATGGACAAAACAAAAGCCTTCAGAAAAAGTGAACAATTGTTTGTAGCCTATGCTGCAGCCTATTACAAAGCAGACAATCTCAAAATGGATAGGACATTGCATCCACTTCTGTTATGCACAGCATGGCAAATCAGTGCCTAAGGGCATTAGGCCTCATTCTACCAGAGCAGCAGCCACTTCAGCAGCTTTTCCCAGAGGAGTACAAACCAAAGACATTTTAGAAGCTGCAACCTGGAGCTCAGTGCACACTTTCACCAAGCACTACCACTTACCTCCCTAGTCTAAATCCAGAGCAGGCTTTGCCACTGCAGTGCTGCAGGGCCTGGTAGCCTCTCCCAATCCAATTTAGACCCAGCCACCCAACCTCAGCTTTGGGATTCTACCCAAGTGTAATGACTGCAACAGTGAAACACAGTGAACATAGTACAGTTGCGTACCTACCATAAATGTAGATGTTAGAGTGTATTCACTGTTGCAGTCCAGGTTACCCACCCGCCATCCCCCTTTTCTTTGCTGGGACTTTTCTGTACTTCTCAACTCTATACAAACTATGTGGTGTATTTGCTTGTAGATGAAATATTTATAGTAATATATGCATGGTTTTTGGCATATTTTTATCTTTTCAGCCTTCCTATCTGGGGGCACCTGACATCTGGGGCAAGAAAAACTGAAGAAAATGGCGTCTGTTGCAACTTTTATACCACTGGCGCACTGACGTCAGGGAAGAGGCGACAGCAACCGATGCCGGACCAAGACTTTGTAACTCGGGCCGACTGCGGGTCGCCTGCCAGCAGGATAACCCAAGTGTAATGACTGCAACAGTGAATACTCTCGAACATCTACATTTATGGTAGGTACACAACTGTACTTTCGCAAGTGCCGGTCGGCCGACTCCTGAGATTTTCAAAATCGAACTTCAGATCTGAAGTCTTCATTAAAGCTAAGTACCCCGTTGGGGAAACTTTTTTCTTGCTCCAGACCGATGTCAGAAAAAGTTAATAATTGTATTTCTTGTGGGAAGCAAATACCTCATAAGGATTTTCATTCTTACTGTATTCCTTGCCTAGGCCCTGACCACGACGTTGCTAGTTGTCGGTTTTGTGCTAGATTTAACCAACACACTATTAAGCGTAGGTACGATTTTGCATTTCATTACTTTGGCAGAAGATTCAATTATATAATGCCGTCAGAACAGCCGACTACCGGAGTTTATAACAAGCGCAAAGTTAAAGAAAAGGGCAGGCATCCAAGGTCCAAAACCGACGATGAGGCTTCTGCTAGGCCTGTCGCCGGTTCTCAGTGAGGCGCTTTCACAGCCCCTGATGCCTGCTACCTCATAGCCACAGGCCGCTTGCGACTCCCACGTGGAGCTGACTAGGCTGCTGGAAACTTAGGGTATTGGACACTCAGAAACTATTCCCTCAGATGGGACCGGAGCCGCTGAGCAGGCATCTGCTTCTGAGGGTGTTTTCAGGCCTACACAGTTATATGTGAAACCTACTTCAGCTTCAAAGGCAAAGACTAAAGCAGCTCTAAAGACAAACAAGTACAACATTATCCTGGACAGGCCACCATGCCTAAAAAACATATGCTTAAAATGGCCGAAGACCTAATTACTTTGATCAGGGGTTCCCATCCCCCTCCTGATAAAAGGCCTAGGCAAGAGATAGAATATGATTCTTCAGATCTGGTTTCCATTTCCTCAGATTCCTCTTCTGAACAGGAATATTGTCTTGCTCCCTATGAGGATTCTGATGCTGAAGAATCTCTCTCTTCAGCCTCTCCTCCTGAGGATTACTTTTTTGGGGTGACACTGCATACTATGAGGGAGCATTTCCACTGGGAGAGGCAAGATTACTGAGAATCCAATAAAAGGCTCAGAGACTTCCTTTTATTACCTCAGCACAGGCTCCTTGCTATCCCACCTGTTTTAGACATTGTAGATGTATTTTCAGAGTCCGGTCTGTCTCCAGACTCTTTACCACCAGCTCCTGTTAGGCCAGACAGATACTACAGGGTTCCAGATTCACATAAATTTCTTTATAAAAACCCTACTGCTGACCCAGAAACCATCTCTCAGGGTCCCAAAGGGGTCAAGGCTTCCACTGCAAAAAACCCTATCCCCTCTGATAGGGATTCTAGGGCCCTGGACAGATGGGAGGAAAAAGATTTATACTTCTGCTACCTTGCCTGTAAGAGCTTTAAATTGCCAATGTCATATGCTTAAATATCAGCAATATCTTATGTCACTGCTTAAACAGAAAATGTTGACAAATTCAGAATGTGCAGAAAATAAAGAAATGCAGGATTTATTGCATGCAGCTGAACAAGTGGGAAAGCATACTTTGCAATGTGGTTTTGATTCTTAGAGGCTTCCTGCAGAGCAGCTGTTACAGGTTTTGTCATTAGGAGGCATGCTTGGGTAAAAGAATAGAATCTGCCTGATCATGTTAAAGCAAAACTATTAGATGCTCCATTACAGCATGATACTTTGTTTGGTATTAAAGCAGAAGAGGTGTTGAAGAAAATGGAGGACAAAGCTAAATGTATGCAAACAGTCCAGGATTTCTTGCAGGTACAGCCTCCCAGATTCAGCAGGAACTGGCCTACAAAGAATTGGACCTTTCCAGTGTCAGACAGGTCACAAAGAGACAGATACAGACCCCCCCCCCCCCCAGAGGCAGATGACAGCCCCAAGGCTCATGCAGGCCTAAACAATGGGATGCTTCTACCTCTAAAAGCAGAGAGGAAAAATCACAGCCATACAGGAAACGGTCTCAATGACTTTCCCCTGCCAGCACCAAGCACTTAACTTCTGGTAGCCCCTTTGGGGGGAAAAACTAGCTCTTTTTTCACAAAATTGGCACATGATCACCCAGGACAAATGGGTCTTAAATATCGTATCACAAGTCTACGGGTTCCACATGTTCATCGTGTATACAGCTGCAGTCATAACAGATGGGTTCTCCTGCCGTCAGGCGGGTCCTCGGTCAGCCGAATTCCAAAGTCTAGGTCCGGCGTCGGTTGTCGTCGCTTCTTCCCTGACGTCAGTGCGACAGGGGTATAAAGGAACCAGCCGACGCCATGTTCTTCAGTCTTTCTTGCCGCGCGGTGCCCGAAGCAGAAGCAGTTCACAAGTGCCGGTCGGCCAGCTCCTGAAATTACGAAATTTGGAAACCGAATTCTTCTTAAAAGCTAAGTACCCCATTGGGGAAACTTTTCTTGCCTCAGACCGAAGTCAGACAAAGTTAATAATTGTATTTCTTGTGGGAAGCAAATACCGCATAAGGATTTCCATTCCCTCTGTATACCTTGTTTAGGCCCAGACCACGACGTCTCGGTCTGTCGCTTTTGTGCTACATTCAACAAACGCACTGTTAAGCGTCGGGCAGAGTTCGCTCAGCATTATTTTGGAAAAGCATTTAACTATACTATGTCGTTGGATACTCAGACTCTGGTTTTGTCTAAAAAAACGCAAAGACAAGGACCGACACACGAGGTCCGCGGCCTCTACCGACACCACGCCAAAGCCGACTACTCGTGGTCCGGTTCTCAGTGAGGCGCCTTCGCAGCCCCTGATTACCGACGACACTTCTTTGATGGTGTCTCCTGTGCCCGAGGTCGCAGGCTCCTCGCCCACACCCGACTACAGATACGAAGCCACTCTTGGCGTTGAAACTCAGAATGTGGACAGGTCCACCTCCACTCAAGGTGTCTTCAGACCTTCCTCTTCTTTCTCCATCAAGGCTTTCACAAAGTCTAAAGCAACCATGCACCCTAAGAGACCAGCTACACAGGGCCCATCTCCAGGCCCCATGCCTAAGAAACAGATGCTTAAAATGGCTGAGGATTTAATTACTCTAATTCATAGGTTCATAGGTTTATACTAGGCTATCTGCCCTAAGGCATTTATAAGCCTAGCCCAAATTTTTGTGGCTTACGCCACCCCTTATATGAAAAAATACTGTGCCCATTAGTTTGTTGTGCCTCTGTCCAGCAGTGACACAGAGATGATTCCCGGGATAAACCTACGATCTCCCATCCACAGGTCAAGATTTCTCTTGAACAGAGCCAGCGAGGTGCTCTGCCTCACATGGACCGGGATTTTATTCCACAGCATAGGGAGTCTGAGTGATAAATCTATCCCTCCAGCACGTCCTATTTATATCCGTGCTAAGGTTTAAGTCGCTTGCTCTAGTGGTTTTGGTGGATTTGGATTTTGTGAGGTGGAGCATGTCCATTAATTCGGGTTGGACATGGCCTTGTATGTCAGGCACATGTCACCTCTGAGCAGACGGTATGCAACTGAATAGAGCTGGAGTTTCTTCAATCTGGCAGCATATGACAGATTTTGGAGTCCCTTTATCCTTTTGATGAGGAACTTTTGGGGTCTCTCCAATTGCTGCAGATGTTGGGTGAGATACATCCCGAATGGGGCATTGTACTCGATCATTGGTCTAATAAGTGAAGAGTACAGGGGAACAATGACCTCACTAGATCTGGATGTGAATCCCTTCATGATCAGGTGGGCAATGTAAAAGGTCTTTCTAACCACTTTAGCAATGTGAGTGTCAAAAGAAAGGCCACTGTCAACCTGGGTCCCCATGTCCCTGATGACCTCTTCTGTGCTTAGTGGATTGCCACCTATATGGTAGCTTGGGGTTACCTTGTTTTTCCCGAAGGGTATGACTATACATTTTTTGGCGTTTAACTTCAGGCCATGGCTCTGGCACCAGCTATCTGTTTCCGTGAGTCCCTTCTGAAGGATATCCGTGTCCGATGCACTTTCCACTATGGCGCCCAGTTTGCAGTCGTCTGCAAACTTTGTCAGCCAAAGTCCTCCCATGTTGGCCTGTACTTCTGAGAAGTAGATGCCGAACAATAGGGGGCCAAGGACCGAGCTCTGTGGGAAACCACTTGTGACCAGCTTGGAGTCTGACATAGCGCCAGCAACTCTAACCCTGTGGGTTCTGTCCTTTAGACAGTTTGCAACCCATCTTGTGACATATGGGTTTACATTTAAGCTGGTAAGTTTTTCTACAATACCCGAGTGGGGTATTGTGTCGAAAGCCTTTGCAAGGTCAAGGTAGGCTGTATGGACTGCCTTTCCCTCATCAATGGCCTTGGTGACTGTTTCGAAGAAGTCGACCAAGTTCAAAAGGCATGATCTGCCCTTGACGAAGCCAAACTGGGTTGGGTCCAATGTCTGCAAGTCCCCTATAGCTTTGTTTTTGAGCTCCATTATGATCCTCTCCATAGCTTTGCAGACTAGACTTGTTAAGCTTATGGGGCGGTAATTACCAGGGTCCGTAGAGGCACCGCCTTTGTGGAGTGGGGCCACAGTTGCCGTACGCCACTCCTTGTGCACGTATCCTGTGGTAAGGCTGAGATTAAACAGCTGCCTTATGTGCAGGTTTAATTCCTCATATAGCTCGTGTAGCACACAGCCAGGGACACCATCCTGTCCCATTGATGCTGTGTTTTTAGCTTTAGAGAGAGCAGCTTTCACCTGCGCATTTGAGATGTCTGGGAGGCTACACTCCGCTGGGATAGTTATCTCTCCTTTAGGGGGGGAGAGGGGGGTGAAATTTGCACTGAACCTGTCTGCCAGTATGTTGGCAATGTCTGGGTTCAGTGATTTTTGTATCATTTTGGACTAATTCTGCGCATATCTGGGAGTTTCCACCCAGGTTCCTAACATAGCTGAAAAAGGCCTTATGATTGTCCTTTGAATCCATGGCAATTTTTCTCTCAAAACTGGCCTTAGTTGATTTTGAGTGCTCGATTTTTTTACTAATAATGATCAGGGTGACTTCCTTTTATGGATTTTGTTCTATCATGTAATAGCTTTCTCCTCTTATTGTAAAGTTTGTTAATGGCTGGGGTCCACCAGACTGGACGTTTGCCCTTTGTGGAAAGAGTCTTGGTTTTATTTGGGATTGCCTGATCCATGCAGTCCTGGAGGTGTTCATAGAAGGCATTTGTAAGGGCTTCCAGCTTGGGTTGTGGTTTCCACTGGCTCAGGGGCCTTGAAGGATACCACACCAGTCTTGAGTAGTGTGATGTTTGCTTTAGAGAAGTTCTTCACTGTGGTCTTTTGTTTGGGGTGGGGCGGATGTGGATTTCCAGTGAGATTAGTTTATGATCAGATCTCACCAATGAGGGATGTACTCGGTGTGGAGCATTTTGTCCCCATGTTTGTGATAATGAGATCTAGTATATTTTCTCCTCTTGTGGGAACAGTGACTAGCTGTTCCATGGCATTTGAATTTATGAACCGTTGGGCTAGAAAGTTAGGGCTTGAGTAATGTTCCCCAGTCTATATTCGGGTAGTTGAAGTCACCCAATATGATGGTGTTTGGAGATACATTTATACCCTCCAGTGTCTTCAGGAAGGCTGTGTGGGGTTCCTGAGTTTGAGAGGGTGGCCTGTAGCATGCTACAATTTGTAGAGCAGTTTTGCCTATGGTTAGTTGCACCTGGATGGTTTCCTCGGCTCGTTGCCACCAACCTGGAGGTGTGGGTATCCTTTATGAATATGGATACACCCCCTCCTTTTGTGGTGTGGTCCGGGTTTAATCAGAGGCTCTCAGCCCCCACCGGACAAAAGGCCCAGAGTGGAGGAAGATTCCCCCTCCTCTGATCAGGGCTCCATTATTTCAGAGCACTCTGATGATGAGGAACATTCTTACTCCCCTTTTGAAGACTCTGATGCGGAGGAGTCCATTCCTTCTGTATCCCCCCCCCCCTGAGGATTACTCATTTAGGGAAACTTTGCATAGCTTAAGGGAACACTTCCACTGGGAAGGCCAGGATTATTCAGATTCCAAGAAAAGGCTCAGGGAATTTCTCTTGTTACCTCAGCATAGGCCTCTGGCTATACCTCCTGTCTTGGACATCCTAGATGATGTTTACTCGGAGGCCTGCCTTAACCCGGACTCTCTACCTCCAGCTCCAGTTAAGCCTGACAGGTACTACAGGGTTCCTGACTCACACCAATTTCTTTACAAAAGCCATGCTGCTGACCCAGAAGCCATCTCACAGGGCCCCAAGGGAGTTAAGGCCTCCATTGCCTTCCGAGAGAGATTCCAGATCCTTAGAAAGGTGGGGAAAAAAGGTATATACCTCGGCTACCTTATCCATGAGGGCCTTAAACTGTCAGTTTCATACGCTAAAATACCAACATTTTTTGTTCTCACAATTGAAGAGTAAAATGTCACAACCTGAACAACCAGACTTGAAGGAGTTGCAGGATTTGATGCATAGTGCAGAACAAGTGGGTAAGCATACCTTACAATGTGGTTTTGATGCTCTAGAGGCCTCATGTAGAGCTGCTGTTACAGGATCAGTCATACGTAGGCATGCCTGGCTCGAGGAACAAGCCTTGCCTGATCATGTCAAAGCTAAATTACTAGACGCCCCTCTTCAAAAGGATGTACTATTTGGTGCTAATGCTGAGGAGGTATTAAGGAAAATGGAGGAAAAGGCTAAATCAATGCAAACTGTGAAAGAATTTCTACAGGTTCAACCCCCACGTTTTAGTAGAAATTGGCCTTCCAAAAACTGGTCCTTTCCTGCCACAGACAGACCCCAAAGAGGCAGATAGAGGCGCCCGAGGGGCAGAGGACAATCCCAAGGCTCCTATAGAGGCAGACAATGGCAAGCTCCAACACAAAGAGGTGGTGAGGACAACTCGCAATCTTTCAGAAAGCAAACCCAATGACTTTCCTTTTTGCATGCCATCCAGGTTTCAAATGGCAACCCCCTTAAGAGGAAAGCTGGCATTATTTTCAAAAAATTGGCATGTCACAAAGGACAAATGGATCCTGGACATTATAAACAGAGGCTACAAATTCCATTTTCACACCGTTCCATAAATGAGAGGCATGCCAAACCTGCCACACAATCAAAGGGCAGAGGCACAAAAGCAAATTACAGATCTCATAAACATGGAAGCTATTCAAGAGGTACCTATGTACGAACAAGGTCAAGGTTTTTATTCCAGGCTATTTCTGGTGCCAAGGAAGGGAAAAGATTGGAGACCTATTTTGGACCTATCCATCCTAAACACATTTCTACTCGTACCAAAATTCAAGATGCTCACTCTACAGCAACTTCTTCCCATGCTGGGCAAGGAGTCTTGGCTGGTAACATTGGACCTCAAGGAGGCATACCTGCATGTCCCAATCAGACAAAATTGCAGAAGGTACCTCAGATTTCTTGCAGGTTCAACCCATTATCAATTCTCTGCATTGCCCTTTGGCTTATCTACTTCGCCCAGAGTATTCACGAAATGCCTGGCATCAGTAATTGCCTACTGCAGACTTCAAGGGATACAAATATATCCCTATTTGGACGACTGCCTGATCCAAGCGAACAGCAAGCACATTCTTCTGAAACATCTGGCTTATGTAATAATGTTATTGAAATCTCTGGGATACACAGTCAACAAAAAGAAATCAAGGCTAATACACTCTCGGAAGATAATTTTCCTGGGTGCCAATTTGGACACAAACACCCAGATGGCCTACCTCACGCCAGAGAAGCAGGGGCAACTAATACAATACTTCAGAACACTAGCAAATTGTACCAGGCTAACTGCAAGGAAAATCCTGCAGGCTCTGGGATTCATGGCATCTTGCATCTTACTAATCCCATGTGCAAAGCTGCATATGAGGAAACTACAATGGTACCTAAAAAACATATGGTCTCAACACAGCCACAGTTTGGAAACAATAATACCACTAATTCCATGTCTGCAAAAGGAATTTCTCTGGTGGGCTCAAGCATGTCAAACAAACACAGGTCTTCCATTCAGCAAGCCTCAAGCAAATCAAGTCATCACAACAGACGCCTCGGACTACGCCTGGGGGGGCGCACATGACAGATCGGTGCATTCAGGGCAAATGGTCCCAAAATGAAAAGCACCTTCACATCAATCAAAAAGAAATGCTAGCAGTAATAAATGCTATGAAAGCTTTCAAGGACCTTCTACAACCAGGTCAATTATTGATAAGAACGGACAACACCACAGTCATGTGGTACATAAACAGGGAGGAACACATTCTTACCCCCTATGCAGACTGGCCATGTCACTTTGGAACATGGCCATGGACTTACAAATGGAACTACAAGCACAGTACTTGCCAGGCAAGGAAAACACGCTGGCAGACGACCTAAGCAGGAATATGACAGATCCACACGAATGGAAATTGCATCCAAAAGTTTTTACAGAAATAATCCAAGAATGGGGAAGGCCAGACATAGATCTCTTTGCCTCCCACAAGAATCGTCAATTGACAAAATTCTGCTCAAGGATCTTCCATCCAAAGGCCTGGAGAGTGGACACTCTTTCTTTCAGTTGGACATCAATGACAGTTTATGCCTTCCCTCCTCTTCCTCTGCTGCCCTATTAAAAGCCAAAGCAGACAGACCAAAGATGATTCTCATTGCTCCGGACTGGCCAAGGCAACACTGGTACCCACTCCTGAGGAGCCTGACGCATTCCCCACCATGGACCCTGCCTCTAATGCCTCCTCTTCTGACTCAGCACAGTTTCAAAACTCTTCACAGCCAGCTAAAAACACTCAATCTAGTTGCATGGAAGATTCCTTAGCATCTCAACAGGCTCTACTCTCCAAGCAGGTGCCGGGTGTCATTTTGGAGGCCAGAAGGCCATCAACTAGAAAAGCTTACTCCGCAAAATGGAAACGTTTTTGTGTCTGGAATGAGAAAAAGGGCCAGGATCTTGGAAAACTGAATTTATCTCAAATACTACAATATTTGGCTGAACTGCTAAGCAGTGGACTTTCTTTCTCTTCCATCAAAATACATGCCTCAGCCATTTCTGCAGAATACAACACTGATCCACCTTTATTCTCTCACCCTCTCTTAAGACAGTTCCTCAGAGGGACTAAGAATTTAAGGCCCCCAAGGAAACAACCAATACCTGCTTGGGATCTTAATTTCTTTCTGGAAAAATTGACCTTGCCTCCTTTTGAGCCAGCTGCCTCATCAGATTTGCAATATTTGTCCTGGAAAACAGCTTTCCTTCTGGCTATCACCTCAGCTCGTAGAGTTTCAGAACTACAGGCTCTCATGGCTGTCCAGCCTTTTATCATCTTCCATCAGGACAGAGTTTCCTTACGAACCAACCCATCCTTTATGCCTAAAGTGGTATCCAGGGTAGCTTTAAATCAGGCCATACATTTACCTACTTTTTATCCTAATCCTCAAAACAAAGGGGAGAGATTACTACATTCCTTGGACATCCACAGACAGCTCCGTTATTATTTGGACAGAACAAAGCCTTTCAGAAAATCAGAACAGCTCTGTGACCTGTGCGGTAGGAGCTCAAGGGAAACCAATTTCCAAACAGACAATCTCAAAATGGATAGCCCACTGCATATGCTTTTGCTATTCCTTTCATGGCAAAACTGTTCCTACAGGCATTAGAACTCATTCCACCAGGGCCACAGCCACCTCTGCAGCCTTCCTCAGAGGAGTTCCTACCAAGGATATTTTGGAAGCAGCCACTTGGAGTTCTGTGCATACCTTCTCCAAGCACTACAACCTACCATTATACTCCAAATCTAGAGCAGGCTTTGCCACTGCAGTCTTGCAGGGCATTTTGGCTCCTCCTAGTTCCAACTAGTGCCTACCACCCCTTTCTTAGCTTTGGGATTCTACCCATCTTTTATGACTGCAGCTGTATGCACGATGAACATAGTACAGTTTTGTACCTACCATAAATGTAGATGTTCGAGTGCTAATACAGCTGCAGTCCAGGTTTCCCTCCCTCCTTCCCCTCTTGGGACAGGCATATAGGCTAACACATCCTCATACAACCTGATTGGGGTTTTCATTTATGATGTATTTGCTTGCAACTACTGTATTTTGATTATATAGCACTGCATTATCGCACAATTTTATTATTGCCTTCCTTCTGGGGGCACCTGACATCTGGGGCAAGAAAAACTGAAGAACATGGCGTCGGCTGGTTCCTTTATACCCCTGTCGCACTGACGTCAGGATAGAAGTGATGACAACCGACGCCGGACCTAGACTTTGGAATTCGGCCGACCGAGGACCTGCCTGACGGCAGGAGAGCCCATCTGTTATGACTGCAGCTGTATTAGCACTCGAACATCTACATTTATGGTAGGTACAAAACTGTACTTTTCACACCCTGCCAAGGCCAAACGGTATGCCAGACCTGCCACGCAATCAATGGGCAGAGGCACAAAAACAAGTTTCTTCCCTCATGGATATGAGAGCCATTCAGTTAGTACCACAGCAAGAGCAGGGACTAGGATTCTACTCAAGGCTATTCTTGGTGCCCAGAAAGGACAAAGCCTGGAGGCCAATACTGGACCTGTCTATCCTACACACATTTCTGGGTATTCCAAAATTCAAAATGTTAACTCTGCAGCAGCTTCTGCCCATGCTGGGCAAGAGGGCTTGGGTTGTGACTTTAGACCTAAAAGAGGCAAACCTGCATGTCCCAATTGGACAATCACGCAGAAGATACCTCAGATTTATAGCTGGTTCAATGCACTACCAATTCTCTGCACTGCCCTTTGGCTTATCTACTGCGCCCAAGGTCTTTACAAAATGCCTGGCACCACTGATTGCATTTTGCAAACAAAGAGGAATACAAATATATCTTTACTTGGACGACTGCCTAATTCAAGCAGAGAACAGGGACATTCTACTACAGCATCTGGCGTTTGTAAAAAGATTACTAACAGGTCTAGAGTACACAGTAAACGAAAAGAAATCAAAACTCGTACCCTTTCAAGAGTTAATATTCCTGGGTGCAAGCTTAAATACAACTGCCCAGATGGCTGATCTCACACCAGACAAACACAGACAACTGACTACTTATTTCAAAATGTTGGCAACAAGGACCCAGTTATCTGCAAGAAAAATTCTGCAGGCTTTGGACTTCATGGCATCCTGCATTCTGCTAATTCCATATGCAAGACTGCATATGAGGAAACTTCAATGGTATCTAAAAAGTGTTTGGACTCAACATTGCCCAAGCCTGGAAACAATAATTACCCTCATTCCCTGCCTGCTACAGGAGTTTCGATGGTGGGCAAAAGCCTGTCACCACAACACGGGACAGCCATTCACCTTACCTACAGCCAGGCAGACATTGACAGCAGATGCATCTGATTATGCCGGGGGGGGGGGGTCCATATGGCAGGAAGATGTATTCAGGGCACATGGTCCGCAAGTCAAATGCATCTACATATCTATCAAAAAGAGATGCTAGCTGTTCAGAACGCCCTGACAGCCTTCAAGGATCTACTTCATCCAGGACTACTGATAAGGACGGACAATACTACAGTCATGTGGTACATAAACAAGCAGGGAGGCACACATTCCTACCCCCTCTGCAGGCTAGCCATGAACTTGTGAGACACAGCATTGACTTACCAAGTACATCTGCAAGCACACTTCCTGCCAGAAAGGACAAATACTCTGGCAAACTAACTAAGCAGAAACCTAATGGATCCCCATGAGTGGAAATTGTATCCACAAGTCTTCAGCATGATAGCAATGAACTGGGGATGCCTGGACATAGACGTAGTTGCCTCCCCCTCACAATTACCAGCTACAGAAATTCTGCACAAGGATTCATCACAAGCAAGCATGGAAAGTGGATGCTCTGTCTTTCAGCTGGAAAGATCTAACAGTATATGCCTTCCCTCCTCTGCATCTCCTCCCTAAGGTACTCCTCAAAGTCAGACAAGAGAAAACAAAAATGATACTGATTGCCCCAGACTTGCCCCGCCAGCACTGGTACATAATCCTAAAGAGCTTGTCTCAGTGCCCAGCTTGGACATTACCTCAGATTCCTCACTTATTGACCTAACAAGACAGTCAGATACTGCACAGCCAACTCAGGACCTTAAACCTGGCAGCATGGCAGATAACGTAGCCAGTCAAGACACACCTCTCTCTAAAGCAGTGATGGATGTTATTTTGGAGGTCAGGATGCCTAGCACCATGAAATCTTATGCAGAAAAATGGAAGAGATTCTCTGCTTGGAACCAGGCACAAGGTTTTGACATGATTGTTCCAAATATTCCTCAGATTTTGCAATACTTAACTGAGATGCCTGATAAAGGCCTTTCCTTTTCATCGATTAAAATTTATGCCTCTACCATTTCAGCTCATTACAATACAGAACCACCTATTTTTCCTCATCCATTACTAAATCATTACCTCAGAGGGGCCAAAAACATAAGACCTCCAAGGAGAGCACCAATACCTGCATGGGACCTCAACTATGTCTTGGAAAAACTCACATTGCCTCTGTTTGAACCAGCCTCTGCAGCTGATATAAAATTCTTATCCTGGAAAACAGCTCTGCTCCTAGCAGTAACCTCTGTTAGATGAGTCTGAGTTACAGGCACTCATGGCTGTGGAACCTTTTATCATTTTACATCCTGACAGGGTTTCCCTGCATATAATCCACATACACTTTTCGAAAAAACAGCAACTCTCAATAAAACACAAATCCAACCAACACCATACCAGTAATACGTTTTATTGCAATCTGGTACCTCGGCCTTTCGCCTTCAAAGGATCACAAATACAGAGTGCAACCAACTGTTATTTATACAGAAAAAATTAAGTTGATCAGCACCAATAATTCAATTAACTGCATTAATTAATTCATTAATCATGTTTTAAAGTGCTTTCACAGTATTTATCTTATACAAAAATATCAAAATTAAAATTAAAATACCTTCAAATTAAATGTGCTTATGCTATTAAATCCTACATATTTATTTTCAAATATATGAAACAAGATTTTAAATACTTTCAAATACCTTATGCTATGCCTTTTTTTTCCCCTGCATATAACCTACATTTATGCCTAAGGTAGTGTCCAGTGTGGCCAACCAAACAATTTATTTGCCTACCTTTTATCCAAACCCACAGAATAAGGGTGAGAGAATTCTGCATTCTTTGGACATTCACAGGCAGCTACGCTTCTACTTGGACAGAACCAAACCTTTCAGAAAGACTGAACAACTTCTAGTGGCATATGCTGCAGGATCACAAGGATAGCCCATCTCAAAGCAGACTATTTCAAAGTGGATAGGCCACTGCTTTCGTTTCTGCTATTCACAGCATGGCAAATCAGTGCCTAAGGGCATTAGGCCACATTGAACCAGAGCAGCAGCCTTCCTCAGAGGAGTACCAACCAAAGACATCTTAGAGGCTGCAACTTGGAGTTCAGTGCATACTTTTACAAAACACTGTCACCTACCTCTCTACTTTAAATCCAGGGCAAAATTTGCCACTGCAGTTCTGCAGGGCCTGATAGCCTCTCCTAATCCTATTTAGCACCAGCCTCCCAACCTTAGCTTTGGGATTCAACCCAATTGTAATGACTGCAACAGTCAAACACAATGAACATAGTACAGTTGTGTACCTACCATAAATGTAGATGTTAGTGTATTCACTGTTGCAGTCCAGGTTACCCTCCCACCATCTGCCTTTTCCTTTGCTGGGACTTATCTGTACTTCTCTATTCTATGTACAACCTATGCAGTGTATTTGCTTGTAGATGAAGGAAAAGTTGTATTTTGTGCATGCATGCTTATTGGCATAATTTAGCCTACCATTTTAGGGGCAACTGACATCTGGGGCAAGAAAATTGAAGAAAATGGCGTCTGCTGTATTCTTTATACCCCTGGTGCACTGACGTCAGGGAGGAGGTGACAGCAACTGACGCTGGACCTAGACTTTGGAATTCAGGCCGACTGCGGGTAGCCTGCCAGCAGGATATCCCAATTGTAATGACTACAACAGTGAATACATTTGAACATCTACATTTATGGTAGGTACACAACTGTACTTTTATTTGACAGCCTACTTCAAACTACTGGCTACAAAGACCAAGCTATCTGCAAGGAAAATCCTGCAAGCCCTGTGGTTCATGGCCTCTTGCATTCTACTAATTCCATATGCAAGACTGCATAGGATGAAACTACAGTGGTATCTAAAAAGCCTATGGTGTCAGCATTCACAGGACCTGAAATCAATGATTCCTATCAGTCCTTTCATAAAGACAGAGTTCTTTTGGTGGGCAGAGGCCTGCTACCACAAGGGACTGCCATTCATTCTACCCCCTGCTGCCCAAACCTTAACAGACTCATCAGACTATGCATGTGGGGCTCACTTGGCAGGGCAGTGCATTCAGTGCAAATGGAACCAGTCAGATGCACCTGCATATCAGTCAAAAAGATATGTTAGCTGTGCAGAATTCCCTGACAGCTTTCAAGGACCACATTCTTCCAGGACACCTATTGGTAAAGACAGATAACACTGTTTTGTGGTACATAAACAAGCAGGGGGGAACCCACTCTTATCCTCTCTGCAGACTAGCCATGTCTCTGTGGAACACAGCCTTGAGCTACCAAGTGCACCTACAAGCTCAATTCCTGCCAGGCAAGCTAAATTCACTGGCAAACAACCTAATCAGAAATCTCATGGACCCACGTGAGTGGAAACTGGGACCAAAGATATTCATCATTTTGAGAAACAAATGGGGGAACCCAGAGATAGACCTGTTTGCCTCCCCTCAGAACTACCAGTTGGACAAATTCTGCACAAGGACTTCCCACAGCCAAGCTTGGAAAGTGGATGCCCTGTCCTTCACCTGGGAAAACCTCTCAGGTTTTGCTTTTCCCCCTCTGCCTCTCCTCTCAAAAGTTCTGCTAAAGATCAAACAAGACAAACCAAGGACAATACTGATTGCACTAGACTGGCCACGCCAACACTGGTACCCCCTCTTGCGCAGTACGTCACTGCTGGATTCATGGCACCTGCCTCAGACCCCTTCCCTGCTGTCCCAGCAGGAGGGCCAGATTCTGCACCCCCAGCTTCAAAGCCTGAACCTTGCAGCCTGGCTAATTCCCTGAACTCTCCAATAGCATCCCTCAGTAAGCAGGTGCTAGATGTCAGTCTGGAGACCTAGTACTAGAAAATCCTGTGCTGAAAAGTGGAAAATATACTGTTCCTGGAGCCAGACTCAAGGGATGGGCACAACAGTGCCCAGCTTACCGCATATTCTTCAATACTTAACAGAGATGCTCCACAAGGGCCTTTCCTTCTCATTAGTTAAAATTCATGCCTCAGCCATTTCAGCACATTGCAATACTGAGCCACCCCTCTTCTCTCACCTCATGCTGAAACAATTCCTCAGAGAGGCCAAAAATTTAAGACCACCCAGGAGAGAGCCCTTACTCAAGCCTGGGACCTTAACTTTGTATTGGAAAAGCTCACCCTACCTCCTTTTGAGCCAGCTGCAACCACAGAGTTGAAATTCCTTTCTTGGAAAACAGCTTTCCTTCTAGCCATCACTTCAGCAAGAAGAGTGTCTGAACTTCAGGCCCTCATGGCAGTGGAGCCCTTCATCATCTTCCATGTTGACAGGGTGTCCCTCAGGACCAATCCTTCCTTTATGCCCAAGGTGGTATCCAGTGTGGCCCTTAATCAGTCCATCCATTTGTCTTCCTTTTTTCCTAATCCACAGAACAAAGGAGAACGAATACTGCACTCTTTGGACGTGCACAGACAACTAAGATTTTATTTGGACAGGACTAAGCCTCTCAGAAAAAAACTGAACAGCTGCTAGTTGCTTTTGCTGCAGGCGCAGAGAGGAAGGCCATTTCATAGCAAACCATTTCTAAGTGGATAGGCCATTGTATTATTTTCTGCTATAAGCAACATGGAAACCTACACCTCAGTGGATAAGATCTCATTCCATCAGGGCTGCAGCTAACCTCTACAGCCTTTCTCAGAGGTGTCCCTACCAGGGACATCCTAGAAGCTGCTACCTGGAGCTCTGTACATACTTTCACCAAGCATTACCACATGCCTATGTTTTCTAAATCCAGAGCTGGTTTTGCCACTGAAGTCTTGCAGGGCTTAGTAGCTGGTACTAATGCTCTCTAACTTCCTCCTCCCTGCCTTAGCTTTGGGAATCTACCCAAATGTAACAACTGCAACAGTGAAACACGAAGAACATAGTACAGTTGTGTACACCTTTACCATAAATGTAGATGTTGCATTCCTGGTTACCGTCCCTCCAGCCCCCTGACTTCTCTTGGCTATACCTTTCTTCTTGTGTATTTCAACTTTCTGGTGTATTTGCTTTTTGTTGGCGGTGTAACCTTTATATATAAATTGCTTTCCATTATGGGGGCACCTGACATCTGGGGCAAGAAAAACTGCTGTAATGGTGTCTGCTGCAAGCTTTATACCCCTGACTACCTGACGTCATGGAAGAAGAGACGGCATCCAACGCAGGACCCAAGACTATTCAGGCCAGCTGTGGGCTACCTGCAGGCAGATAACCCAAGTGTAATGACTACAACAGTGAATACACTCTAACATCTACATTTATTAAGTGTGCACAGCTGTACTTTCCTAGTACCCAGAAAAGAGGTCCCCAGGCACCCTATCCTAGACCTATCCACATTAAACCTGTACCTCTTGGTGCCAAAATTCAAGATGCTAACACTCCAAAAACCTTTGCGAATGCTAACACCAAATTCTTGGCTAGTGACCCTAGATTTAAAAGATGCCTACCTCCATATCCCCATAAGGGAATCCTGTAGGAGTTTCTTATGCTTCAGAGCAGGCTCAGGGCACTTTCAGTTCTCTGCTCTGCCCTTTGGCTTATCTACTACCTCCAGAGTCTTCACCAAGTGCCTGGCTGCTGTCATTGCCTTTTTGCAGGCAGAAGAATATACAGGTTTACCCCTATCTGGACGACTGCCTCATCCAGGCATACCGCAGGAGAAAATACTCTCACTTTTGTCCAAGCCCTTATAACCTCTCTGGGATTTATCATCAACGAGGAGAAATCCCACTTCAGGCCCACAAGATGGATAACCTTCTTGGGAGCTCTCCTGGACACATTCTCCCAAAGAGCCTTTCTCTCTCCAGAAAAGCAGAGTTTTCTCCCCCTCTGTTTTTCCCAGTTAGCTCACAGGACACCCCTCACAGTCAGGAGGTTCCTGCAAGCACTAGGGTACATGGCATCCTGTTAGTGCCCTTGGCCGGGCTACACATAAGGAAGATAGAGTGGTACCTAAGAAACCTACGGTGCCACATTCTCAGTCACTGGAACTGCAGCTACCTCTGATTCCCTGCTTAAGGAAGGAACTCCTATGGTGGGCAGAAGTCTGTACCCTGAACAGGGGTCTACTATTTATCACCCTTCCCCAAGGACAGACCATCACCACTGATGCCTCAGACACGACCTTAGGGGCTCATTTAGGAGACGAGTGCACCTGGTATCAGAGAGATGTAGTCCTCCACATCAACCTGAAGGAAATTATTGCAGTGCACAGGGCTATAACAGCTTTCAAGCCCCACCTCAGGCCAGTGGTGCTCTTGATCAAAACAGACGACACCAGGGTCATGTGGTACATCAACAAGCGGGGGGAACTCGCACCTACCCCCTTTGTTGTCTAGCCATGCTAATCTGGCAGACAGCCTCATTGTTGGGGCTACATCTGATAGTCCCATACATTCCAGGGGAGCACAACACCCTAGCAGACCATCTCAGTAGAAGTGTTCTGGACCCCCAAGAATGGCAGCTACAAAAAGAAACCTTCCTCACAATCATTCGCCTGTGGGGACATCAGAGGTAGATCTCTTTGTATCCATACAAAACAAAGAATTGACCGCGTTCTACACCAGGGAGTTCTACCCATGAGCTTGAAAGGTGGATGCTCTCTCCTTCCACTGGGGCAGCATGTTTGTGTATGCCTTTCCTCCCTTGCCAGTGATTCCCTGGGTGGTAATTAAGATCAGGGAGGAAGGGCCAAGAGCTATCCTCATTGCCCCTGGCAACACTGGTACCCCTTGCTCCTCAGCCTGATCAAGGAGCAACTCAATGAGCCTGCCTCTCACAGCAAAACTGCTAACCCAAGAAAAAAGATCATTACTGCATCCAAATCTTCAAACATTCAGTCTATCCACTTGTCTTATGCCCCAGAGGCAGATATTAGGCTAGCTTTAAGCAAGCAGGTTATGGATATCATTAAGAAGGCCATGAGGCCCAGCACCCAGAGATCCTACTCTGCAAAATGGAAAAGATTTTCTGCCTGGTGCTAATCTAAGGTTACAAGCAGCTCCCATGCCACTCTCACCTTGGTTTTAGATTACCTGGCGGAGCTGGTGCAAAAGGGGTGATCATACTCTTCAATTAAAATTCATACCTCTGCTATCTCTGCTCATTCCCCTGCAGAACACCCTATGTTCTCCCACCCCCTGTTAAAGCAATTCCTTAGAGGGGTGTTGCACATCAGACCACCCAGAAGACCACCCACTCCTGCTTGGGACCTGAAGTATGTATTGGAGAAACTGACCTTACCTCCTTTTGAACCAGCTGCTTCAGTAGGAATGAAATGCCTCTCTTGAATGACTGCCTTCCTGCTGGCCATAACCTCAGCCAGGAGGATTTCAGAGCTGCAGGCCCTCATGGCCATTGAACCTTTCATTATCTTCCATGCAGACGAGGGTGTCTCTTAGAACTAACCCCTCTATTCATGCCTAAGGTGGTATATGATGTGACCCTTAATCAGGCTGTCCAGCTCCCTACCTTCTTTCCAAATCCACAGAATAGGGGAGAAAGGATCCTACTTACTTTAGATGTGCACAGACAGCTTAGATACTATCTGGATAGGACCAAGTCTTTCAGAAATACTGACCAACTGCTGGTCAGCTTTGCCCTAGGGGCAGAGGAGAAACCTATATCCTAGCAGACCATTTCTAAATGGATATCTCACTGTGTCCATTTCTGCTACTCCTCCCATTGGAAAATACCTCCCAAATTTGTCCGAAGCCATTCCACTAGGGCAGCATCAACCTTCATTGCCTTAATCAGAGGCGTCCCTACCAAGGGTATCCTAGAAGCTGCCACTTGGACATGTGTTCACACCTTCCCAAAACACAACCAACTGCTTCTTTACTCCAAATCATGTGCAGGCTTTGCTTCAGCAGTCCTGCAGGGCATAGTGGCTTCCACTTAAAGCAATACAAGCCTTTTCTAAGACTCCTTCCATTCCTTCCTTCCACCCTATTTTTTTCAGCTTTGGGAATTTTCCCACAAGTGATGACTGCAGCAGTGAAACACAATGAACATAGTACAGTTGTGTACCCTTACCATAAATGTAGATGTTAGTGTATTCACTGTTGCAGTCCTGTTTCCTTTACCCCACCCCCTTTTTTTTTGTTCCTGCATATCTAATTATACCTAATAGCTTATCCCAGTTTGGCCTTTCTCAAGCCTTCTGGCCAGGGCTCCTATGGGTTGGGGGCAAGAAAAACTGATGTAATTGCATTGGCTACCTCCCTTTATAGCCCTGATGACCTGATGTCAGTCTCAGGCAACCTGCAGCTAACGCTGGAGGGATATCTGGTATTTGGGCCAGCTAAAGGGTACCCAGCAGGGATAACCCACAAGTGATGACTGCAACAGTGAATATACTCTAATATCTACATTTATGGTAAGTGTACACAACTGTACTTTTCCAAGACTCACTGCTCTCAATCTGTTGTTCGAACTATAATTCTGAACTTGAATTTTATGATCAATTGGTTGAAATGATTACCGATTCCCTCTGAATATATCAGCTTCATTTCTTTTGTTAAATTGTTTTAGACAATCTGTAGGGGGGTGTAAAGAAATGCTTAAGGGAGGAGTTATTCTAGAACTTTCCACTCTAAATACTTACCTGGATGTTCCGAAATTCAAAATGTTGACACTACAGCAGCTCCTTCCCATGTTGGGCAAGAAAGCTTGGCTTGTTACTTTGGACCTCAAAGTGGCATACCTGCATGTCCCTATCAGACAAAATTGCAGAAAAAGATACCTCAGATTCATAGCTGGTTCAATGCACTACCAATTCTCTGCACTGCCCTTTGGCTTATCTACTGTGCCCAGGGTCTTCACAAAGTGCCTGGCACCAGTAATTGCATTTTGCAGACAAAAAGGAATTCAAAGTTATCCATACCTGGACAACTGCCTGATTCAAGCAGAGAGCAAGGACATTCTTCTAAAGCATCTGGCGTTTGTAAAAAAGTTAAGTTGCCTAGGGTACACAGTAAACGAAAAGAAGTCAAAACTAGTGCCCTCACAAGAGATAATATTCCTGGGTGCCAGCTTAAATACAATGGCCCAGATGGCCTACCTCGCGCCATATAAACAAGGACAACTGACTCAGTATTTTCAATTGATGGCAATAAAATCCCAACTCCCTGCAAGAAAAATTCTGCAGGCCTTGGGATTCATGGCATCCTGCATACTTCTAATTCCATATGCCAAACTGCATATGAGGAAATTACAATGGTACCTAAAAAGTGTTGTGAATCAACACTCACAGCTTGGAAACAGTAATACCACTAATTCCCTGCCTGCAACAGGAGTTTCGATGGTGGGCACCGGCATGTCACCTCAACAAGCGTTAGCCTTTCGCACTACCCACAGCCAGGCAGACTTTAACAGATGCTTCGGATTACGTCTGGGGAGCACACACAGCAGGAAAATGTATTCAGGGCAAATGGACCACAGGGCAAATGCATCTACACATCAATCAAAAAGAGATGTTGGCTGTACAAAATGCCCTAACAGCTTTCAAGGACCTTCTGCATCCAGGACAATTATTATTAAAGACAGACAACACCACAGTAATGTGGTACATAAGCAAGGGGGCACTCATTCTTACCCCCTATGCAGACAAGCCATGACCTTGTGGAACACAGCTCTAACTTATCAAGTTCATCTGCAAGCACAATTCCTGCCAGGAAAGAAAAATACTCTGGCAGACGACCTAAGCAGAAACATCATGGATCCTCACGAGTGGAAATTAAATCCACAAGTTTTCAGCATGATAATGCAAAAATGGGGGTGCCCGGGCATAGACCTCTTTGCCTCCCCATTGAACTGCCAACTACAAAAATTCTGCACAAGGACTTATCACACACAAGCATGGAAAGTGGATGCTCTATCGTTCAGCTGGAAAAGCCTACACGTTTATGCCTTCTCTCCTCTGCCTCTCCTTTTGAAGTTTCTCCTAAAAGCCAGACAAGAAAAACCACAGATGATTCTGATTGCTCCAGACTGGCCACGCCAACATTGCTACCCAATCTTAAAGAACTTGGCTCGAGGCCCACCTTGGATTTTGCCTCAAATTCCACACCTTCTGACTCAAAAAAAAAAAAAAAAAAAAAAAAATCAGATCCTACACGGTCAGCTCAAAACCTTATCCCTGGCTGCATGGCAGATTCATTAGCCAAACAGGCAACACCTCTCTCAAAAGCTGTTATGGATGTCATTTTGGTGGCCAGAAGGCCTAGCACCAGGAAATCTTATTCAGAAAAGTGGAAGAGATTCTGTTGCTGGAATCCGGCTCAAAACGACCCTCTTGTCCCTAACATACCTCAGATACTACAATACTTAACTGAGATGCTGGACAAAGGACTATCCTTCTCATCCATTAAGATCCACGCTTCTGCCATCTTGGCTCATTACAACACAGATCCTCCTATTTACCCTCATCCATTGCTAAAGCAGTACCTGAGAGGGGCAAAAAACATAAGACTGCCCTGGAGAGCACCAACACCTACTTGGGACCTCAATTTTGTCTTGGAAAAGCTCACTTTACCTTCTTTTGAGCCAGCCAATGCAGCAGAAATAAAATATAGCATGGAAAACTGCCCTCCTACTGGCAATAACCTCATCACGAAGAGTCTCAGAACTACAGGCACTAATGGCAGTGGAGCCCTTCATCATTTTTCACCAAGACAGGGTTTCCTTAAGAACAAACCCTTCATTTATGCCTAAGGTGGTATCCAGTGTGGCTCTCAACCAAACTCTTCACTTGCCAACATTTTATCCAAACCCCCAGAATAAAGGGGAGAGAATTCTACATTCCTTGGACATACACAGACAATTACGATTCTACTTGGACAAAACAAAAGCTTTCAGGAAAACTGAGCAATTGTTTGTATCCTATGCTGCAAGATCACAGGGAAAGGTTATTTCAAAGCAGACCATTTCAAAGTGGATAGGACACTGTATCCGGTTCTGCTACACACAGCATGGAAAGCCTGTACCATCAAACATTAGACCATATTCCACCAGGGCAACTGCAGCTTCTACTGCCTATCGTAGAGGAGTACCTACCCAAGGACATTTTGGAAGCTGCAACTTGGAGTTCAGTGCACACCTTTACCAAGCATTACCACTTGCCTCTTTACTCCAGATCCAGAGCTGGCTTTGCCACTGCAGTGCTGCAGGGCCTCATAGCCACACCAAATCCTCTCTAGAACCAGCCACCCTGACTCAGCTTTGGGATTCTTCCCAAGTGTAATGACTGCAGCAGTGAAATACTATGAACATAGTACGGTTTTGTACATATCATAAATGTAGACGTTCGAGTGTCTTCACTGCTGCAGTCCTGGTTACCCACCCGCCTTCCCCTCTTTCTTACCTGGGTCTTATCTGTATCTTTCTACACTATACTTTTTATGTGGTGTATTTGCTGGCTACTACAGGTTATGTTTTTACCTTATGTATGTTTTGTAAGCAATATGTACTACCTATCCTTTTGGGGGGCATCTGACATCTGGGGCAAGAAAAACTGAAGAAAATGGCGTCGGCTGCATCTTAGATACCCCTGGCGCACTGACGTCAGGGAAGAAGTGACAGCAACTGACGCCGGACCAAGACTTTGGAACTCTGGCCAACTGCGGGGACCGCCTGATGGCAGGATAACCCAAGTGTAATGACTGCAGCAGTGAAGACACTCGAGCATCTACATTTATGGTTGGTACAAAACTGTACTTTTTGGTGGTACCTCCGACCGGGATCCAGACTTCGGATATGTTAATCTCCAAACAGGATGCCAGGCCGATCCCTACTGCCACCCCGGCCAGAAAGAAACAGAAAACTAAACATACCTCCTCCTCTACAGAAGCAGTACCAGACTGGCAGGTGTTCACCTCCTCTCTCATGCATGCCTTTATGGGTCTCAGGCCTTCAGCCTCAGCCCCCTCCAATCTGCCTCTGTTGAGCCCTAGGCCTGCTTCTGTCTCTTCCCACTCACCCATGATCCCTCAAGTCAGGGAGGAAGAGCATGATTCTTCATCCTCTTCCTTAGAGGATTCCATTTCATATGTATCCCAGATTGCTTCCCCCAGGAATACTACTCTCCTGATGAGGAATCTGCGGAAGGGGATTCTTCTCCTGAGGATATTACGTTTGGTGAGACCATCACCAAGATGGATTACTTTAAATGGGATACGTCCCGAATGACTGACACCCAAAAACGGTACATTGAGCTGCTGCAAGTAGAATCATCCTCCCATTTGGCGGTCCTCTCGGTTCTACCTGCTTGCTTGGATGCCTTCAACTCAGCTTTTAAGGCTCCAGACTCCCAGCCTCTGGCCCGTAAGCATCCTGACTGCTTCTATAAAGTACCAGAGGACCAGAAATTCTTGGTTAAACCACCCTTGGCAGACCCAGCTGTGATTGCCACCATTGCAGATAAGCAATCTAGACTGCTGCCTTCTCCCTCCGTCCTACCCACAGATAGGCAGCAAGTATATGGATAAGATGGGAAAGAAGGTATACACATCTTCTACTTTGGCTTTCAGTGCCATAAATTATCAGACCCACATGACTAAGTATGCACTAGACTTGATTTCTCAAGCCTCCTCCATGCTGGCATCTTTGCCTGACAATCCCATTAGGACTGACATTACCTCCAAGCTTTCCTTGGCCCAATAGGTAGCCAGGCATTCCATCAGATGCAGCTATGATGCTGTAGAAGCATCTGCCAGATCTGCAGCATCTGCTTCTGTCCTCAGGAGGTATTCATGGCTTAGACTTCAGAACCTTCCAGAGGATTTCAAGTCCAAGATCTTGGATGCCCCACTGGACCACAATGTCCTTTTTGGTAAACAATCTGCAGACCTCTCTAAAAAATCTGCAGGAAAAAAGTAAAGAACTACAGGACGTCAAGCATCTTCTGGTATCACATATTCCCAAGTATTATAGGAACTACCCTGCTAAAGCCACCTTTTTGAGGCGTAATCCTCAGGCTTCTGCTGCCTCTTCCAGATCTAGAAGAGGGGCTAGAAGACCCACCACCTCCAGACCTTATGCTCCACCTCATCAACCCAGACAATCCTTTCAGGACAGAGGAAGCCCCAGTAATGCATGACTGCCTTGCCCACCTACTCCTCGGCCCGCCTTTCCCACTGTCTTCCCCTTTGGCAATCCATCACCACAGACCAATGGGTCTTAACCATTATCCAAAAAGGGTACTTCCTATCCTGGAAGGAAACACCTCCCAGGAAAGGCATTCCATTCCCCTCAAAAACCAGGCTCATCTCATGCCACAAGTTCTGGCAGACCTTCTAAAGCTAGGCACCATAGAACCTGTCCCCTTGGGACAAGAAGGAAAGGGTTTCTACTCCCGTCTCTTCCTGGTCCCCAAAAAAGATGGGGCCTGGAGACGCATCTTGGGCCTGTCCTATCTAAATCTTCACCTTCAGGTATCCTCCTTAAAAATGTTTTCTCTCCCCACCCTGCTGCCTCTAATTCCAGCCAAAGCTTTCATGACCACCCTTGGACCTAAAGGAGGCTTACCTACACATACCCATCGTGACTTCTCACAGACAATTCTTGCATTTCTCCAGACCTTCCTCTCATTTCCAATTTATTGCCTTGCCCTTTGGTTTATCCACACCCCCCCCCCCAAGTCTTTACAAAGTGTCTAGCCCCAGCAATTGCCTTCTGCAGAACTCGGGGAATCCAGATTTACCCTTATCTTGATGACATCCTGATACTGGCAGAGTCCAGAGTTACTCTCTCAAGCTATCTACACTTCACCATGTCCCTTCTGCAGAATCCAGAGTTCACCATCAACCTTCCAAAATCCTCCCTGGTCCCAGGCCAGGACAAGATTTTCCTAGGCTGCCGAATCAGAACAGACAAAATGAAGGCCTTTCTCCCACAGGACAAGGTTCTTTCTCTGACTTCCAGGAAACTCTGCTATCCCGGAACGTGACTGCAAGGCAATTTCTTCGTCTCCTGGATTTAATGGCAGCTACCATCCCCATCCTACCACTGGCAGGAATGCACATGCGCAAGCTACAGTGGTACCTCAAAAGCATGAGGTCCGAACACCTACATCGCTTACAGCAAGTCCTTCCCCTTCTTCCCTGTCTAAAGACAGAAATCGGCTGGTGGATCCAGGAAGTCCAACTAAACCCAGGGCTCCCACTACAACACCCCCACCCTAACCCAAACAATGCTTACAGATGCTTCAGATTCAGGATGGGGAGCAACTCTGGCTTCCTACAGGATTCAAGAAAAATGGCATCCCTCTCTCCAGGCCAAGCACATCAATATCAGGGAATTGACAGCAGTCTTCTTAGCTCTAAAAACCTTTATTCCCCTTCATGTTCCAGGTGTGCTCCTGGTAGTGACAGACAACACCACGGTTATGTGGTACCTCAACAAAGAGAGAGGAACAAAGGCCCATCAGCTGTGCAGAGTAGCCCTGCTGATATGGGATCTAGCCTCTCTCCACAACTTAGTCCTACAGGCGGCCTACATCCCCCTCACAGGACAACCACCGAGTATATCTCTTGAGCAGGACTTCCTCACCTCAGCACGAATGGATACTGAACAGGGAGGTCTTCCTGGACATAGTCCACTGGTGGGTGGTCTACAAATAGACCTGTTTTCCTCCCCCAGAATAGGCAGCCGCAGACCTGCTCAAAAACCTTCTCCCCTCTAGAATGGAGAGTGGATGCTTTCAGCATTTCTTGGGAGGGGAAGTTCCTGTATGCCCCCCCCCCCCATTCCCACTGATTCAGAAAGTCCTCCTGAAAATACAGAAGGACAAACCAAAAATCTTGTCAGTGACTCCCTACTGGCCAAGGCAGCACTGGGTTCCCCCTACTTCACAAGCTAGCCAAGGGCAATCACTTCACTTCAAGTTACCCTACAAGCTGGACCTACTGACACAAGACAAAGGAACTATCCTACACCCACACGTGCAGATGTTATCCCTGACTCTGTGGGTGATAAACTTTTGATCCCTTTCAGACACCACTACTCAGAGGACGTGCTTTCTGTCCTAAGGGAGGCAAGGAAACCTACCACCAGAAAATCTTACCTGGCTAAGTGGGAAAGATTTGCAAAATGGTGTCTGCACAAGCGAAGGGACTCTTGCTCTGCTGAGGTCCCCCAGGTTCTGTCCTATGTGTGTCAATTGATTAAAAGTGAGCTCTCTTATTCTTCTGCATAAGTACACCTTTCTGCTATATCAGCCTGCCTGCCCCTCGACCCCCCCACCCCCCATTGCTAGCCAGGCTCTACGTAAAGCTCTTCCTTAAAGGGGTCTTGCACATGATACCACCAAAGAAACCTATCCCTCCACCCTGGGACCTTAACTCATTCACTCCAGAACAGCTCAGGAAGAGCTGCCTGCTGAATTCCACCATAGGAACAACAGAGCAGCCTGAGCTCATTTTCAGAAAATCCATTTGTAATACTATACAGAAAACAAATGCTCATAATTCTTTAACTATAAGAGCTACACTAAAAATGTAAACGCGAAAGTTGTTCAGCAGACACTGACCTTTCCAACAGTGTAAATGCTGATAGTGCATATCAAAGTCATAATGAAATATTTGGCAAGGAATGCTGATATTGTGCAATTTTTTTAATTTTTTGGAAAAGCAAAGCACAATATCTTGGTCTATGTACCATGCAGACCCATACAATTTGAATTTAATTTGTTAGTATGAATGTCAGCTTTAAAATGATACTTTAACCATAACTGTGTGACACTCCTTTCATGAGATATTCACAGAAATATGATTAGTATATTATTTCTCATAATTGATAAATAAAGCATAATATCTAATCACCTGTAACAGACAGAGCCTACATATCAGTGTAGAAGTTGTGCATCTGAATGTCAGCTTCAAAATGACGCATCATTTGTGTGATTACCATGATCCCTCGTAGAGATATGGGCATAATAATGAGAAGTATTGTAAATGTATAATTTTCATATTTGTACAAGACTAAACAAACTGTGATATCTGTACGTGTGTACAGTGCCTAGACACAGTTCTTTTACCATGATGTAAGGAGTAACACTGTCTTCAAAGTGATGCATTACTTCACACAATGTGGTGCTCCCTTGCAAAGTTATTTACCAAAATATGAAAAAAATCATAATTTCCATAACCTAAGTCCAAAACAAACTTTGATATCTGCACATGTGTCAAACATACAGGCACAATTATTTTACCATGTTAGAACCAGCAATACTGTCTTAAAAATGAGATATTACTTGGCACATTCAGATGCTCCCTTGCAAAGTTATTTACCAAAATATGAAAAAAATCATAATTTCCATAAGCATAAGTCTCAGAGAAACTTTGATATCTGCACGTGTCAAACATACTGGCACAATTCTTTTACCATATTAGAACCAGCAATACTGTCTTCAAAATGAGATATTACTTGGCACATTCAGATGCTCCCTTGCAAAGTTATTTACCAAAATATGAAAAAAAAATCATAATTTCCATAGCTGTTAAGTCCCAAACAAACTTTGCTATCTGCACATCTGTCAAACATACAGTCACAATTATTTTACCATGTTGGAACCAGCAATACTTTCTTCAAAATGAGATATTACTTGGCACATTCAGATGCTCCCTTGCAAAGTTATTTACCAAAATATGAAAAAAATCATAATTTCCATAACCTAAGTCCAAAACAAACTTTCATATCTGCACGTGTCAAACATACAGGCACAATTCCTTTACCATATTAGAACCAGCAATACTGTCTTCAAAATGAGACATTACTTGGCACATTCAGATGCTCCTTTGCAAAGTTATTTACCAAAATATGAAAAAAAAAAATCATAATTTCCATAACCTAAGTCCGAAACAAACTTTCATATCTGCACGTGTCAAACATACAGGCACAACTCCTTTACCATATTACAACCAGCAATACTGTCTTCAAAATGAGACATTACTTGGCACATTCAGATGCTCCTTTGCAAAGTTATTTACCAAAATATGAAAAAAATCATAATTTCCATAGCTGTTAAGTCCCAAACAAACTTTGCTATCTGCACATCTGTCAAACATACAGTCACAATTATTTTACCATGTTGGAACCAGCAATACTTTCTTCAAAATGAGATATTACTTGGCACATTCAGATGCTCCCTTGCAAAGTTATTTACCAAAATATGAAAAAAAAACATAATTTCCAGAACCAAAATCCCAAACAAACTTTGATATCTGCACGTGTCAAACATACAGGCACAATTCTTTTACTATGTTGGAACCAGCAATACTGTCTTCAAAATGAGATATTACTTGGCACATTCATATGCTCCCGTGCAAAGTTATTTACCAAAACATGAAAACAAAATCATAATTTCCACTAATGAACCCAGGACAGGCATGGGACTTCAGTGGCAGGCAAGACCACCTGATCTGTCTGATAGCTGTGCTGGCTACCCACTCAGACAGCTGATACCACTTCAGTCTCATGGCCTCCTTCAGCATCAGCAGTCTGCCTTACCTATGCCTTTTCTTTTTACATGTGTCCATTCAGCAATGGACCTAAGGGATCAAGTTCTATATTAGCAAGCCCTTCCTGTCATCTAAACTCTACACATGCCTGATAAAGCAGAGTAAAAATAGAAGTATTGCAGGATGGTCACTGACATATTAGATTGTACGTGGTAGCACTCTCCTAAAACTGTTGTCCTTTCTCAGCATCCTCCCAGCTCCTTACCACAATTATTTGTCAACTCAGAAAAATGCATTTTACACAACACATTTCATAATAGAGTTTTACTTACCATACTGGTCCCTAATTGGTCATGGGTGTTTTCCATTCTTCTCACAAGCTGCATATTACCAATCCTGCATAGCCCTCCTCACGCCATTGTGGAGCTCAGTCAAGAACAACGCAATGCCCTCCTCAGTTAGGTGAACGCCATCCCTTCTGAACAGGTGAACATCTTCTATGGTGATGCTGTCATGACAGATTGTAGATCCACCGACCCTGTGCATCAAGCCATGCATGAACCCATTCTGCAAATGTCTGGCCTTGTGAGCTTCCCGTTGACTGTTTGCTGTTTTCCATATGGTGATGACGCTACAGAGGTACATACCGACCACCCGTGAAAAAAACAAATTACACACAATGGCTGACAAGGGGGCATAGAAAGGGCACATGTAAAGAGAAAAAGAAGGGTAAGGACCGCCGCTGCACTAGTGTGGAGTGCAGAGGCATTCATTATCATTCACAACCTCCTTCAGTGTCAGCAGTCTGCCTTACCTCTGCTTTTTCTCTTTACATGTGTCCATTCAGCAATGGACATAAGGAATCAAGGGTGGAAGGATTGTGATGTTTCTTGCCCTGACCTGCATACATTTTATAGTACCAGGGGGATGGAGAGTGACTACATAATAACATGTTCAATTGTAGTAGTTCACTAAAACATGATCCTTGTAACCACAATGAGTACATTACTGTGTATCAAACAAATTGAAAAAATGACAGAAAGAAACTGGGGGGGACTTGAAATGACTCCATGTAGGCTCCAAGTAGACAAAAAATGAAATCTAGCTTATGCATTCATCAATGTGATAACGACTTCTACTTCTGTGAATAACAGTGACAGCTGCTGATAGTTTTACATGAAAAGTGAGAATGACTCAGTGTTACATTGTAACTGCACTTATTGTTAATGTGATAATGACCTGCATATCATTACTGCAAAGTTCTGCATGCTCAGACACAGGTGATAATTGCTGCACATAACCTGTTGAGTAGACATTCATTATATTTCTTGGTGCAGGTGTTATGCAACACAGACTCATTATTATATTACTGAGCCCTTCCTCACACCTAAAGTCCATACATGACCAACAAAGGCAGGAATATTGCCCAAAATATATGGTAGCTCCATGCTGGTAGTAATCTGCAAGTAATAACCTTCATCTCACTGAGGCAACTAGTGAGTATAATCAGAAAGAGAAATAGTCACAAATCTGTAACCTATCTGGTTGAGTCGTATAACAATTACTCCAAAAAGTAGTAATTCATTTCTCTCACCTAACCATCCCTCTGGTTACAATAAGACACAGAAGTAAAAAGGCAGAAATATTGTCCAAAATATCTGGTTGAGCAATGCCAAAAGTCAGCATTCCAACATTTCTAGAGTTATTTATCAGTAGTGTTCCTGAAGACAGTATGTGCATATTGTTACAGATAAAAAATGGCTACACTACAGCATGGACAGAATTCATTCACAGAAGTAGATAAAGAGATAATATATGTCAGTTGTTCCCAGTTCATTCAAGTACACACTTGAAAGCTGAATACAATAAAACAAAACTTTATAATAACCATCTATGAAACCTGATGTAAAGATAACCTATGCTTCTTGCACCATATTTGTACCACAATATTCTAAGCAATAGATAAGCTCAGAGAACAGGTCATGGCACCATGCTTCGAATTAAACTAAGCCAGTGAATCAATATACACAGCCAGCTCCCAGGACAATAAAATGGCCAAATGGATTTTCCAGTTATGCAAAAGCTTTTCTGTGACACAGTAATAAATTATTTTCTCCAGTAAATTCATCAGCTGTTTGTGTTGTGTATGCAAAAGCACCATAAATCACATAATAAACCACTTTCCCCAGTGGGCACTTCAGCAGTCTGACCATGTATGCACAAGCACTTCCCCGATACACAAATTAATGACTTTCCACAACATCTTCATTAGTACATGCAGGCATACACATGCCACAGAATGACACATTCACCCAAACGACCCCTTCAGGAAAATGTTGCAATATGTACAATCACCAAACTAAAACATTTCCCCAAACGACCCCTCAGTAGCATTTCCTAGTATGTGCAGTCATCTAAAGGAGACATTCACCCAAGTGACCCCCTTCAATAAAATGTTGATGTATGGGCAAGCACCAGAATGAAATATCTCCCCAAACGATCCCTTAGCAACAGTTCCTGGTATGTACATGCACCAAAATGAAACATTCACCCAAGCAATCCCCTTCAGTAAAATGTTGATGTTTGCGCAAGCACCAGTATGAAATATTTCCACAATATTTCCAGGAATGTTTGTTGTATGGGATTGCAGAGCCATTTAATGGGTAAGAGGCTGCAGGGAAGGTGGATGGTCTATGGTACATCTGGGGTATAGCTGCCTACATACATGAATGGATTATGGCAATTTCTGGTTGTTCATCACCCAAATCAATGGTAGTATTGTCATTGATAGAGAACTAGTGGGCACAACTCATGAGATGAAGGCTGACAGCTGGCAGGTTGGAACATAGAAAGCCTACAGGAAAAAAGTGAAAAAGGAACAAGTGTAGGTAGAATGAAGGTGACAAAATGCAGAAACGAAGGGAAACCATAGGAAAACAAATCACATTTAACTCCATTCATATTAACTGTTGAATACTTAGTTTAAATCTTCTATAAATCTTGACCTGGGAAGACAGATAAAAGGGAAGAATTCCAGTGTGATGAAATACAATGTTTTGTGGCTATTGGCTATATTACTTTCTAAATTATACTGATTCAGAAGATATGTAGCATGTCAAATACAAGTTTAAGATGTAAGGTCAAATTAATGGTCCATAAGGTACTGGTGAATGTTGCTATCTGAGTTCAGTACCTTTGCTTCTTTGAGCAAATCCACCAACAGTGTACATGCTGAATTTCTTCAGCATTGCCATTTCAGCAATTTGATTTGGAAGAGGAATTCATCAAAAATGATGTCAGAACAGAAAACAAAATAAGTCTGAAAATTAGACTGGGATCTTTCACAACCACCTGATCTACCACAAAATCAAGTAGATGGGACCTAAATTTAATATCTGATCTGAAGGAAGACAGACTTAAATGTGCACCCCCCCCCCCAAACCCTTCTGCTGCACTGTATTGTTGTGGGAATAGAACCCACAGCCTTCTGCATCAAAAGAGTCTGCTGCCTAAACACAGTAGATAACAACCTTAGGGTAAAATACATTAAGAAAAAAAAAAAAAGGAATGCATATTCAGGAGATGAATCCATTCAACAGGAAAAGTAGTAATCATTAAAATGTATAGCTAAGCAAAGGTTTAGTACAATTGTCTTGAATGCTAACTGAAGCGGAGATGAAGTAAAGTAACAAGGCTGAACAAAAGAAAGCATGTTTATGATGCATCAACTGTTTCCATGAAATTGTAGGCACAGCATCTTATCAGAGAAATGTAACAAAGTCTGCATATGACATTATCCCTGGTTAAATAAACACATTGCATAGCACAATGATCGATACGGGAAGTACATGCATCTGAATAACGTGTTTGAAACTTAATAAAGAAAAACATTTACAGCTGCTTCAGTGTAGTAGTTTGTGTAGTACTGGTGTAAGGGGCCAATAAAATTGTATATTTATAGACTTTGGTAATCAGAAGTGAAATTAGCGATGGGCACAGTGGCTGTCACCAAACAGCAAGAGATTCTCCGGTCCAGCTCACAACTGGGGTGGCTTTTGTGCAGACGTTCCACATTCTTCCTGTGTTCTATTGGCATTCTCTGTGTGCACCCATTTCATCCCACAGTCCCAAATACCTGTGAGGTAGATTGGGACTTCTAAAATGACCTCTAGGTAAAAGTGCCATGGATGGGTGCGGGCATTCTTGGGATAATCATAGAAGTCGAGTGCGACTTGTGAATGCATTTGGCTGGATAGGTGTTTTGAGATAAGTGCACAATATCTACATGTGCGTACTCACTGTACTGAATGTCGACACTTTAAATTACAAGTTATCCCATGTATACAATTGTCTGTATAGTTGCCGCCTCATTTGTAGACAAGTTATGCCATTTAAAATAAAGACTCACAAACTATAAATTCAAGGAAAAAAAAAAAAACAGCGATACAAACAGGCACAAGGAATCCAAGAGGCTCAGTAATCCGCGGCTGTGATGTCTTCTAAATGCAAAATTTTATTAAAAGTTGTAGAACAGCGTTTTCGTTACCAACAAATGTTGTAGCTTCTTCAGAGAGCAAGTGAAGAAGCTACAACATTTGTTGGTAACGAAAACGCTGTTCTACAACTTTTAATAAATTTTACATGAAGACATCACAGTTTTCGGATTACTGAGCCCTCTTGGATTCCTTTGTATCGCCCATTTAAAATAAAACTGTAATAATACAAAACTAAGTGAAAGGAAGCCTAAGGACTTGTCATCTGCTGGCACTAGTGCCACCCAGCCTTTACTGATAATGATGATACCATCCACCCCTTAGCGAATGTTTAGCAGATCACACTCACTGCTGCTGAAGTCTGTTTTTTACGTTCCTGCCCTGATCGCCCATCTCCCGCTTACTGTAGAAAAAAAAAGTGTTTTGCAAACAGTTGCAATGTAGCACGCAGCTGCTAAAGTGCAGACCAACGGACGAACTTTCCATCATTTAAGTTTTACTCTAAAGATTCATTTCACTCTCTACTGTTTGCATGAAGGTAGTTAGTATATCGGACTGCCACATAAATAAAAAAAACAATTTCCAGCAAACCACACAGGTAGAAATTCAAACAATTCTGCTGAAATCTGAATGTTCAGTTATGCTCGTTAGCAGCTAGTCAGCCCAGGGCATATGCATTACATATAAGTAAAAGTACACAAAAGAATGTAGCAAACCTGCCTGCACTCTCCCATTTCAATTAAGGCTAACAAACATGGAATGCTGCCTTCCGTTCTATTCATCAAGAAAACAGCCCAGAAACAAATTATGTTTCAGAAAAGACTACGGTTTTCTTACACCTTTACTTACGCTTTGCAGCAGTCTTTACTGAAACGGAATGAGGCTCCAAACCACTGGCTGCTTGGCCATCTTCTACAAACTTAGAAAGCAAGAAACCCTCTATTTCGATAAAACAAAAAGAAATTAGGTTATGGGTGGGTTAGTGCATGAAGTGGTGGCTCGGTGCAAGAATCCGATTGGCTGCCACCACTTGCTTTATCAAGCACCTTTTACATGGGATTTGTATTAAAACTTTAATGTGAACTTAATGTAAAAACACACTGAATCGTAACTATGTAATGTAATTTACATGTTCAGTTATGATTTCAGTGTGTTTTACATTAGGCTCAACTATAAATGTGAACTACAGTTTCTCGCGCTTCAGGAAGGCACTCGGGGATAACAGCTTGAAATTATTATCTTCTCATGGCGCGCTCGGTGTTAAGCACACAGGCGCCATGAGAAGGTACTCGGGGTTAATGAGTTAACTGTATCTTAGAGAAACTAACCCAGCATACTTTTGAAACGGCTGGGGGCCTCTTCCCTACAGATGTGTACATGGAAGACGGTCCTTCTGGTGGCTATCACTTCAGCCAGAAGGGTGTCAGAGTTGCAGGCCTTAATGGCATGTCCCCCCTACACCATCTTTCACAAAGACAGAGTAACTCTGCGAAGCAATCCCTCCTTTATGCCCAAGGTGGTCAATGACTTGTCTCTGAAGCAATCTATCCATCTACCCACTTTCTTTCCCTCTCCCCCTAATGAAGGGGAAAAGATTCTGCACTCCTTGGATGTGCACAGGCAACTAAGGTTCTACCTGGACAAACGTCCCAAAAAAAGCCTCTGCAAGTAAGGCGTCTGCAGGGTCCTAAAACACTATTGTGAACCAAAAAAATATGACCAGCAAACAGTGGAGACCAAAGTAAATATATAAAGTGTATCAACAGACCGGTTTTGGCTTGTATGTATCACAAAGCCTTTATCAAAATTGATAAAGGCTTTGTGATAAATACAAGCCGAAACCGGTCTGTTGATACACTTTATATATTTAGTTTGGTCTCCAGTGTTTGCTGGTCATATTTTTTTGGTCTACCTGGACAAAACCAAAACCATTAGGAAAACTAACGAGCTCGGTCTCCTTTCACCCCAGAGGCCCTGGGCAAGGCAGTCTCCAAATCATCGCATGCTGGATTAGGAAAACTATTTGCCTCTGTTACTCCCACCTTGGAAAGGAACCTCCAGTGGGAGTAAAGACCCATTCCACTGGAGCTGTGGCTGCCTCCAGGGCCTTCATGAAAGGTCTAGACACGGCATCCATAATGGAAGCAGCCACATGGGCCACTATCCACACTTTCACCAAACATCATTAACTTGACCAAGTTTCCAGAGCTAGGGCAGGATTCGCAAAGGGCAATCCTGCAGGTTCTTGTAGAATCCTCTTCAACTACCACCACCCTGTCATCCGCATAAGCTGTGGTACACTCCCACATCTAGAATACTGCAACATAGGAATAGAAGGACATAGAATAGTTGTGTAAAATCTTACCATAACCATAAATGTCCTTCTCTTCCATGTTGCAGGGTTCCTTCCCACCCACCAGTCCCCCCAAGTCATTTACCTTTACCTGTCCTTTCTATACTACAGTAGGACACCAGGTAACACACCTGAAAACCACTGGCATTCTTCCTGCTGGGCCTTATTTTCTGCCTGCTGACCTTCACGTTCTGAGGATTGTGCGTGCTGACGTCACATTTAAAGCCCCTGGTTTATGGCCTTACGTGTGACGTCCCATGCACACAACAGCCAAGCTGAAGCTGTTGTATAGGAGCCAACGTATGAGTCACCTGAGGACAGAAAATCCCCCATGTAAAATACTGTAACATGGAAGAGGACGACATCTATGGTTATGGTAAGATTTTACACACCTATCCTTCCTCGGTAGGACCATCCGATGCTTCCATTATCTACAATCGTCAGATTCCAAGCCTTCGTCCATGCAGACGCCTGCTAGGTCTCTCAGAAGGAAGGAAAAAAGAAAACGCATGTCTCCTGTTCCTGAAAGTATCCCAGACTGGCAGGCCTTCAGGTAAAGTCTGTTTAATGCCTTTATGGCTTTACGGCCTACCACACCAGGAACATCCACTATCCCTCCTCCCATCCTGAGCCCATGGCCTCAGACATCAGATCCCCCTCAGAGGGAAGAGGAGGAATTCTCTGATTCTTTTTCGGAAGAATCCCTGTCATATACCACTCTGCTGCCATACCCCTGGGATATGGCTCACCAGAAGAAGAATCTGTTGACCCTGACTCCCCAGCAGAGGATTTGACCTTTCAGGAAAGTATTACTAAAATGAAGGAACATTTCAAGTGGGAATCATCTGAAATGTTAGAGGTCCAAAAAAGGTATGACCTCATTCAGATCTATTCCCCAACTCCTACTGCTGTTCCTCCTGTTCTACCTGCCTTCCTGGATGCCTTCTCTTCAGTATCCCAGAACCTGGACTCTCAGCCGCCTGCTCCACGCAGACCTGACAGGTTTTATAAAGTTCCTGAGAATGCAAAGTTTCTAATTGTGTCCTGCTGCAGACCCTGCCACTATTTCCATTTCCACTGATAAGGCCTCAAAACTATTGCCTTCCAGCACCATAGACCCTACTGACAAGGACAGCAAAACTATGGAACGTCTGGGTAAAAAAATATAAACTTCTGCTACTCTGGCTTTCAGAGCTACTAATTACCAGACACATATGGGTAAATATGCCTTTTGGAGAAGATCTCCAAGGAATTTTCAGACTCTCCATATTTTGCTGCCAAAGTTTCACTGTCTTCCCTAGTAGCTCTCACTTCTCAGATTACCAGGCACTCTGTAAAGTGCAGTTATGATGCTGCTGTATCTTCAGCCAGGTCAGCAGCATCAGCATCTGCTTTGAGAAGGTACTCCTGGCTACGCCTCCAGATGACTTTAGAGCCAAGCTGATTGAGGTCCCTTTGGACAACACGACCCTGTTTGGAACAAAAGTGGCTGACCTGTTTAAGTCATTACATTAAAAGGGGAAGGAGATGCAGGATTTAAAACACCTGCTGGTTTCTCGAATTCCAGAGGAATTACCCAGCAAAAACACAATTTATTAGAAAGCACTCTCGCCCTGCTGCTACCACAAGGCCTAGGCAAAATTCCAGGAAGCAACCAACTCTTACCAGAGCCCCCACCTCTTCTAGCCTGAGGCTGCCCTTTCAAGACAGGACAGGTAGTGTATGACTACCTGACAAACTTAGAAACACCTCCTTCTCCCTTTATCCCTCTCACGGAGCGCCTCTCTCACTGTCTGCAAGTGTGGGTACTTATCACCTCAGATAAATGGGTCCTCTCTGTAATACAGAATGGGTATTTTATAACCTGGCTCATGCCCCCAAATAGAAGGGGTATCCCACAGCCACCAGAAGAACAGGTCCCCTTATTGCAGCCAGTGTTAGACAACCTGATGTCTCAGGGCACCAGTCAAACAGTCCCACTGTCTGCAAAAGGAAGAGGCTTCTACTGAAGGATTTTCCTGGTTCCAAGAAAAGATGGTCACTGGAGGCCAATTCTGGACCTCTCGCTACTCATCCTCTTCCTTAAGGTCCCAGACTTCAGGATGTTGACCTTACTAACTTGCTTTCCTCTCCTCCTCCTCCAAGGGTTCATGCCACGTTAGATACCAAGGATGCCTACCTTCACGTCTCTGTAAGGCCCAGTTTCAGGAGATACCCGAGGTTCTCTGTGGGTTCTTCTCACTTTCATTTCTCTGCCTTGCCCTTTGGGCTTTCCACTGCACCCAGAGTCTTCACCAAATGACTAGCTGCAGTTATTACCTTCTGCAGGACAAAAGGAATCCAAATATTCCCTTACCTGGATGACTTGCTCATTCAACCAGACTGCAAACAAGCCCTCTGGCAACACTTACAAGTTGCCATTACTCTCCTACAGGCACTGGGATTTCAGATCAACTTCCCAAAATCCCATCTGGAACCTACCTACAACCTGGGGTGCAGGATTCAGGCAGACATTATGAAGGCCTACCTTCCCCCCAAAAGATGGAAAGCTTTACACAACACCTACTTCTGGTCTTCAAGACCACAGAATTAACCGCAAGGCAGTACCTCAGGCTCCCGGGCTACATGGCTGCCACTATCCCCATACTACCTTTAGCAAGACTCCATATGAGAAAATTGCAGTGGTACCTCAGGTCAGTTTGGACTCAACACTCCCAACCCCTTGAGTACAAGGTTCCTCTCCTGTCCTGCCTCAACCAAGAAGTCCACTGGTGGTTGAAGCAGGTGAACCTCCTTCCAGATCTTCCACTTCAACCAGCTTAACCTAACAGATCATGCACACAGATGCCTCAGACTTTGGGTGGGGAGCAACTCTGGGGCACGTGAGAGTGCAAGGAGTGTGGCCAGCACCACACAGGAAAGAGCACATCAATATCTGAGAGATGAGGGCAATATTATTGGCCCTGCAAGCCTTCCAACCCAACCTACAGAAAGGAACACAAAAAAATCTTTACAGTGCTGTGGTATCTCAACAAGCAGGGGGGTTGGGGAGGCAAATCTTATTTGCTTTGCAGACTGGCTCTCCTGGTGTTGGAACTGGCCACCTCCCAGGGCGTAACCTTACAGGCAGTTTACATTCCTTCACAACAGAATTTTCAGGCAGACTCCCTCAGCATATCCATGACAAATACAAATGAATGCTTCACAGGGAAGTCTTCCTAGACCTGTTCCACCGGTGGGGTACACCTCAAATAAGACCCCCTTTGCTTCCTCCATCAACAGGCAACTTCCGTCCTTCTGCGCCAGACTTCCACATCATCAGGCTTTGGGAGCAAATGCCTTCTCAGTTTCCTGGAAGGGAATGTTTCACTATGCACCCCCCCCTTCCCACTTGTTCAGAAGGTCCTGCTGAAAATCCAGCAGGACAGACCAAAAATCTTGCTGGTGACTCCCTATTGGCCAAGACAGCATTGGTTATAGCTATCCAAGGGCAATCACCACAAGTTTACCTCCAGAGTGGTCCTTCTCACACAGCACAAGGGATCCCAAATAAACCCACAGTCGCAATCTCAGCACCTCACCCTGTAGGTGATAGGATTCTGATCCCTTTCATACACCTTTACATTGAGGACGTGCTCACTGTCCTCTAGGAAGCCAGGAAACCAAATACAAGGAAATCTTACCTAGTCAAACTGGAAGTGATTTTCAGTATGCTGTCCCAAAAGGCAGTTGGACCCTCTGGAAGGCGAGACCCCTGAAGTGCTGTCTTACCTGTGTGAACTATTGCAGACAAGGTTGGCCTTCTCATCCATTAAAGCCCACTTGTCTGCCATTTCAGTATGCATGTGCCTCTGGAACCCCCCCAGCTTAGACTACCAGCCAAGTTCTTCCTTAAAGGGGGTCCTTAGTCTCAGTCCACCCAGGAACCCCCCCCCCCATGGGACCTCAACTAGATTTTGGAGAAGCTCACGCTCCCTCCATTCGAGCCAGTAGATAAAGCTTCCCTAAAACATTGGACATGGAAGACTGTCCTTGTGGCCTTGACCTCAGCTAGGAGAGTTGCAAGCCCTCATGGCTATTCCACCCGTCTTGGTTTTCCACACTGACAGAGTTACTCTTAGAACTAACCTCTCCTTCATGTCCAAGATGGTGAATGACCTTTCCCTAAATCAGGCCATCCACCTACCATCCTTCTTTCCTAATCCACAGGGAGACATTGAGAGAGTACTCTATTCCCTGGATGTGCACAGACAACTCTGATATCTACACAAAACCAAGTCCATTAGACAAGCTGAGCAACTGTTTGTCTCCTTCCACCCCAGAGTCCTACGGAAGGCAGTAACTAAACAAACTATCTTAACATGGATTCCAAAGCTATCACCTTTTGCTACAAACACCATGGGAAATGCCTGCAGGGTACTGTCAGAGCACACTCCACAAGGGCAATGGCCTCCTCAGGTTCCTTCTTTAGGGGTTTGGATACCTCCACCATACTGGAAGCAACCACTTCGTCTTCAGTGCACACCTTCACCAAACACTACAAGTTGGACCACATTTGTAGGGCCAGGGCTGGGTTTGTGGGGCTATCCTCCATGGATTCCTGTAGAACTCTAGTAGGCCATCTCCCCCTTCTTCACAGTGAGCTTTGGCAAAGGGTTTTATTCAAGGATTTTTTTGGTACCAAACAAAAGGGTCCTGGAGGTCTGTGCTAGACCTCTCCCTCCTCAATATTTTGTCAAAATCCTAAATTTTAAAATGTTCCCTTCTGACCTTGTTGTTGCCTCTTGTCCCTTTACTAGCTCTTATGGTAAAGCTAGACTTAAACAATGCCTACTATCACATTCCTGTTACCAAATATTTTAGACATTTGTTAAGATTTTCTGTGTCTGGCATACATTCAGTTACTCTTTGGACTGTAAATACTGTTGGAGCAGTAGATGGTGTCTGATTCCAGTAACTGCTTACTGATGACTTCAAGGCATTTATTTTGTTCTATATATGGCTGATTGTGTATGCAGACTATTTCCCAGATGTTCTTCGTGTTTCACTGTTGCAGTCATTACATTTGGGTAATCTGCTGGCAGGTTGCCCTCAGTCTGCCTGAATTCCAAAGTCTTGGGTCGGTTGCTGTCTCCTCTTCCATGACATCAGGTCGTCAGGGGTATTAAACAAGCAGCCAATGCCATTTTCTTCAGTCTTTCTTGCTGCGCGGTGCCCGAAGCAGAAGCATTTTGCAAGTGCCGGTCGGCCAACTCCTGAAATATTCAAGTTTGAGTTTCAGAACCGAAGTCTTCACTAAAGCTAAGTACCCCGTTGGGGAAACTTTTTTCTTGCTCCATACCGATGTCAGAAAAAGTTAATAATTGTATTACTTGTGGGAAGCAAATACCTCATAAGGATTTCCATTTATACTGTATTCTTTGCCTAGGCCCTGATCACAACGTGCCTGGCTGTCGGTTTTGTGCTAGATTTAACCAACACACTATTAAGCGTCGGTATATTTTTGCCTCAAAGTATTTTGGAAACAGATTTAACTACCCAGAAATGTTGTCGGATAGCAATCAGACTACTGGAGTACATAAACGCAAAGAAAAGGACAGCGACAGACAGTCGCGGTCCAAAACCGACAACGAAGCTTCTCTTAAGCCAGTCACCGGTTTGCCGGTACTCAGTGAGGTGCTTTTGCAGCCCCTGATACCCGCTACTTTTGAGTCGCAGGCCCCTACCGAGACCCATGTGGAGTCCGGCATGCCGTGAGATACTCAAAAGTATTGGACCCACAGATGTGATGCATCTCCCTCGGATGGGTCTGGAGCCGCTGCACAGGCACCGGCTTCTGAGGGTGTATTCAGGCCTCAACATTTTTATATCAAGCAGACAACAGCTGCAAAACCTAAAACGAAAACAACTTCTTAAACTAAAAAATCGACGCATGAGCCACGTGCACAGGCCGCTATGCCTAAAGAACAGATGATCAAAATGGCTGAAGACCTTATTACCTTGATCAGAGATGGGGTTCCCATCCCCCTCCTGATAAGAGGCCTAGGCAAGACACTGATTATGAATCTTCATATCAGGTATCTATTTCTTCTGATTCCTCTTCTGATCAGGAATTATCTGTACCTCCCTATGAGGATTCTGATGCAGAGGAGTGTATACCATCTGCATCACCTCCTGATGATTATTCATTTGGAGAAACCTTGCATACTTTGAGGGAGCATTTTCACTGGGAGAGTCAAATTTTCTCAGAATCAAAAAAGAGGCTCAGGGATTTCCTCCTTCCTCAGCACAGGCCTTTAGCAATACCCCCCTGTTTTAGACATTGTGGATGATGTGTTTTCGGAGTCGAGCTTGACCCCTTACTTCCAGCTCCCAGCAAGCCTGACAGATATTACAGGGTCCCTGACTCGCACAAATTTTTATTTAGAAATCCTGCTGCTGATCCTGAAACTATTTCACAGGGTCCAAGGGGAGTTAAGGCCTCAACAGCAAAAAATCCTACCCCCTCTGACAGAGATTCAAGGGCACTGGATAGATGGGGAAAAAAGGTTTATACCTCTGCAGCCTTGGCATTTAGGGCCTTAAACTGTCAGTTTCATATGCTCAAGTATCAACAACATGTTATGGGATTGCTGAAACAGAAAATGATGATTTCTGAATGTGCATAAAATAAAGAATTGCAGGAATTATTGCATGCAGCTGAACAGGTTGGAAAACATACTTTGCAATGTGGTTTTGATTCCTTAGAGGCCTCCTTCAGGGCCGCAATTACTGGATCTGTGATTTGGAGACATGCCTGGCTAAAAGAGCAAAATTTGCCTGATCTTGTTAAAGCTAAATTACTGGATGCACCTTTACAGCATGATACTCTGGTTTTAAGGCAGAAGAGGTTTTAAAGAAAATGCAAACTGTAAAAGACTTCTTACAAGTGCAGCCACCAAGATTCAGTAGACACTGGCCTACAAAAAATTGGTCCTTTCCTGTGTCAGACAGAGCTCAAAGGGGCAAATCCAGACGCCCTAAGGGTTCCAGATACCAGGCACAGGATTCATACAGGTCAAAGCAATTGAGCGCTTCTTCCTCCAAGTCTGGAGGAGATAAAGCACAGCCCTACAGAAAACAGTCCCAATGACTTCCCTCTGCCTTCACCAAGCACTTGCCTTTTGGCAGTACCCTTAGGGGGAAAATTAGCAGTTTTTGCTCAAAATTGGCAGTTAATAACCCAGGACAAGTGGATGCTAAACATAGTATCACAGAGATACAGATTCCATTTCCATACTCTGCCAATGGCAAACGGTTGGCCAGATCTGCCAAAAAAAATCAATGGGCAGAGGCACGTCCCTCATGGATATGGGAGCCATTCAGCCAGTGCCAGAACAGGAAAAAGGACAAGGTTTTTACTCAAAACTGATGTTCATTGTGTTACACTGCTGCAGTCATTACACTTGGGTTATCCTGCCATCAGGCGGTTCCCCAGTTGGCCTGAGTTCCAAAGTCTTGGTCCGGCATTGGTTGCTGTCACCTCCTCCCTGACGTCAGTGCGACAGGTGTATATAAGATGCAGCCGATGCCATTTTCTCCAGTCTTTCTTGCCGCACGGTGCCCGAGGCAAAAGCAGTTCGCAAGTGCTGGTCGGCCAACTCCTGAGATTTTCATTCAGAATCCAGAACCAAAGTCTTCTACAAAGCTAAGTACCCCGTTGGGGAAACTTTTTCTTGCCTCAGACCAATGTCAGTAAAAGTTAATAACTGTATTTCTTGTGGGAAGCAAATACCTCATAAGGATTTCCATTCCTATTATATCCCATGCCTAGGCCCAGACCACGACGTTACTGGTTGTCAGATTTGTGCTAGGTTTAACAAGCGCACTATTAAACGTCGGTTTGATTTTGCCCGACATTATTTTGGCAGAAAATTCAATTACACCATGCCGTCGGAACTTCAGATGACCGGAATACATAAAAAGCGCAAAGACAAGGACAGGCATCCGAGGCCCAAACCTGACGACGAAGCCTCTTCTAGGCCGGTCGCTTTTTCTCCGGTTTTCAGCGAGGCGCCGTCGCAGCCCCTGACGACTGCTTCTGGAGAACCACAGGCTGCCTCCGACTCCCACGTGGAGATGGCTGGGCCTACGGACATAAGTTTTTCAGCCTACCGAAACTAACCCTTCAGAGGGATCCAGAGTAGCTGAGCAACCCGCAGCTTCAGAGGGTGTTTTCAGACCTACTCACTTAAGCATTAAACCCTCTGCTAAGTCTAAGCCTCCTTTAAAAACAAAGAAACAAGTACAGCATTCTCCAAGACCGGCCTCCATGCCTAAGAAACAAATGCTCAAAATGGCCGAAGAACTAATCACTCTGATCAGAGGGTCCCATTCCCCTCCTGATAAAAGGCCCAGACAGGATGCAGACTGACTCATCCGACCAGGTGTCCATTTCTTTAGATTCATCCTCAGACCTATGATATTCTTTACCCCCTTATGAGGATTCTGATGCTGAGGAATCAATTCCATCAGCCTCTCTGCCTGAGGACTACTCCTTTGGGGAAACCTTACATACCATGAGGGAGCATTTCCATTGGGAAGGCCAGGATTACTCAGAATCCAAGAAAAGGCTCAGAGACTTCCTTTTATTACCTCAACACAGACCCCTTGCTATTTCACTAGTGTTAGATATTGTGGATGATGTGTATACTGAATCCAGCTTAAATCCTGATTCCTTACCTCCAGCCCCAGTTAAACCTGACCGATACTACAGAGTCCCTGACTCTCACAAATTCCTGTATAAAAGCCCTGTTGCTGACCCTGAAACTATTTCTCAGGGACCCAAAGGGATTAAGGCCTCATCAGCAAAAAATCCAGTTCTCTCGGACAGAGATTTCAGAGCATTAGATGGGGAAAGAAAGTATATACGTCTGCAACTTTAGCAATGAGAGCCTTAAATTGCCAGTTTCACATACTAAAATATCAGCAATTTTTGATGTCTCAGTTGAAACAAAAAATGCTTCCAGATTCAGATCCTCCTAATTTTAAAGAAATGCAGGATTTATTGCATGCAGCTGAACAAGTGGGAAAACATACTTTGCAATGTGGTTTTGATTCTTTAGAGGCCTCCTGTAGAGCAGCAGTTACAGGCTCTGTCATTAGAAGACATGCTTGGTTAAAAGAACATACGTTACCAGATCTGTTAAAGCAAAATTATTGGATGCACCTTTGCAGCAGGATGTGATATTTGGAGTTAAGGCAGAAGAGGTATTAAAGAAAATGGAGGATACGGCGAAATCTATGCAAACAGTGAAGGATTTCTTACAGGTTCTGCCTCCTCGATTTAGCAGAAATTGGCCAACAAAGAATTGGTCCTTTCTAGTTAGACCTCAAAGGGGTGGATACAGACGTCCACGAGGTAGAGGTCAACCACAAAGTTCTTACAGGCCTCGACAATGGGGTGCACCAGGCCAGAAAGAAGGGGAAGACCGGCCCCAACCATATAAAAAGCAGTCTCAATGACTTCCCACTACAGCTGCCAAACAGCTCTCTTGGCAGCCCCTTGGGAGGAAAACTGACACTCTTCTATCACAATTGGCATTGGATCACCAAAGACAAATGGGTTCTCAACATTGTATCTCAAGGTTACGGGTTCCACTTTCACACTCTGCCAAGGTTAAAAGGAATGCCAAATCTGCCACCAAATCAATGGGCAGAGGCACAAAAACAAATTACAGCACTCTTGGACATGAGAGCTATTCAAAATGTACCACCACAGGAGCAAGGACAAGGATTTTACTCGACTCTTTCTGGTTCCCAGAAAGGACAAAGGCCTGGAGGCCCATTCTGGATCTTTCTTCTAAACACTAACGTGGATGTTCCGAAATTCAAAATGTTGACACTACAGCAGCTTCTTCCATGCTGGGCAAGAAAGCTTGGCTAGTGACCTTGGACCTCAAGGAGGCATACCTGCATGTCCCTATCAGACAAAACTGCAGAAGATACCTCAGATTCATAGCTGGTTCAATGCACTATCAATTCTCTGCACTGCCCTTTGGCTTATCTACTACCAGGGTCTTCACAAAGTGCCTGGCACCAGTAATTGCATTTTGCAGACAGAAATTCAAATTTATCCGTACCTGGACGACTGCCTGATTCAAGCAGAGAACAAGGACATTCTTCTAAAGCATCTGGAGTTTGTAAAAAAGTTATTAAGTTGCCTGGGGTACAGTAAACGAAAAGAAATCAAAACTAGTGCCCTCACAAGAGAAAATATTCCTGGGTGCCAGCTTGAACACAGCAGCCCAGATGGCTTATCTCACGCCAGACAAGCAAGGACAACTGACTCAATACTTTCAATTGATGGCAACAAAGACCCAACTCTCTGCAAGGAAAAATTCTGCAGGCCTTGGGTTACATGGCATCTTGCATACTACTAATTCCATATGCCGGACTGCATATGAAACTACAATGGTACCTAAAGAGTGTTATGGTCTCAACACTGTAAAAGTTTGGAAACTTGAAACACCACTAATTCCTTGCCTTCAGCAGGAGTTTCGATGGTGGGCTCAAGCTTGTCACCTCAACAAGGGACAGCCTTTTACTCAACCCACAGCCAGGCAAACACTGACAACAGATGCATCCGATTACGTCTGTGGAGCACACATGACAGGAGAAAATGTATTCAGGGCAAGTGGCCCATGGGGAACAAAGAGCATCTTCACACCAATCAAAAAGAGATGCTAGCTGTACAAAATGCCCATTTAGCTTTCAAGGACGTGCTGCATCCAGGACAACTATTACTAAAGACAGACAACACCACAGTTATGTGGTACATAAACAAGCAAGTGGGGCACTCACTCCTAGCCCCTCTGCAGACAAGCCATGACCTTAATGGAACACAGCTCTAAACTATCAAGTTCATCTGCAAGCACAATTCCTGCCAGGAGAGAGAAAAACACACTGGCAGACGACTTAACTAGAGAACATCATGGATCCCCACGAATGGGAATTGAATCCACAAATATTCAGAATAACACAGAAATGGTGGAGCCCAGACATTGATCTGTTTGCATCCGCAATGAACTGCCAGCTACAGAAAGTCTGCATAAGGAGGGACCATCCACAAGCATGGAAAGTGGATGCCCTCTCACTCAGCTGGAAAAACCTACAAGTTATACGCTTTCCCACCACTACCTCTCCTTCCAAAGGTACTCATAAAAACCAGGCAAGAAGAGCCAAAGGAATTGAATCCCCCCGATTTTTCCAACCCAGGGCTGGCCACGCCAAAAACCCCCTGGTAAAACCCCAATCTTAAAGAACTTTTTAAAGGGCCCCTTGGCCCTCGGGGACAGTTTCCGGGAAAAAAAAGGAAAATTTAAAAAATTGTTAAAAAACCCTTTTCCCCGGGAAAAAAAAAAACCAAAAAAAAAACCTTTGGGGCCGGGGGAAAATGGGGGAACTTTGGAACTTTTTTGGTGCCAAAAAGAAAAATTTTAAAAAACCTTTCCCCCCCCCCCCTTTTTTTTTCCCTTCGAACCAGCAGCAATGTACAGAATTACAATACTTATCCTGAAGACTGCTTTCCTGCTGGTAAATAACTTCTTGGGGCAAGAAGGGTCTCTTGAACCACTGTTAGGCATTAATGGCAGTACACCCCTTCCCGATTTCCCATCATGATACAGTGTCCTTGAGATGAACTGTTACATTTATGCCTACGGTGGTTTCCAGAGTCTCTTTAAATCAGGCTATCCACCTCTCCTACATTCTTCCCTGCAACCCACAGAACAGGGGAGAAAAGCTCTTAACATACCTTGGATGTACACAGACAATTACGCTACTACCTGACAGTGACAAAAACAATAGAAAAACTGACCAGCTTGGTAGCATATGCAACAGGAAAAGGAAGGAAAACCACTTCAAACAGACAATCTGCAAATGGATAGGAAATTGCATTAGATTTTTGTTAGCATCCTACTCATGGAAAGAAAACTCCCAGAGAAACATCAGGCCTCACCCATGAAGGGCTACAGCCACTCACCACAGCTTTCTTACGAGGAGTGGCTACCAAGGACATTATAGAGGCTGCTACTTGGACCTCCATGCATACATTTGCAAAGCATTATAACTTACCTCTATACTCTATATCCTGTGCTGGTTTTGCCACTGCTGTTTTGCAAGGGATCCTGACTACACCATAATCTATTCTCATTTCCTCCTCCCCTAGTTTAGCTATGGTATTCCCAACGATTTGTAAAAGACTGCAGATGCATCCTTGAAGCCGGGACATAGTACAGTTTTGTACCTACCATAAATGTAGATGTCCTGAGAGTGAATGCATCTGCAGTCCAGTGTGTGATTACCCACCCTCCTTCCCTCTGAGGCAGGTACTCCTAGGGTATTTACCAATCTTCAGCTAGCTTGGGGATCTATTATGGTGTATTTGTTTGTACGTATATATGTACATACATGCTTATTTTGTGTGTTTGCTCTACTATTTGGAAACTTTGGCATTTATCCAAATTTAGCCATCCAAGAGGGCACGCACTGGCATCGTGGGGCAAGAAACACTGAGAGGAAAATGGCGTCGGCTACGATGCTTTCTATAATTCGAATAACTGCCGCAATGACGCCGTCGGTGAAGTGCGACACCAACCAAGCCAGAGACCATAGACTTTGAATCCGGCACCAAGGGCTGCCTGACGACAGGACAACCCATTTGTAAAGACTGCAGATGCATTCCTCTCGGACATCTACATTTATGGTAGGTACAAAACTGTACTTTTTGATTCCTTAGAGGCCTCCTTCAGGGCCGCAATTACTGGATCTGTGATTTGGAGACATGCCTGGCTAAAAGAGCAAAATTTGCCTGATCTTGTTAAAGCTAAATTACTGGATGCACCTTTACAGCATGATACTCTGGTTCTAAGGCAGAAGAGGTTTTAAAGAAAATGCAAACTGTCTATGCAAACTATAAAAGACTTCTTACAAGTGCAGCCACCAAGATTCAGTAGACACTGGCCTACAAAAAATTGGTCCTTTCCTGTGTCAGACAGAGCTCAAAGGGGCAAATCCAGACCCCCTAAGGGTTCCAGATACCAGGCACAGGATTCATACAGGTCAAAGCAATGGAGCGCTTCTTCCTCCAAATCTGGAGGAGATAAAGCACAGCCCTACAGAAAACGGTCCCAATGACTTTCCTCTGCCTTCACCAAGCACTTACCTTTTGGCAGTACCCTTAGGGGGAAAATTAGCACTTTTTGCTCAAAATTGGCAGTTAATAACCCAGGACAAGTGGATGCTAAACATAGTATCACAGAGATACAGATTCCATTTCCATACTCTGCCAATGGCAAACGGTTAGCCAGATCTGCCAAAAAATCAATGGGCAGAGGCACGTCCCTCATGGATATGGGAGCCATTCAGCCAGTGCCAGAACAGGAAAAAGGACAAGGTTTTTACTCAAAACTGATGTTCATTGTGTTACACTGCTGCAGTCATTACACTTGGGTTATCCTGCCGTCAGGCGGTTCCCCAGTTGGCCTGAGTTCCAAAGTCTTGGTCCGGCGTCGGTTGCTGTCACCTCCTCCCTGACGTCAGTGCGACAGGTGTATATAAGATGCAGCCAATGCCATTTTCTCCAGTCTTTCTTGCTGCGCGGTGCCCGAGGCAAAAGCAGTTCGCAAGTGCCGGTCGGCCAACTCCTGAGATTTTCATTCAGAATCCAGAACCAAAGTCTTCTACAAAGCTAAGTACCCCGTTGGGGAAACTTTTTCTTGCCTCAGACCAATGTCAGTAAAAGTTAATAACTGTATTTCTTGTGGGAAGCAAATACCTCATAAGGATTTCCATTCCTATTATATCCCATGCCTAGGCCCAGACCACAACGTTACTGGTTGTCGGTTTTGTGCTAGGTTTAACAAGCGCACTATTAAACGTCGGTTTGATTTTGCCCGGCATTATTTTGGCAGAAAATTCAATTACACCATGCCGTCGGAACTTCAGATGACCGGAATACATAAAAAGCGCAAAGACAAGGACAGGCATCCAAGGCCCAAACCTGACGACGAAGCCTCTTCTAGGCCGGTCGCCGGTTCTCCGGTTTTCAGCGAGGCGCCGTCGCAGCCCCTAACGACTGCTTCTGCAGAACCACAGGTTGCCTCCGACTCCCACGTGGAGATGGCTGGGCCTACGGACACAAGTTTTTCAGCCTACCGAAACTAACCCTTCAGAGGGATCCGGAGTAGCTGAGCAACCCTCAGCTTCAGAGGGTATTTTCAGACCTACTCAGTTAAGCATTAAACCCTCTGCTAAGCCTCCTTTAAAAACAAAGAAACAAGTACAGCATTCTCCAGGACAGGCCTCCATGCCTAAGAAACAAATGCTCAAAATGGCCGAAGACCTAATCACTCTGATCAGAGGGTCCCATTCCCCTCCTGATAAAAGGCCCAGACAGGATGCAGACTATGACTCATCCGACCAGGTGTCCATTTCTTTAGATTCATCCTCAGACCTATATTTTTACCCCCTTATGAGGATTCTGATGCTGAGGAATCAATTCCATCAGCCTCTCTGCCTGAGGACTACTCCTTTGGGGAAACCTTACATACCATGAGGGAGCATTTCCATTGGGAAGGCCAGGATTACTCAGAATCCAAGAAAAGGCTCAGAGACTTCCTTTTATTTCCTCAACACAGACCCCTTGCTATTCCACCAGTGTTAGATATTGTGGATGATGTGTATACCGAATCCAGCTTAAATCCTGATTCCTTACCTCCTGCCCCAGTTAAACCTGACCGATACTACAGAGTCCCTGACTCACACAAATTCCTGTATAAAAGCCCTGTTGCTGACCCTGAAACTATTTCTCAGGGACCCAAAGGGATTAAGGCCTCATCAGCAAAAAATCCATTTCTCTCAGACAGAGATTCCAGAGCATTAGATGGGGAAAGAAAGTATATACGTCTGCAACTTTAGCAATGAGAGCCTTAAATTGCCAGTTTCACATGCTAAAATATCAGCAATTTTTGATGTCTCAGTTGAAACAAAAAATGCTTCCAGATTCAGATCCTCCTAATTTTAAAGAAATGCAGGATTTATTGCATGCAGCTGAACAAGTGGGAAAACATACTTTGCAATGTGGTTTTGATTCTTTAGAGGCCTCCTGTAGAGCAGCAGTTACAGGCTCTGTCATTAGAAGACATGCTTGGTTAAAAGAACATACGTTACCAGATCATGTTAAAGCAAAATTATTGGATGCACCTTTGCAGCAGGATGTGATATTTGGAGTTAAGGCAGAAGAGGTATTAAAGAAAATGGAGGATACGGCGAAATCTATGCAAACAGTGAAGGATTTCTTACAGGTTCTGCCTCCTCGATTTAGCAGAAATTGGCCAACAAAGAATTGGTCCTTTCTAGTTAGACCTCAAAGGGGTGGATACAGACGTCCACGAGGTAGAGGTCAACCACAAAGTTCTTACAGGCCTCGACAATGGGGTGCACCAGGCCAGAAAGAAGGGGAAGACCGGCCCCAACCATATAAAAAGCAGTCTCAATGACTTCCCACTACAGCTGCCAAACAGCTCTCTCTTGGCAGCCCCCTTGGGAGGAAAACTGACACTCTTCTATCACAATTGGCATTGGATCACCAAAGACAAATGGGTTCTCAACATTGTATCTCAAGGTTACAGGTTCCACTTTCACACTCTGCCAAGGTTAAAAGGAATGCCAAATCTGCCACCAAATCAATGGGCAGAGGCTCAAAAACAAATTACAGCACTCATGGACATGAGAGCTATTCAAAAGGTACCACCACAGGAGCAAGGACAAGGGTTTTACTCAAGACTCTTTCTGGTTCCCAGAAAGGACAAAGGCTTGGAGGCCCATTCTGGATCTTTCTTCTCTAAGCACTTACCTGGATGTTCCGAAATTCAAAATGTTGACACTACAGCAGCTTCTTCCCATGCTGGGCAAGAAAGCTTGGCTCGTGACCTTGGACCTCAAGGAGGCATACCTGCATGTCCCTATCAGACAAAACTGCAGAAGATACCCCAGATTCATAGCTGGTTCAATGCACTATCAATTCTCTGCACTGCCCTTTGGCTTATCTACTGCACCCAGGGTCTTCACAAAGTGCCTGGCACCAGTAATTGCATTTTGCAGACAGAAATTCAAATGTATCCGTACCTGGACGACTGCCTGATTCAAGCAGAGAACAAGGACATTCTTCTAAAGCATCTGGAGTTTGTAAAAAAGTTATTAAGTTGCCTGGGGTACACAGTAAACGAAAAGAAATCAAAACTAGTGCCCTCACAAGAGAAAATATTCCTGGGTGCCAGCTTGAACACAGCAGCCCAGATGGCTTATCTCATGCCAGACAAGCAAGGACAACTGACTCAATACTTTCAATTGATGGCAACAAAGACCCAACTCTCTGCAAGGAAAATTCTGCAGGCCTTGGGTTACATGGCATCTTGCATACTACTAATTCCATATGCCGGACTGCATATGAGGAAACTACAATGGTACCTAAATAGTGTATGGTCTCAACACTGTCAAAGTTTGGAAACTTGAAATACCACTAATTCCTTGCCTTCAACAGGAGTTTCGATGGTGGGCTCAAGCTTGTCACCTCAACAAGGGACAGCCTTTTACTCAACCCACAGCCAGGCAAACACTGACAACAGATGCATCGGATTACGCCTGTGGAGCACACATGACAGGAAAATGTATTCAGGGCAAGTGGCCCGCAGAACAAAGGCATCTTCACATCAATCAAAAAGAGATGCTAGCTGTACAAAATGCCCTTTTAGCTTTCAAGGACGTGCTGCATCCAGGACAACTATTACTAAAGACAGACAACACCACAGTTATGTGGTACATAAGCAAGTGGGGCACTCACTCCTAGCCCCTCTGCAGACAAGCCATGACCTTGTGGAACACAGCTCTAAACTATCAAGTTCATCTGCAAGCACAATTCCTGCCAGGAGAGAAAAACACACTGGCAGACGACTTAAGCAGAAACATCATGGATCCCCATGAATGGGAATTGAATCCACAAATATTCAGAATAACACAGAAATGGTGGAGCCCGGACATAGATCTGTTTGCATCCGCAATGAACTGCCAGCTACAGAAATTCTGCATAAGGAGTTACCATCCACAAGCATGGAAAGTGGATGCCCTCTCATTCAGCTGGAAAAACCTACAAGTATACGCTTTCCCACCACTACCTCTCCTTCCAAAGGTACTCATAAAAGCCAGGCAAGAAGAGCCAAAGATGATCCTGATTGCACCAGACTGGCCACGGCAGCACTGGTACCCAATCTTAAAGAACTTAGCACAAGAACCACCCTGGATTTTGCCTCAAATCCCACATCTGCTGACTCAGCACAACAATCAGATACTTCACAGCCAGCTAAAGACCTTAAACCTAGCTGCATGGAAAATTCCTTAGTCAAGCAAGCAATGCCTCTCCAAAGCTGTTATGGATGTCATTCTGGAGGCCAGAAGGCCTAGTACCAGGAAAGCCTATTTGGATAAATGGAAGAGATTCTGTGCCTGGAACCAGGCTCGCAGCCTTGACCCTCTTGTCCCAAACATTCCTCAGATACTACAATATTTAACTGAGATGCTGGACAAAGGCCTCTCCTTTCCATCCATCAAGAACCACGCCTCTGCCATCTCTGCTCATTATAACATGGATCCACCAATTTTCTCTAGTCCTTTGCTAAAACAGTATCTCAGAGGGGCTAAAAACATAAGACCGCCCCGTAGAGCACCTACTCCAACTTGGGACCTCAACTTTGTTTTGGAAAAATTAACTTTACCTCCTTTTGAGCCAGCTAACACAGCAGAATTAAAATATATCTCTTGGAAAACTGCTCTGCTCCTGGCAATAACATCAGCACGAAGAGTTTCAGAATTACAGACACTAATGGCAGTGGAACCTTTCCTCATTTTCCACCAGGACAGGGTGGAACTAACCCTATGTTTATGTCATGTGGCTCTAAACCAAACTATTCACTTGCCAACTTTTTATCCAAAACCACAAAATAAAGGGGAGAGACTACTGCATTCTTTGGACATTCACAGGCAGTTACGCTTCTACTTGGACAAAACCAAAGCTTTCAGAAAATCTGAGCAATTATTGCTAGCATATGCTGCAGGAGCACAGGGAAAAGCCATTTCAAAACAGACTATTTCAAAATGGATAGGACATTGTACCTTTCTGCTATACACACCATGGGAAACCTGTAACTAGCAGCATTAGATCTCACTCCACCAGGGCAACAGCCACTTCAACTGCCTACCTCAGAGGAGTTACCTACCAAGGATATTTTGGAAGCAGCAACATGGAGTTCTGTGCATACCTTCACCAAGCATTACCATCTGCCTTTATACTCTAAATCTAGAGCTGGCTTCGCCACTGCTGTGCTGCAGGGCTAATGCCTTATAGAACCAGCCACCCTACCTCAGCTTTGGGATTCTACCCAAGTATAATGACTGCAGCAGTGTAACATGATGAACATAGTACAGTTTTGTATCTACCATAAATGTAGATATTCGAATATATACACTGCTGCAGTCCAGGTTACCCTCCCTCCTTCCCCTCTTACTTGCTGGTACGTACCTATGTCTTCTACCCTTTACTACCTATGGGGAGTATTTGCTGGTAACTGAAAGTTGTTGGTTGCTTTTCTTATGTATGTTTTATTAGCAATTTGAATTGCCTGCCTATTTGGGGGCACCTGACATCTGGGGCAAGAAAAACTGAAGAAAATGGCATCAGCTGCATCTTATATACCCCTGTCGCACTGATGTCAGGGAGGAGGCAACAGCAACCGACGTCGGACCAAGACTTTGGAACTCAGGCCGACTGGGGAACCGCCTGACAACAGGATAACCCAAGTGTAATGACTGCAGCAGTGTATACACTCGAACATCTACATTTATGGTAGGTACAAAACTGTACTTTCTTGGTACCCAGAAAGGACAAGGCATGGCAGCCAATACTGGATTTATCGATTTTGAACACATACCTGGACATTCCAAAATTCAAAATGCTGACTTTGCAGCAGCTTCTGCCCATGCTGGGCAAGAATGCTTGACTGGTGACATTAGACCTAAATGAGGCATACCTGCATGTCCCAGTAAAGCAGTCGTGCAGAAGATACCTCCGGTTCAAGGCTGGCTTAATGCATTACCAATTCTCTGCACTGCCCTTTGGCTTATCTACTGCGCCCAGGGTCTTTACAAAGTGCCTGGCACCAGTAATTGCTTTTTGCAGGTAAAGAAGTATACAAATATATCCTTACTTGGACGACTGTCTCATTCAAGCAGAGAACAAGGACATTCTTCTTCAACACCTGGCTTTTGTGAAAAGGCTTCTAACATGCCTAGGGTACACAGTAAACGAAAAGAAATCACAACTGGAACCCTCTCAAAAGATAACATTCCAGGGTGCAAGCTTGAATACAACTGCCCAGATGGCTTACCTCACGCCAGACAAACAAAGGCAACTGACAACTTACTTCAAACTGATGGTAACAAAATCCCAGTTATCTGCAAGACAAACTGCAAGCTTTGGGCTTCATGGCATCCTGCATCCTACTGATTCCATATGCAAGACTACATATGAGGAAACTTCAATGGTACCTAAAAAGTTTATGGAGTCAACATTGTCAGAGTCTGGAAACAATGATTCCTCTCATTCCCTGCCTACAACAGGAGTTTCTGTGGTGGGCAAAGGCATGTCAACAAAACATGGGACGGGCCTTCACTCTGCCCCCTGCCAGCCAAACCTTAACAGACGCATCAGATTATGCATGGGGGGGCCCACATGGTGGGAAGATGCATTCAGGGCATATGGACCCCAAAACAAATGCATCTACATATCAACCAAAAAGAGATGCTAGCTGTTCAAAATGCCCTGACAGCCTTCAAGGACTTACTTCATCCAGGACAACTACTGATAAAAACAGGCAATACCACGGTTATGTGGTATATAAACAAGCGGGGGGCACGCACTCATACCCCCTTTGCAGATTAGCCATGGCACTATGGGACACAACTTTGACTTACCAAATACATCTTCAAGCTCAATTTCTGCCAGGAAAACAAAATACTCTGGCAGATGATTTAAGCAGAAACCTTATGGACCCTCACGAGTGGGAACTAGATCCACAAGTCTTCAGCATGATAACAAAGAAATGGGGGAGCCCAGACATAGGTCTGTTTGCCTCTTCTCAAAATTATCAATTGAAAAGATTCTGCATAAGGACTTATTACAGACAAGCATGGAAAGTGGACGCCCTATCCTTCAGTTGGAAAAACCTATCATTTTACGCCTTTCCTCCTCTGCCTCTTCTTCCCAAGGTCCTACTAAAAGTCAGACAAGAGAAACCAAAGATGATACTAATTGCCCTGGACTAGCCCAGCCAATACTGGTACCCACTCCTAAGGAACTTGTCTCAATACCCAGCTTGGACCTTACCTCAAAGGCCTCAACTACTGTCCCAGCAAAACAATCAGATCCTGCACAATCAACTCCAGACACTGAACCTGGCAGCATGGCTGATCATGTAGTTATACAAACAACACCTCTTAGTAAAGCTGTGATGGATGTCATTTTGGAAGCCAGAAGGCCTAGTACTTGAAAATCTTATGCTGATAAATGGAAGAGATTCTGTGCTTGGAATCAAGCACAAGGAACTGATACAGCAGAACCAAATATTCCTCAGATATTACAATACTTGACTGAGATGCTTGACAAAGGCCCATCTTTCTCATCAATTAAAATCCATGCCTCTGCCATTTCGGCTCATTACAATACAGAGCCACCAATCTTTTCTCATCCTTTACTAAAGCATTATCTTACAGGAGCCAAAAATTTAAGGCCTCCTAGAAGATCACCAATACCTGCATGGGACCTCAATTATGTGTTGGAAAAGCTCACCCTGCCTCCATTTGAACCAGCTGCTACTGCTGGTATAAAGTTCTTATCATGGAAAACAGCTCTGCTACTAGCTATTACTTCAGCAAGAAGAGTCTCAGAGCTACAGACCCTCGTGGCTGTGGAGCCTTTTATCATATTTTACCCAGAAAGGGTGTCTCTGAGGACAAATCCAACATTTATGCCTAAGGTGGTTTCCAGTGTGGCTCTTAACCAAACTATTCATCTGTCAACCTTTTATCCAAATCCGCAGAACAAGGGGGAGAGAATTCTGCATTCCTTGGACGTACACAGACAGCTAAGATTCTACTTGAGCAGGACTAAAGCTCTAAGAAAAACTGAGCAATTACTAGTGACATGCTGCAGGATCAGAAGGAAAGGCTATTTCAAAGCAGACTATTTCAAAGTGGATAAGCCACTGCATTTGTTTCTGCTACTTACACCTTGGCAAACCTTTGCCCTAGGGCATTAGGTCTCATTCTACCAGAGCTGCAGCTACTTCAGCAGCTTTTCTCAGAGGCGTACCAACCAAAGACATTCTAGAGGCTGCTACTTGGAGTTCTGTTCACACCTTTACAAAGCATTATCATTTCCCTCTCTACTCTAAGTCCAGGGCAGGCTTTGCCACTGCAGTTCTGCAGGACCTTATAGCTGTACCTAATGCTGTTTAGTTCCAGCCTCGCAACCATAGCTTTGGGATTCTACCCAAATGTAATGACTGCAACAGTGAAACACGAAGAACATAGTACAGCTGTGTACACTTACCATAAATGTAGATGTTAGAGTGTATTCACTGTTGCAGTCCAGGTTACCCTTTCATTCTGGAGTTTATCTTTCCTTCTCTGTCTTCTACAACCTATGTGGTATTTGCTTGTAGATGAAAGTAAAGTTTATATTGATGCATGTATATATAGTTTTGATATATATATATATATATATATATATATATATATATATATATATATATATATATATATATATATATATACTTTTTTTTTTTTTTTGCTGCTACCTCTTTGGGGGGCACCTGACATCTGGGGCAAGAAAAACTAAAGAAAATGGCGTTGGCTGCTTGTTTTGTACCCATGACAACCTGACGTCATGGAAGAAGAGACAGCAACTGATGCAGGACCCAAGACTTTGGAATTCAGACCGACTGAGGGCAGCCTGCCAGCAGATTACCCAAATGTAATGACTGCAACAGTGAATACATTCTAACATCTACATTTATGGTAAGTGTACACAACTGTACTTTGTCCAGAGTCCTTGGTAATTGTGTTAAATCATCTGCTCAGTCTGGGTTTTCCAGTGAACTTACTGAAAGTTTCTCTTCCCTTCTCCCTGAACTGAGATATCTGTTAGATTCTACCCTGGGAAGGGCTACTCCTCCTCCAGACAGTCGAGAGATGTTCCAACAGTTCTTTCTGATTTTTTTCTGATCAAAACCAGACATTTACCAGGGAATTTCAAATTCTCAGGATTCTGGGGTACATGGCTTCTGTGATTATCATTCCTTGTGCTAGGTGTAAGTTAAGAGAAATTCAGAGTATCTTGGGTCAGTCTGAACTCAGCATCTGCACACATCATCTTTTCAGAGTCCAGTTCTGGGGTTTGTAAGGAGGGAGTGATTCTGTGGTGGATAGACCAGTTGTCTCAGAATCTAAGTCTCCCATTCTCCCTTCTGCCTCCACATCTTTAGTTTGAGAACAGATGCTTCAGACCATGTGTCAGGAGTGGTTTTAAAATGGATAAAAGTGCAAGGTCTTGAAACAAGGTATACAGAAGCATACACATGGCAGTAATAAATGTTTTAAAGCCCTAAATCATCTCTGGTCTGTAGGACCTCAGCAAATTATTACAGACATCAAAACAGTGACGTGGTACATATGGGAGGGGTACCAGTTATCACCTTTGGAGAATTGCTGTGGTAGCCTGAGACGTAACTCTGCTCAGTTTGACTAGTATTTACCCATTCCGTTAGAGCAAAACATTGTAGTAGACCAGGACAGACCATCACGAATGGGAACTACATCTGAAGGTCTTCCAGGAATTCATTGGGGAACACTCAAAGTAGATTTAATTGACACATCTCAGAACAGACCATTAAAGAAATTCTGCTTTAGGATTAGACAGGTGTTTTCTCATTCCTGTGGTTTGGAATGTGTATGCATGCCTCTCCATTTTCCACTCATTTCCTTGGTTCTAAAGACTCAAACTTCCCATAAATAACAGTGGTGACTCAGTTTTGGTCAAGGCAACAGTGGATGTTCGTTTTTCACTTTTGCAATAACGATATGGATTTTTCTTTTTATGTCTCCTTGGTTGATGGAATTTGCATACCTTTTAGGCACCCTTGTTCTGAAGATATGCAGCAGATACTGAAGGAAGCCAAAAAAATGTCACTAGGAAATCAAACCTGCTTTAAAGCTTCTTAAAAAATCATGCTCTCCTCCTGTATAATTAGCTCTTCTTCCTCTTCCACGCTAGCTTCATTTTCTTCTTCTGTCGTATCTCACTCCTTCACAGTCTGCAAGATCCTACTGTCTCGCATAACTCCTCTGTTCTATACCATATCCTTAAGCTACTGCTCAGACTGTAATGCCTTTATTCGTAACACTCTCACTATCTTTCTGCATCACTGTCTTCTGCTATTTTCCTAACTGAAAGCAACATCTTATTTTTCATGTGCTGTCACAACTGATGTCATACATTGTACTGCCAAGATACTACTTTTGTATTCTTCATCTACTCATAGGCTCTGTATATGTTAGAATGACTAAAATTGTCTAGAGTGTTGCAACTTGATAGAGTTGTCCAGATGTGTAATATATCTTGTAACAAAGCTTACGTTATATCAACTTATTTCAGTTTAGTATTCCTCATGTCGCTTGTATTGTTTATTTGGACTATAATGTATTTGTAATGCACTGTATATGGAGCTTTTCTCCCTGGGCCTCTGCTGAAAATGGGTTCTGTAGATCCAGTCAGACCACTCCGGTAAACAAATGTCAAATAAATGCGTAAAGGATTTCCAGGATATTGTTTTGATTAGGGCCAAAAAGGCTGATACTGAAGTCATCTAGTAAGATGAAGTTTTAGGGATTTTTATTGAGGAGGGTAGTTTCAGGCAGAAGGATTTTGAAGTTGGTGAAGGGAGGGGGAGGTAAGCAACAGCGAGATGAATAGAAAAGTTAGAGGAGGAAACCTAGAGAAGTAGCCAGTTAGGAACAGATTTTGAGTTGGTGTTTCTTTGACGTAAGAGTTGGACGTTTAAATTAGATTTAAAAAGCAAGTCTTATTCTACCGCCAATTCTCCCATCAGTATAATTGTATTCAGTAAGGAAGTGGTGGATGGAAGGATCAGTAGGTTAGAGCAAAGATTGATGTTCTTCGTGTTTTACTGTTGCAGTCATCTTGGTAATATGGGCATTAAGATACGATGAAAGAGATGGGCCAGGATTAGGTTCAGTGTTGCTGAATGGGAGCAGGAGTGTTATAGGTTCTTGATTATTTACGAGTTATTGTGCTCTGGCCTTTCATATTCTTCTGTCAAGAATCATCAGTCTGCCATTTCTGCTTGTCTGCCCATGGGTCCCTCCTTTCTTCCTGTTCCCAAGCCAAGCAGTTTTTGAAAAGGGTTTTACATATCCATCCATGTTTAAAATTGGTGGTTCCTCCGTGGAATCTGAATTCTGTTTGAGATGCTTACTCTCTCTGCATTTGAAGAAGATAATAGATTGAATTGAGGTTAATGTGAAAGACTGCTTTTATTTATTGCTTGACTTTTGCTAGAAAGGTATCTAGAGGTGGGCTGCTTATTTAATACTGTATTTTAATATGGTAAACTGCACTCTTTGTACTGCATTTGTCTACCTTACTGTGCCTGTTAAATCGTATTTTGTTGCCATTTTCATTGTTTGTAAAACTATTTTTTGCTATTTTCACTAATTGTAAAATAATTGTTGCTACTTTTCACTGTTTGCTAAGCACCTGTTCTGTTTTCCCACCAAGCAGTGTTTTAAGTAACTGATTTGTTTGCTGTTTAAAACATTCTTTAGTGTCTCCTTGCTGTTTTTCTATTGTTATATTTTTTAGTGTTCCCTACCTAAATTAGTGCAGTTAGTTAGCAGCTGTAGTGTAGTCCAAATACAGGTTTGCTGCATCTGAGTCTGTTTGTAGTGACTTTTGTACTCTGAGCACGTTTTCTAAGCCATCTTTGATTAGGAACCCTTCTGCACCCTTGTGAGAGAAGTGTGTTGATTGGAACCTATCTGGTGAAGGGTGACCGACCTAGGGCTTGGAGTGAGCACCCTCATTAGTTCTTTTGAACTATCAAGTTTTTAACTTATGGGATTTAAGCCCCTAGTTTGAGAGGGATTTCTGCTTCTTTGTGCTTCATGCAGCAGAGCGCACTGCCACACAATTGTGCACCATAGCCGGACAGATAACTTCCAACAGTTTTTCCCTTGGATATAGTTGTACTACACTAGTGTAGTCCTCATCTTTAGTACATTTCTGGTCTAAGAAGTTTTGCTAGTGAGCTGTGACCTGTTAAACCACCAGCCAAAAACCCTGTCAGAAACACCCATCTACAGAGCACCTCCTAGATCAGTCCTGAAAGCATCCCCTTTGTAATAACAGTTCTTCAAACCTAGCATTATAGACAGTTGGATACCCTTTGTTCTCCTGCCAGCCTTGTTGACTTGTGTCTCGTGATTCAGTGTAGCAACTGCCTCATCTACACTGACAACCCTCTACTAACAACTTACACTAGTACAGAGTGCAAGAGATGTATCTACACCACGAATCTTGAATCCCTGCAATGTAGCACTCAAAACAATAACACTGAAGAGGTTGTCACCTCGCCCACCACTACTCGTGCACATAGTACCACTGCTCATACACACAGATCAACACATACGGAGGTTCTCTCAAAATACTTACCGAAACACCAGAGACTCCAAAACACAAGACTGCTACAGCTAACACAGTTCCTACAGCACCAAAGAGAGACAGCAACACCAGTGTCTCACCTACCAAGTCCTTAAGGCGTAACACTCATAAACCAAATTTTCTTTTGTCATTGGAGACTCCATAGTGAGACACATGAATGTCCCACTCACCAAGTTAGATAAGGAGAAAGTTATGGTCAGCTGCTTGTCCGGCAGCAGGATTCGTCAGATCAGACATACACTCAGGTCTCTCAGCAACAACTACTATTATGACACTGTCATGTTAGAGTGAACAAGTAAGCTGAGACGTTACCTCACTGGACTATATGAAGACTGACTTGATTGAGCTCTGAGTACATGTCCCAGGCAGGTATGTTCCCTAGCGTTGAGCAGCAGGTTACCCTCACCTGGAGTGATGCCACATTATAAACAAAAAAATGATCGATTTCAATAATTAGTTTAGTTTTTGGTGTCATTCCAAGGGGATCCAGTTTCTGTCAGCCTAGCATGACATGGTTGACAAACCTCGCTACTTTGCCGGAGACGGTTTGCACCTTGCATCTCTAGTCTTTCGGTTGCTGGCAGATCTCTTGCCTTCCCCCATAGTTTCATTTTTAGGCAAGGCCTCAAAAACAAAATTGCTGACGTGAAAATTGCCAGTCATAACAAAATAAGGGTTTTGCTGCTAAATGCCAGGAGCTTAAACCAAACACTGCACACCCTGGAAGCACTGCTATCGTTGGAGGATGTAGATGTCTGTGCAGTCACAGAAACCTGGTTCAGGGCCTCAGAGAACCCCAGCCTTGCAAGGCTACAATGCCTTCCACACCTTCAGACTGCAAAACGAACGTGTGAGAACCAAAGGAGGCAGTGTTTCTGTCTTTTAGAGATAAATTCACCTCTCGACTAGTTATGACAACTCCATGAAGTTACTCCAAGTTCAGATTACCGTGGGTAAGACCCCCATTCAAGTCATAGCTAGTTGTAGATCCCCCTGCATAGATCATGGTGCACATGAGACCTACTTGACCAAACTGGAGTTGATCCAAATATTGCCAAACACTCTGGTCATGGGGAATTTCAGTTGTCCAACCATCAACTGGAAAACCTACTCTAGCCCTAACTCACCAGAGCAAAAGTTCCTTGACTTTAACCCTATTGCCCAGGAACCGATTGTTCAAACTCCAACAAGAGGAACAAACATACTAGATCCGGTCCTCACTAACATGACAAACAGATGTACCATTGCATCTGTTGAACACTTATTAGTTAAATAGGGCCACAAATCAGTCGCCTTGAAACTGGCACGAACACCAGAATTCACAAAGGGTGAAGTCAGGCTAAAAACTTCACCAAGGCAAACTGTACCCTCCTGGGGGAAGTTATGAATGCGTTCCAGGCCCCTCCCCCAGCTGGAAGTGGTAACTACACTAAAGCCCTGAACACACACCTCTCAACTGTACAGATTTTCGCAGACGGTCTAGATTTTTGCCTCATATTTTGGTCTGTTTTTCATAAAACTGTGGTTTTTCTGGCAAATTAGTGGCAAATTCTTAAAGATGGAAGTTAGAAAATGACAGATTTGAGTTTCAGACCTCATACTACTCAGAAAATTCATGCCTGTAGTTCTAAGTTTATAAGAGCAATATTTAAAAATTGTCCCTATTTTTAGGCATATGTTACACTTTTATTCATGGCTTTGTCCAGATTTTTTGCTTTTGGAGGTTGAGAGGTATGCTGTACAATCACTTCTAGACTCTGCTGCTCCAGCAATAATCAAAACCAGAGCCCCAAGTAAAAAGCCACCCTGGTGGACATCCAGCATCATCAAACTTTACAACAAATGCAAAAAGTTGCTGTCTAGGAAAAGGCGAGGTCTCAACAATGGGAAAGCATCCTCCTCAGTCTCAACAGGCAAACAAGACAACATGTCAAATCCTCTAAAGTAACTTTGAGAAAAACTTAGTAATCACAGCCAAAGATAACCATAAGACCTTTTACAGCTACATGTGCAGCCTAAAAGGTAGGACCCAAGCATGTGCCGAACTAGTGACTAATGGTATCACGCACACACTGATCCCACAGAGAGAGCAAACCTGCTGGCGGACAGATCTTGCGAAAAGTTTGGAGGGGATAAGGGAGTAAAATTGTCACAGACCTTGCCCCCAACTCCCCCCTCCCCCCAAGCACACACATATCCAGAGAGCAGGTCATTAAAGCCTTGTCTAGTGCAAAAAACACAGCCTCTGTGGAATCGGATGGCATCCCAGACTGCCTTCCAAACAAACTAAAACATGAACTAGCATCACCATTAAGTACCCTAGTCAGTCACAGCCTAACCACAGGCTGTGTTCCTGCAGAATGGAGAACAGCAGCAGTTATTCCACTCCACTAAGCTAGCTTAACAACAGACCCAGAAAGTTTATAGACCCATAGCTCTTTAGTTATGTTAGGAACCTGGGTGGGAATTCCCAGATATGCTCAGAATTAGTCCAAAATGACAAAAAATACACCGAACCCACAGACATTGCCAACATCCTAGCTGACAGGTTCAGCGCAAACTCCCTCCCACCAAAAGGGCAAATATCTATCCCAGCAGAGTGCTGCCCCCCTGACATCTCAGATGCTCAGGTAAGAGCCGCCCTCTCCAAAGCAAAAAACACAGCATCAGTGGGACCAGACAGTGTCCCGGGCTGCGTCCTACATGAACTCCAAGAAGAGCTAAACTCAAACATAAAAATAGTTCAATCTCAGCCTTACTACAGGTTATCTACGCAAAGAGTGGCGTACAGCAACAGTGGTCCCTCTCCACAAAGGTGGTGCCTCAACAGAACCCGGAAACTACCGGAAGCCTGACTAGCTTGGTCTGCAAAGCTATGGAAAGTATCATCATGGACCTCATAAATAAAGATATTGGGGACCTACAGACACTGGATCCTACCCAGTTCGGCTTTAAGGGCAGATCCTGCCTCTTAAACCTGGTCGATTTCTTTGAAACGGTCACCAAGGCCATTGACGAGGGGAAGGTGGTCCACACAGCCTACCTGGACCTTGCAAAAGCCTTTGATACAGTACCCCACTCGGGCATTGTAGATAAGCTCACCAGCTTAAATATAAACCCCTATGTCATTAGATGGGTTGCAAACTGGCTCAAGGACAGAACCCACATAGTTAGAATTGCTGGAGCCATGTCAGACTCCAAACCAGTTACAAGTGGCGTCCCACAAGGCTCAGTCCTGGGACCTCTCTTGTTCGGTATACATTTCTCGGAGGTACAGGCCAACACGGAAGGACTGTGGCTGACCAAGTTCACAGATGACTGCAAACTGGGCGCCATAATCAACTCTCCAGCCGACACAAGCATCCTCCAAAAGGGCCTCATAGAAACAGACGACTGGTGCCAGAGTCATGGCCTCAAGCTAAATGCCAAAAAGTGTATAGTCATCCCCTTTGGCAAAAACAAAGTGCCCACAAATTACCACATAGGTGGTAATCCATTAAGTACAGAAGAAGTAATTAGGGACCTGGGGACCCAAGTTGATGGCAATCTCTCATTTGACAACCACGTGGCCAAAGTGGTTAGAAAAACATTTTATATAGCCCACCTAATCATGAAGGGATTCACATCTAGATCAGGGGAGGTCATCGTGCCTCTTTACTTATCAGGCCCATAATTGAGTACAATGCCCCTTTTGGGATGTACCTTACCAGACACCTGCAGCAAATGGAAAGACCCCAAAAGTACCTCACCAAGAGGATCAAAGGGCTCAAACAGATGCCATATGCTGCCCGGTTAAAGAAACTCCAGCTCTACTCAGTGGCATACCGCCTGCTCAGAGGCGATCTGTGCCTGACGTATAAAGCCATGGCCAACCCGGAATTAATGGACATGCTGCACCTCCGAAAATCCAAATCCTATCGAGCTACGCGCTCGAGAGACTTGAACCTCAGCACTGAAATAAATAGGACATGCTGGAGGGACAGATTCATAACCCAGAGGCTCCCTTCACTCTGGAATAAAATCCCAGTCCAGGTTAGGCAGAGTCCCTCATTGACTCTCTTCAAGAGAAATCTTGATGAGTGGATGGGAGATCGTAGGTTTACCCCAGGTATCACTTCTGTGTCACTGTTAGACAGAGGCACAGTATACTAACCCCAAAAAAGGGCATAGCAAAATTAATTTAAAATGGGTGGCGAAAGCCAAACACACTCTGGCTAGGCTTATAAATGCCATAGGGCAGATAGCCTAGTATGTACCTATGAACCTATAAATCTGACCAGCTTCATCTGTAAGGCCATGGAAAGTATCATCGTGGATCTCCTTAAGTAAAGACATATGTGACTTCCAAACCTGGATTCAACCCAATTCAGCTTTGTCAAGGGCAGATCCTGCCGGTTAAACCTGGTGGATTTCTTTGAAAATGTTACCAGGGCCACTGACAAGGGCAAGTCTGTGCACACAGCATACCTCGACTTGGTCAAGGCCTTTGACCCAATCCCAGACTTGGGCATTACCGATAAACTTAGCAAACTAAATGTAACCCCCTTTGTTGTAAGATGGGTTGCCAACTAGCTCACAAACCAGTCACACACAATCAAAGTTGATAACTCCACATCAGCTAGCAGACCTGTTACTAGTGGGGAGCCACAAGGGTCAGTGCTGGGCCCCCTACTGTTTGTTATATACTTCTCAGAAGTTCATACCAAAACTAAGAGGCTGTGTCTGACCAAGCAAGTTTGAGAACAACTGCAAACTGGGTGTGATGTCATTATACTTCTGGAGGGTCTTACACAGACCACCGACTGGTGTCTTTAGTCATGGTCTCAAACTAAATGTAAAGAAGTGAATCGTCATTTCCTTCGGTAAAAACAATGTCCCTTCACACCATCAAATTAACAACAATACCTTGTTTACCTACAAAGTGGTAAGGGATCTTTGATCACAAGTACACTGTGACCTTAACTTTGACCACCATGTGTCTACTCGTGTAAGGAAGGTCTTTCTATGTAGCACACCTGATTAGCAAAGACATCTGTAGAACAAATGACTAATCAGGCTCATAATAGAGTATAACGCCCCTTTTGGCATAGGTTCATAGGTTCATAGGTTCATACTAGGCTATCTGCCCAAGGGCATTTATAAGCCTAGCCCATAGTTATGTGGCTTTCGCCACCCCTTTAGTTTGAATAAAAACTATGCCTATCATTTTGCTGTGCCTCTGTCAAGCAGTGACGCTGAAGTAATCCCTGGGGTATATCTGCAATCTCCCATCCATTGGTCAAGATTCCTCTTGAACAAGACCAGAGAGGTGCTCTGCCTCACATGTACCGGGATTTTGTTCCACAGCATAGGGAGTCTCTGGGTGATGAATCTGTCCCTCCAGCACGTTCTATTTATAACCGTGTCAAGGTTTAAGTCTCCCGCCCTTGTGGTTCTGAGGGATCTAGATTTTTGAGGTGAAGCATATTCATCAAATCTGGGTTTGACATGGCCTTATATGTCAGGCACAGGTCACCTCTGAGCAAGCGGTATGAGACTGAATAGAGCTGGAGTTCTTTCAGTCGGGCAGCATAAGACATATTTTGAGACCCTTTATCCTTTTGGTGAGGAACTTTTGGGGCCTTTCAAGCTGCAGCAGGTGTCTGGTCAGATACATTCCGAGCGGGCATTATACTCAATCATAGGTCTAATAAGTGATGAGTACAGGGGGATGACCTCCCTTGATCTAGATGTGAATCCCTTCATGATCAGGTGGGTGATATAGAAGGTTTTCCTAACTACTTTAGCAACATGAGTGTCAAGCGAAGGCTACTGTCAACCTGGGTCCCCAGATCTCTGATGACTTTTCTGTGCTCAGTGGATTGCCACCTATATGGTAGCTAGGGGTAGCCTTGTTTTTCCCAAAGGGTATGACTATGCATTTTTGGCGTTTAACTTCAGGCCATGGCTCTGGCACCAGTTATCCATTTCTGTGAGGCCCTTCTGGAGGATATCTGTGTCAGATGTGTTTTCGACTATGGCACCCAGTTTGCAGTCATCTGCAAACTTTGTCAGCCATAACCCTCCTGTGTTTGCTTGTACTTCAGAAAAGTAGATGCCGAACAAGAGTGGACCCAGGACTGAGCCCTGTGGGACACCACTTGTGACAGGCTTTGAGTCTGATATGGCTCCAGCAACTCTGACCCTGTGGGTTCTGTCACTTAGCCAGTTTGCCACCCATCTTGTGATGTATGGGTTTACATTCAAGCTGATGAGTTTTTCGATGATACCTGAGTGGGGTATTGTGTCGAAGGCCTTTGCCAGGTCGAGGTAGGCTGTATGGACTGCCTTTCCCTCATCAATGGCCTTGGTGACTGTCTCGAAAGTCAACCAAGTTTAAGAGGCAGGATCTGCCTTTGACAAAGCCAAACTGAGTTGGATCCAAAGTCTGCAAGTTCCCTATGTCTTTATTTATGAGTTCCATTATGTTCCTCTCCATGGCTTTGCAGATAAGGCTTGTCAAGCTAATGGGGCGGTAATTTCCAGGGTCTGTGGAGGCACCGCCCTTATGAAGTGGGACCACAGTCGTCGTGCGCCACTCCTTGGGTACGTATCCTGAGGTGAGGCTAAGATTAAACAGCTGTCCTAACTGTGGGTTTAATTCGTCATTGAGTTCATGAAGCACACAGCCGGGGACACCATCCGGTCCCATGGATGCTGTGTTTTTTGCCTTAGTGAGGGCAGTTCTCACCTGGGCGTTGGAGATGTTTGCGGGGCTACAATCCTCTGGAATAGATATCTCTCCTTTTGGGGGAGGGGAGTTTGCACTGAACCTGTCAGCCAGTATGTTGGCAATGTGTGTAGGTTCAGTAATTTTCACATCATTTTGAACTAATTCTGAGCATATCTGGGAGTTTCCTCCTGGGTTTCTAACATAGCTAAAGAAGGCCTTATGATTCTCTTTAGAGTCCTTGGCGATTTTTCTCTCAAAATTTGCCTTGGATGATTTTATGAGAGCTCTTAGTTCTTTACTTATAATGATCAAAGGTGTCTTACCTTTCAAGGATTTTGCTCTATCTTGTAGTAGCTTCCTCCTTTTGTTGTAGAGCTTGTTTATGGCTGGGGTCCACCAGACTGGACGCTTGCCTTTGGTACAGAGAGTCTTAGTTTTGTTTGGGATTGCCTGATCCATGCAGTCCTGTAGGTGCTGGTAGAAGGCATTTGTAAGTGATTCAGCGGTTTGAGTAATGTTTACCACTGGCTCAGGGGCCTTAAAGGAAACCACACTAGTTTTTAGAAGTGTGAAATCGGCTTTTGAGAAGTTTTTCACTGTGGTCTTTTTTGTTTCAGGTGGGGGGGTGATGAGGAGGGCGAGCGAGATTAGTTTATGATCTGATCTCACCAGTGAGGGGTATACTTCGGTGTTGAACATTTTGATCCCATGTTCGTGATGATGAGATCAAGTATGTTTTCTCCTCTTGTGGGGATGGTGACTAGTTGTTCCATGGCATTTGAGTTTATGAACTCCAGGAATCTTTGGGTTAGAGTGTTCGGGCTTGAGTAGTGTTCCCAGTCTATATTAGGGTAGTTAAAGTCACCTAGTATGATGGTGTTTGGAGATACATTTATCCCTCCAATGTTTTCAGGAAGGCCATGTGAGGTTCCTGAGTTTGAGAGGGTGGCCTGTAACATGCTACAAATTGCAGAGCAGTCTTGCCTATGGTTAATTGCACCTGGATGGTCTCCGATGCATCATGCGTTGCCACCAACCTTGAGGTGTGGGTGTCCTTTATGAATATGGACACCTCCTTTCTTGGTGTTGTCCGGATTTTGGGGCGGGCATGATATGAGGTGAAACCTGTTAGTGCTGGGGTGCTCTCAGGAGCCTTGAACCAGGTTTCTGTCACAGCACAGACATCGATGTTCTCCATATTGAGAAGGGCCTCGAGTGCGTGCATCTTGAGATTGAGACTTCTGGCATTGAGCAGCATTACCCTTAGTTTTTTCCTTTTGGTGTTCTAGGGTGGTAGGTTTAGAATTTGAGCCTTGCCTAAAAAGGCACTATGGGGTGGCAAGAGCCTTTGCCAATATCCGGAAGCCCAGGGTGACAGGTGCAAGCCGTCCCTCATAAGCAGCGTGGCTTGTCCAGCATGTCATCCCAGGCAGACAGACATTGGATCCCCTTTGAATGACACCAGAATTTAAGCCAATTATTAAAGCTGATCATCTTATCACTGTATTGTGGCATCATTCTAGGTGAAGGTAGGATACTGCTCAAGGTCAGGGTCATACCTGCCTGGGCTACATAATCAGAGAGCTCCTCGATGTCCCTTTTCATGTAGTCCAAGGAGGTGCGTCTCAGGTCGTTGACACCAGCGTGGACAATGACTGAGTCGTGCTGTACCTGCTGTTGAGAGACCTGAGTGCTTGCGTTATGTGGCGGATTCTAGCGCCTGACAGGCAGCTTACTGTGACCTTCTCTTTACACAGTCTGGTGAGGGACGTCAGTGTGTCTGACTATGGAATCACCAATGACAAGTGTGTCTGGCATTTTGTTTGGCCTTAAGGGCTGTGACTGTTTGACACTCTGACTGTGTGGTCTATGTGTTGCATGTGTTGGGTCGTGAGGTGGTAGTTGTTTGGGTGTCTGCTTTGGTGGCCTCTGCTGTTTTGGTAATTTTTGATCAGAGCCTCCGAGTATGTCTTTGTGTGAGTATGTGTATGATTTGAAGTTGTGATGGTACCATGTGTGACTGGGTATCTATTGTGTGTGGTTACCTTCTCCTCCTGTCTGGTCTTGCCAGTCCTATGTTGAGAGAGCTCAGCCTCCAGTTTGGCCGTATAGTTGCATCTCTCGCATGTATTTGTGTTTTGTGGGAGAAGGAGAGGATTGTCTGTGTACATGAGGCAGTTGTAACATTGCCTCAATATTCCCAGGTTCACCAGTTGAGCTGGAGAGGACACTAGCAACTGATCCCTCGACATACTAGATATAGTAGATAAAGAGACTTTCAAAGGACTCCGGGGGAAGTGGGTTTTAGGCTGGTGGGGTACTATCTATAATAAGAGTGCTTTATCAAGGTGCAAGTACTGTAGGAGTAAGTGCTAGGCTTTACAGATAGAGAATAGTCTACTTGGGAATCAAGTAGAGATGAACTTTTCAGTTATAGGATATGCTGGTTAGATCAGCAGTACAGCTCGAGGAAGGTAGTTTTAAGGGAAAATTGGGAGAGTGGAATTTAGATGGCCCAAATAGTTTAACCTTGTTTAACCGCCGCTGCTCTTGTGTGCAACAGTGGTAACTCAGCTAAATCAGCGCTTACTAGCGTGTTTTATAGCAGGGGCTGAAGGGAGCTAGGAATTGGCCCAAAGCGACCAATGGACTACTAGTTTCTGGCTGAAACTTCACCAAATCAGACAAAAGGGCTCAGTGCTTCCCACTCCCACTGGTAAGCAAAGAAACTTCCCTCCTTCCTAATAAGGCAATGGATCAGTAACAGGAACTAAAAACAAAGCCCAGGGATCAGCAACTCTGAAACTGGACTACTCTAGTTCAGTAAGGCGGGAAAACAAGAGATTTTTTTTGTTTTATTACAGAGACAAGGAAAAAAACAGACAGTAAATGCTGTAAATCGGCTAGCGCACTTTAGTGTGTAGCCTACAGAAACAATTTGCAACAATTAGTAACTTAAAGTGCAATAAACAGTGTAAAATGCAGAAATCACTTAAAGTAGCAATAAAACAGGCGAAATGCAGTTGCTAGCTTAAATAACAGTGGGAAAGCCACAAAAAATACTTATATCTGTTAGAAAGTCACTCTTAGCTCTCTGCTGCTTGGATCACTCTGCAGGCCACCACGAGGATCTGTGCTGAGTTGGTACAAGCTGGAAAACGCGTGTTTAGCGTGTTTTATAGCAGGGGGCTGAAAGGAGCTAGGAATTGGCCCAAAACAACCAATGGACTACTAGTTTCTGGCTGAAACTTCACCAAATCGGACAGAAAGGCCGCTCAGTGCTTCCCACTCCCACTGGTAAGCAAAGAAACTTCCCTCCTCCCTAATAAGGCAATGAATCAGTAACAGGAACTAAAAACAAAGCCCAGGGATCAGCAACTCTGAAACTGGACTACTCTAGTTCAGTAAGGCAGGAAAACAAGAGATTTTTTTGTTTTATTACAGAGACAAGGAAAAAACAGACAGTAAATGCTATAAATGCTGTAAATCGGCTAGCACTTTAGTGTGTAGCCTACAGAAAGAATTTGCAACAATTAGTAACTTAAAGTGCAATAAACAGTGTAAAATGCAGAAATCACTTAAAGTAGCAGTAAAACAGGCGAAATGCAGTCGCTAGCTTAAATAACAGTGGAAAGCCACAAAAATACTTATATCTGGTAGAAAGTCACTCTTTTAGCTCTCTGCTGCTTGGATCACTCTGCAGGCCACCACGAGGATCTGTGCTGAGTTGGTACAAGCTGGAAAACGCGTGTTTAGCGTGTTTTATAGCAGGGGCTGAAAGGAGCTAGGAATTGGCCCAAAGCGACCAATGGACTACTAGTTTCTGGCTGAAACTTCACCAAATCGGACAGAAAGGCTGCTCAGTGCTTCCCACTCCCACTGGTAAGCAAAGAAACTTCCCTCCTCCCTAATAAGGCAATGGATCAGTAACAGGAACTAAAAACAAAGCCCAGGGATCAGCAACTCTGAAACTGGACTACTCTAGTTCAGTAAGGCGGAAAACAAGAGATTTTTTGTTTTATTACAGAGACAAGGAAAAAACAGACAGTAAATGCTATAAATGCTGTAAATCGGCTAGCGCACTTTAGTGTGTAGCCTACAGAAACAATTTGCAACAATTAGTAACTTAAAGTGCAATAAACAGTGTAAAATGCAGAAATCACTTAAAGTAGCAGTAAAACAGGCTAAATGCAGTCGCTAGCTTAATAACAGTGGGAAAGCCACAAAATACTTATATCTGGTAGAAAGTCACTCTTTTAGCTCTCTGCTGCTTGGATCACTCTGCAGGCCACCACGAGGATCTGTGCTGAGTTGGTACAAGCTGGAAAACGTTTAGCGTGTTTTATAGCAGGGGCTGAAAGGAGCTAGGAATTGGCCCAAACGACCAATGGACTACTAGTTTCTGGCTGAAACTTCACCAAATCAGACAAAAGGCAGCTCAGTGCTTCCCACTCCCACTGGTAAGCAAAGAAACTTCCCTCCTTCCTAATAAGGCAATGGATCAGTAACAGGAACTAAAAACAAAGCCCAGGGATCAGCAACTCTGAAACTGGACTACTCTAGTTCAGTAAGGCAGGAAAACAAGAGATTTTTTTTTTTTTTTTTTTTTTCAGCGACAAGGAAAAAACAGACAGTAAATGCTATAAAAACAATTCACATGCAGTGCAAGCTGGCACACTTGAGTATGTAGCAATATTAGTCCACACACAGTATGAAAAAAATGTAATTAAATTAAAAGGACTAAAAGCAAGTGCAGAAAGGGTTTATTAGAGAGAATGCGGTAAAGAGAAGGGACTGGGGGAGTGTCCTGGATCAAATCTACAGTGGGGCGGGCACTGCAAAAGCCACCAAATTTAAACTACATCCAAGAACAGGGGGGGAGACAGTTTCAACAGAGCTAGATCTGAGAAATCAGTCCCCAAGTTATAACAACCACAATAAAATGAAGGAAATATACTTAAATCAGCTTATGTCCAGTTGATGTATGCAGACAAATCTCAGTAGCAGCAACTCTACTTAAAATGATTACCAGAGATGTAACCAACACAGGTTTTAAAGTTATCAGAAAACCCCCAAGCTAATTAACACTTAAAGGAATTTCAGAGCAGTTTAACAACTAGTGCAGAGCTTCAGACACACACACAAGACAGTTTCAACAGAGCTAGATCTGAGAAATCAGTCCCCAAGTTATAACAACCACAATAAAATGAAGGAAATATACTTAAATCAGCTTATGTCCAGTTGATGTATGCAGACAAATCTCAGTAGCAGCAACTCTACTTAAAATGATTACCAGAGATGTAACCAACACAGGTTTTAAAGTTATCAGAAAACCCCCAAGCTAATTAACACTTAAAGGAATTTCAGAGCAGTTTAACAACTAGTGCAGAGCTTCAGACACACACACAAGACAGTTTCAACAGAGCTAGATCTGAGAAATCAGTCCCCAAGTTATAACAACCACAATAAAATGAAGGAAATATACTTAAATCAGCTTATGTCCAGTTGATGTATGCAGACAAATCTCAGTAGCAGCAACTCTACTTAAAATGATTACCAGAGATGTAACCAACACAGGTTTTAAAGTTATCAGAAAACCCCCAAGCTAATTAACACTTAAAGGAATTTCAGAGCAGTTTAACAACTAGTGCAGAGCTTCAGACACACACACAAGACAGTTTCAACAGAGCTAGATCTGAGAAATCAGTCCCCAAGTTATAACAACCACAATAAAATGAAGGAAATATACTTAAATCAGCTTATGTCCAGTTGATGTATGCAGACAAATCTCAGTAGCAGCAACTCTACTTAAAATGATTACCAGAGATGTAACCAACACAGGTTTTAAAGTTATCAGAAAACCCCCAAGCTAATTAACACTTAAAGGAATTTCAGAGCAGTTTAACAACTAGTGCAGAGCTTCAGACACACACACAAGACAGTTTCAACAGAGCTAGATCTGAGAAATCAGTCCCCAAGTTATAACAACCACAATAAAATGAAGGAAATATACTTAAATCAGCTTATGTCCAGTTGATGTATGCAGACAAATCTCAGTAGCAGCAACTCTACTTAAAATGATTACCAGAGATGTAACCAACACAGGTTTTAAAGTTATCAGAAAACCCCCAAGCTAATTAACACTTAAAGGAATTTCAGAGCAGTTTAACAACTAGTGCAGAGCTTCAGACACACACACAAGACAGTTTCAACAGAGCTAGATCTGAGAAATCAGTCCCCAAGTTATAACAACCACAATAAAATGAAGGAAATATACTTAAATCAGCTTATGTCCAGTTGATGTATGCAGACAAATCTCAGTAGCAGCAACTCTACTTAAAATGATTACCAGAGATGTAACCAACACAGGTTTTAAAGTTATCAGAAAAGTCCCCAAGCTAATTAACACTTAAAGGAATTTCAGAGCAGTTTAACAACTAGTGCAGAGCTTCAGACACACACACAAGACAGTTTCAACAGAGCTAGATCTGAGAAATCAGTCCCCAAGTTATAACAACCACAATAAAATGAAGGAAATATACTTAAATCAGCTTATGTCCAGTTGATGTATGCAGACAAATCTCAGTAGCAGCAACTCTACTTAAAATGATTACCAGAGATGTAACCAACACAGGTTTTAAAGTTATCAGAAAACCCCAAGCTAATTAACACTTAAAGGAATTTCAGAGCAGTTTAACAACTAGTGCAGAGCTTCAGACACACACACAAGACAGTTTCAACAGAGCTAGATCTGAGAAATCAGTCCCCAAGTTATAACAACCACAATAAAATGAAGGAAATATACTTAAATCAGCTTATGTCCAGTTGATGTATGCAGACAAATCTCAGTAGCAGCAACTCTACTTAAAATGATTACCAGAGATGTAACCAACACAGGTTTTAAAGTTATCAGAAAACCCCCAAGCTAATTAACACTTAAAGGAATTTCAGAGCAGTTTAACAACTAGTGCAGAGCTTCAGACACACACACAAGACAGTTTCAACAGAGCTAGATCTGAGAAATCAGTCCCCAAGTTATAACAACCACAATAAAATGAAGGAAATATACTTAAATCAGCTTATGTCCAGTTGATGTATGCAGACAAATCTCAGTAGCAGCAACTCTACTTAAAATGATTACCAGAGATGTAACCAACACAGGTTTTAAAGTTATCAGAAAACCCCCCAAGCTAATTAACACTTAAAGGAATTTCAGAGCAGTTTAACAACTAGTGCAGAGCTTCAGACACACACACAAGACAGTTTCAACAGAGCATGTACCACACAAAGCACCTGCAGCAATTGGAGACACCTCAGAGATTTCTAACAAAGAAGATCAAGGGACTCTAGCATGTGCCTTACACAGACCAGCTAAACTCCCTGTCACTATACTCAGTATCATATGTACTTCTTAGAGGAGACTTGTGCCTGGCTTGCAGAGCAATCTCCGACCAAAACCTAATGAATTTTCTGCACATCCGTAAATCAAACAGGACTAGAACTACCCGTTCCAGGGACCTAAATATGGCCTGCGACTTCAGCAGAACATGCTTGGAATAAGCTGCCAATTCATGTGAAGCTGAGCACCTGTATGACACTGTTCAAAGGGAACCTGGACGAGTGGATAGGGCACTGTAAATTCATACCAGGGATGGCACCCACAACCCTCCTGGACAAGGGCAGTCATTACTGAATACAATCCTGGGTACTGACTAGAGTATCTGTGGTATTACATTCGGATGAAATGACTAAGCTTGAAATGACCTCCAGGTCATTAGCCTAGTGACCTCTTAGATAACCTTTTATGGTGAACCAGCTATGCTTCATTTTCCAGAACTAATCCTTTTCGTAGTTAAAGTTGTTTCCAAGTTTGCCTTGAGCCAATCTTTTTCTCATTGTCTTTTTTCCAGACACCCTGCAAAAAAGTGAGAAAACTCTTCATACTGTGGATGTCATCAGGCAGCCCATGTGCTACCTATACAAAACCCAATCCTTCAGGAAAGATGATCAATTGTTCTTTTGTCTTATCTTCATCAGAGAGAAAGCAGTGTCAACACAGACAATTTCTGAATGGTTCTCTCATGAGGGCTTTAAGTCCACTGATGTTTTTACTTAATAGTATCTAAGGTTTCCCAGGTTAAGTGTAGGTCATTCTGAGATGGGCTCAGTAAGTGGTACATTTTGACAAATGCATTCCAAAAGGGCCATTATGTTATTTAGTGAGTCTGGTAATAGTTGAACAGAGAGTAATTAAAACTTTAGAGCTAGGGGAGATGCTTCCAGAGGTTAGGTGGGCCAGATAGAAGAATGTCCAAACTACTGTGGATACATGATAGTCAAAATATAAGGAATTTATCAACAAGAGTGCGTGGATCTGTTAGTGTCTAGTTGGAAGAATCCTTTGCCTACATGGCACAAAGTAGGGATGTTTTGTTTTTTAATCAAAGTTAACTGTACTACATTTTTTCATGTTTAGTTTTGGGTTGTTATCCATAGACCATTTGTTTACAAAGTATACCCACATTAGAGCAATTGTAAGTCAGTGGAAGAATGATAAACTCCCGGTATGCATTTGTCTGCAAACTTTGATAACCGTAGACTGGGTCCTGTGTAGTCATTGACATCAGTTTTTGCGAACATCTGTACATCGAGCCATTCACTGTAACTAGTTTCACCGACAGTGGAGTTTTCATCTTACTCTACTGTTGTGCAACTGAAAGTTGGTGTATATAGATATACATAACTTGGAGGGTGCAGAGGAGAAGGTTCACCTTCGAGTTTCAGTGGCATTAGTTTCAGCAGAAGGCTGTTAATGTATATGCGTTCACCAAAACTGCAGTGAGTGGGTATGTATCCCCATAGACCCAGGAATGTTGGCTTTTGATAGATACAAAATAAGAGTGGGCCCAACAGCTTTCATGTGGTGTACAACTGTTTATTGTTTAGGTAACTTTTAGGTTAATTTTTTTAAGACGTTAACTAGGTTAGAGGCAGTACCTGCCTTTGACTATGCCAAATAGATGAGAGTTCATAGTTAACCGACTTTCATTAAGAAGTCTGAGATAATACATTCCATATCTTTACACGGGAGGCAAATGATACCTAATGTGCTTATAGGTATTAGGTCCAAGGTTGGGCCACCCATGTGTAACTGCAGTACAGTATCTGTTTTCTAGGTTTTGGGAATGTAACTAGTGAAGAGACTTGTGTTAAAGATGTTCAGTAGGTGTGGTCTGAGGCCATATTTGGCCCTGATAATCCTATGGCCCATGGAAGACGTGGTGTTAGCATTTGAGAGTGCTGCGAGGACTGTTTTCCATAATAATTGTAGCGGTGGCTAACTCAATGGGAGTAGTTATTAACTGTAGGTGGAGTAAAATTTGTCCTAAATTTGTCAGATTGGGTAAAATTTTCTCTAAATTTGTCAGATTGGGTATTGGCTCTTTCCTTTGAATCAGAGTGAGCAGTATTATGGACTAGTTTTAAACTTTGCTGGGACTTTTTAACCTCTTGATGTAGTTAAACATTTATCGTTTTGGTCCAAGTGGCTCTTTAGGTAGCCAAAGCCTGAATATGAACTTAATGGTACTTTTAAGCTTCTTGCTAGTTTGCTCGCTTGTGCTGTTGAATTGTGGCCTCTTATAAACATTTCGTAATTTCTTTTTGCTGTAATTGTATATTTTATTTATGTGGGTGCTCCATCATAGGTGCTTGCTTTTAAATTTTTTATTATGCTTGGTGCAGCTGTTTAAGTAGGTGTTAGAAATCAGAGGCATGGTTGGGGCTTAGCAATGATGTCAGTCAAATGAGGATTACAGTGGAATTTATTTTAGGTTAGGCAGTTGAAGGCTTGCTTTTGTTAAGTCCTTAAACACAGAACTATTGGAGAGAAGTACCATTAGTTTTAAAAGAAAATGATACTAGTTTATCGTCTTTAATGAAGGAAAGTGATGCAAGGACCATATTTATAAGGACATAGTTAAGGGTATTTGGGCCTCTAAGATAGTTACTTGTACAAGGTAAAGTTAACTCTTATAATGGCAAGGTAGTATTAGGCATGCTGACCATTGACAGTGAAGGTTGGACATTTTGACTGATAGTTGAAGGAGGCCCTCCAGTATGAAGGTGTTGGGTTTAATGAGGATTGAGTTCAAATTTGGGGTCCTGAGGGAATCGGTGATGAGATGATGGTATCATTGCAAATGCTGAAAAAACCTCCAATTGCCAGGAAGTCTGAATACATAAATGTTAACTCCAGGAATAAATGGAGTGCTTTCATTGCTTTGAAACCATGTCTGTGTAACGGTACATAGATGAATGCTTTCAGATTGTAGTAGACCATTGTGTTCAGGCATTTTTTTGTTAAGACCTCTGTTACTGAGCTGATGCACCTTAATGCGTTTTAGACTTTACTAAGTTGAAAATCCAGGAGACGTACACTGCTTAAAAAAAGGTACTATAGGAGCAGCAAAGACTTTAGACAGACTGTGAAAGTCACGTTAAGAGAAGTGCAGACCACCTCTGGCAAAAAAGCATGGTCTGTCAGCAATATTGAAGTTGGGGTGGGACAAAGAAGGCAGCCGCCCTGGGCACGAGATGTTAGGTGGGCAATCCATCAGCAATGTGGAAGAGTACCAGCGGCAAATTGCTGGCATTCAGTGAAGACTGTAATTCGTTATTGCATTCATTCATTTAAACAGTTACAGTTTTGTGTCTGTTTAACGAATGATGTGATATTGGATGACTGGGGGATTGCACAATGATGCAATTTTAGCCACTGCTCTGACATATCTAATTGTTTTGTATTTGAATCTCTGCATCATTCTGGGTAATGGCAAAATACCACTCAGAGTCAGAATCTTTACTGACTCAGACACATGCACAGCAAGTCATGCTTTTGCGTGCCTCTCAAAAGCACCATGTATGTCCTACTCAAAGTCCGACAACCATAAGTGCAGTGCTTTAAACAGCATTTATGTGCATGGGTTAATGTATATTAGTTACAGTATTACATTGCCTTGAGGTATTCTCTGTACTTTGATGTACAGTGATCTTTGTAGTAGTAGTAGTATATGTAAGTAGCAGGGGTGTGGTTGGCAAGACCTCCCAATGTCATTGGTTACAGAAGGACAAAGTTCCCCTCCCCTAAGGAAAATACACTTTAAGGGTGTAACAGCAAGTTTTGGCATTCCATTTCTTTAATCAGACTTGCAGTTTAATTTTTGAAGTGTTGGGACTCCCAGTATCTAGTCTGTTACTGTTCAGATTGTTAATCTTGCTGAGTAGCTATGATTGGGAAACGTATGGTTAATGGCTGGAGTCTGTTGGCAATGGCAATTGAAGCATGCTAAATGTAAATGTTGAAAGATTACTAGTAAATCATTTCCAAAAAGGTGAATTCATGTTTGATTGGGGGGGGGGGGGCATAGAACCGTCTCGTAGCATACTGTGGGATTCAAGTAAAAGCACTTATACCTGCAGTATGTGTGCAGTGTGTGATTATGACTGGAAGAAGTATGGCTGATGCCAGGGTATCAGATGGGTCAAGCTATGGGAGAGTGGGACAAAGGAGATCGGATGAAACGGGTAAAAAAAATCATTACAAAGGTCTGCTAGTGTGGTTATATGGTTACATTGTTAAATGAACCATTGTGCAGGTGATGGTCCTTTTCATTCATTGCAGTAGGACACAATGTTTTACCCTCTGTCAGAGGAATAGCTAGAACTTATTGAGCTCAGTAGAAAAACTTGAAAGCCAGCCTTCCCTTTAGGGTCATTTAAAGTTAAGACACTTTGTAATGAACCAGGGTTTTGATACACACCATCACGAACCAGAGTTTTGATGCACACTATCACAACAAAAACATGTCTGTGATGTGTATTTAGTCTTTTGTGGTGTGCCTTTAAGAATGTATGTGGTACAGCTGGGTAGGTGACAGAAAATGAAGAATCACTGTGACCCAGCCAACGAGAGTTCATTTAAGGGCTCAGGCATTGGAGGAGCCAGGAGGGGGAGGGAGAAAAAATTGAGCAGTGTGCAGCAGATAGCCAATCCTGTGACGGGGGGGGACTTCTATTCTGCTGGCAGTTGTAGCAGAGGCTGGAGTGTGCCTGCTAAAACTGACAAGTTGCTGTTCAAGTGGTAGCTGGGAGGAGGTCCTGAGTGAGCTGGTGTAATGGGTGGTGATGCCCAACCTACTCATTTAGGGATTTCCTTCCCCTTTATCCAAAAGATCCCTATCCTAAGGCCTGCATTGATGCCTGCCTGCAAACTCTTTGTCTTTTTAATGGGTGGGGGAGTCTTGGAGGAGAGATGTACACTGAGCATTCGTCCTTTCCCTGGAGATGGAGGGCCCCCCTGCAGAGTTACAGCACAATTCAGCCACCCTCTCCTAGACCGTAGAAAGTAAGGAAAGGGACAAGAGTCCTATGTCTTAGGAGAAGTAGACCACAGGATCATGCTTTCCATGGAAAGGGTTATTCCAGAGGGATTTGGTGGAACAGACTCTCGACTCTCTTTGAAGACCTCCACACCCACATTTGGGAAGCAACTGGAGACCACTGTGGGGAAAAACAGGGAGGCAAGACCTTGTTTGCCATAGGAGTCAGCTTTGAGACCTTTCAAAGATATTTCAGTAGGAATCATAAGGGGTCCAAATCTCTGTTTAAAAACAAAATCAAGCCTTTGACTGCACCTCTGACAGTGGAGTTTGTCACACTAGGCCCTTTTAATGGACAATTGTCTCCCTACTGCTTCATCCATAGAATCAGAGAGACTACTTGTTACTGCTCTGCCAGTTCTTGATGATCTCTGTAATCTGAGAAATCGGTAATTCAACCTGCTCAGTCCATCTTGTTTATCAGATGCCATTTCAACACAACAATCACCACAGTACATTTCCCCTCAGAGAGAGTTCTCTGTCAGATCATTTCAACGCATCTTGAAAGACCCATCACCTTCCTCTATTCTGGTCCTGTGAATGTTGGGTCTAATGACCTCCTGTCTAGTCACTCTGATTTATGCATGCCTTTGACATGCACATCCTTCAGTGGCTTTGAAAAGTCCAGTCACCGCAGATATCCGAACATCCTGCCTCTTCCATTTTAAGCATTTTATTTCTGCTGTGCATGACTTATTTGCAGTGGTGACTCGCCTCTCCAAAACTTTTGGAAAGAAAACCATTCATTCTCTCTCCTCCAAATGCAACAGTAACCACAGACTCCTCTTCTCTGGGATTGGGGGCGAGAGCATTTGAAGGAGAGTATGCTCCAAGGTACTTGAAATCAGAGAGGCCAATCTTCCAGTAAATGTTCTAGAGCAGAGTAAAGTCCTCAGTGTTCTGACAATTTTGTCCGGGTGTGATTTCCATTCAAACCTACAGAATGTCAGCAGTTTGGTATTTTGAACAAGCAAGGAGGAATCAAATCTAAGACATGAGTTTGGCAAAGGGCAGTTGATTCACACTGTTTTATGATAGCAAAACATATTTCTGGGAAAAAACACTACATTGTGGACAAGTTCAGTAGATTCCCTACTGATTTCTTATTCTAGCAGTAGGCAGCCAGCCATGTTGCTGCGATATGTTTCCATCACCTGCTAACATAAAAATGCAGCACCATTATCACCCTAATTCTCCCGCAGGGGCAGTCGTGAAGAGATGCCTTGGCTAGACCATGTCCCCTGGACTTTTTTATACTTCCCTCACTTCCTTTAATACCTAAATTGTTGCAGAAAGTGTCAGAGCACAGGCACACTGTGATATCATTGCACCATGTTGGCCACAGAAAATATGGTGTCCCTTGCTCAGGCTTCACGTGAAAAAGATTCCCTTATTTCTAACTCCTCACTTGGATCTTCTGTTGCATCCATCTGGGCAGCCTCACCCAAATTTACAATCCCTGAAAGTAACTGCATGGCTTCTCCAATTCCATTAATCGTCAGAGATCCTTTGTTGCCTACCAGTGTGATATGTATCCTGTCAGTCCCAAAAAGAGACTATAAGTGGAAATGCTTCTCAATTTGAGCAACTAGTCTGGTCATCGGTTCCTTTTCTGCTTCTGTCCCTCACATTGTATAGTTTTATCAGAAATATTTGACAGAAGTTCATACTGTTCTACTGTTAAAGTTCAACTTGGCTTCCATCTCTGATTCCCCTAATGGTTATGACTCCCATCTAGTCAGATCCTGTAGTTTAGGCAAAGTCTGTCTGAAGAGGGGCCTTTCTTCTTGGCCCTTCCCTAAAAGATTCTGTACCTCCTTGGGATTTTAATTGTGTTTTTGTATTCTCTCACAAAATCAACTTTTGTGCCTGCCACTACAGGACAGCTGAAATTCCTTTTGTGGAACACCCTCTTCCTAGTAGCAGTTACTTCAGCCAGAGAGAGGGGATGTTCATCGTGCATACAGCTGCAGTCATAACAGATGGGTTCTCCTGCCGTCAGGCGGGTCCTCGGTCGGCCGAATTCCAAAGTCTAGGTCCGGCGTTGGTTGTTGTCGCTTCTTCCCTGATGTCAGTGCGCCAGGGGTATAAAAGAACCAGCCGATGCCATTTTCTTCAGTCTTTCTTGCCGCGCGGTGCCCGAAGCAGAAGCAGTTCGCAAGTGCCGGTCGGCCAGCTCCTGAAATTATGAAAATTTTGAAACCGAAGTCTTCTTGAAAGCTAAGTATACCCCGTTGGGGAGACTTTTCTTGCCTCAGACCGATGTCAGACAAAGTTAATAATTGTATTTCATGTGGGAAGCAAATACCGCATAAGGATTTCCATTCCCTCTGTATACCTTGTTTAGGCCCAGACCACAACGTCTCGGTCTGCCGCTTTTGTGCTACATTCAACAAACGCACCATTAAGCGTCGGGCGGAGTTCGCCCAGCATTATTTTGGAAAAACATTTAACTATATTATGTCATCGGATACTAAGACTCCAGTTTTGTCTAAAAAATGCAAAGGTAAGGACCGACACACGAGGTCCGCGGCCTCTACCGACACCACGCCAAAGCCGACTACACGTGGTCCGGTTCACAGCGAGGTGCCTACGCAGCCCCTGACTACCGACGGCACTTCATTGGCGGTGTCTCCTGTGCCCGAGGTCGCAGGCTCCTCGGCCCATACCCCGACTACTGATACCAAAGCCACTCTTGGAGTTGAACCTCAAAATGTGGACAGGTCTACCTCCACTCAAGGTGTCTTCAGACCTTCCTCTTCTTTCTCCATCAAGGCTTTCACTAAGTCTAAAGCAGCCATGCACTCTAAAGAGACAAGCTACTCAGGGCCCATCTCCAGGCCCCATGCCTAAAAAACAGATGCTTAAAATGGCTGAGGATTTAATTACTCTTATCAGGGGTTCTCAGCCCCCACTGGACAAAAGGCCCAGAGTGGAGGAAGAATCCCCCTCATCTGATCAGGGCTCCATTATTTCAGAGCACTCTGATGATCAGGAACATTCTTACTCCCATTTTGAAGACTCTGATGCAGAGGAGTCCATTCCTTCTGTATCCCCCCCCAGAGGATTACTCATTTGGGGAAACTTTGCATACCTTAAGGGAACACTTCCACTGGGAAGGCCAAGATTATTCAGATTCCAAGAAAAGGCTTAGGGAATTTCTCTTACTACCTCAGCACAGGCCTCTGGCTATACCTCTTGTCTTGGACATCCTAGATGATGTTTACTCGGAGGCCTGCCTTAACCCGGACTCTCTACCTCCAGCCCCAGTTAAGCCTGACAGGTACTACAGGGTTCCTGACTCACACCAATTTCTATACAAAAGCCATGCTGCTGACCCAGAAACCATCTCACAGGGCCCCAAGGGAATTAAGGCCTCCACTGCTAAAAATCCATTACCTTCCGAGAGAGATTCCAGATCCTTAGAAAGGTGGGGAAAAAAGGTATATACCTCGGCTACCTTAACCATGAGGGCCTTAAACTGTCAGTTCCATATGCTAAAATACCAACAGTTTTTGTTATCACAATTGAAAAGTAAAATGTCACAACCTGAACAACCAGACTTGAAGGAGTTGCAGGATTTGATGCATAGTGCAGAACAAGTGGGTAAGCATACCTTACAATGTGGTTTTGATGCTCTAGAGGCCTCATGTAGAGCTGCTGTTACTGGATCAGTCATACGTAGACATGCCTGGCTCAAGGAACAAACCTTGCCTGATCATGTCAAAGCTAAATTGCTAGATGCCCCTCTTCAAAAGGATGTATTATTTGGTGCTAATGCTGAGGAGGTATTAAGGAAAATGGAGAAAAGGGCTAAATCAATGCAAACTGTGAAAGATTTTCTACAGGTACAACCCCCACGTTTCAGTAGAAATTGGCCTTCGCAAAATTGGCCCCTTCCCGCCACGGACAGACCCCAAAGAGGTAGATACAGGCGCCCGAGGGGCAGAGGACAATCCCAAGGATCGTTTAGAGGCAGACAATGGCAAGCTCCTGCACAAAGAGGTGGTGAGGATAACTCGCAGTCATTCAGAAAGCAAGCCCAATGACTTTCCCCTTTGCATGCCAAGCAAGACTCAAATGGCAGCACCCTTAGGAGGAAAGCTGGCATTATTTTCAAAAAATTGGCATATTGTCACAAAAGACAAATGGATCCTGGACATTATAAACAGAGGCTACAGATTCCATTTTCACACCCTTCCAAATTGAGAGGCATGCCAAACCTGCCACACAATCAAAGGGCAGAGGCACAAAGGCAAATTACAGATCTCATAGACATGAAAGCTATTCAAGAGGTACCTACGCACGAACAAGGTCAAGGTTTTTATTCCAGGCTATTCCTTGTACCAAGGAAGGGAAAAGATTGGAGACCTATTTTGGACCTATCCATCCTAAACACATTTCTACTCGTACCAAAATTCAAGATGCTCACTCTACAGTAACTTCTTCCCATGCTGGGCAAGGAGTCTTGGCTGGTAACATTGGACCTCAAGGAGGCATACCTGCATGTCCCAATCAGACAAAATTGCAGAAGATACCTCAGATTTCTTGCAGGTTCAACCCATTATTAATTCTCTGCATTGCCCTTTGACTTATATGCTGCGCCCAGAGTATTCACGAAATGCCTGGCATCAGTAATTGCCTACTGCAGACTTCAAGGGATACAAATATACCCCTATTTGGATGACTGCCTGATCCAAGCGGACAGCAAGCACATTCTTCTGAAACATCTGGCTTATGTAATAATGTTGTTGAACTCTCTGGGATACACAGTCAACAAAAAGAAATCAAGGCCAATACCCTCTCGGAAGATAATTTTCCTGGGTGCCAACTTGGACACAAACACCCAGATGGCCTACCTCACGCCAGAGAAGCAGGGGCAACTAACTCAATACTTCAGAGCACTAGCAAATTGCACCAGGCTGACTGCAAGGAAAATCCTGCAGGCTCTGGGATTCATGGCATCTTGCATTTTACTAATCCCATGTGCAAAGCTGCATATGAGGAAACTTCAATGGTACCTGAAAAACATATGGGCTCAACACAGCCACAGTTTGGAAACAATAATACCACTAATTCCATGTCTACAAAAGGAATTTCTGTGGTGGGCTCAAGCATGCCAAACAAACACAGGTCTTCCATTCAGCAAGCCTCAAGCAAATCAAGTCATCACAACAGACGCCTCGGACTACATGGGGCGCACATGACAGATCGGTGCATTCAGGGCAAATGGTCCCAAAAAGAAAAGCACCTTCACATCAATCAAAAGGAAATGCTAGCAGTAATAAAGGCTATTATAGCTTTCAAGGACCTGCTGCAACCAGGTCAACTATTGATAAGAACGGACAACACCACAGTTGTGGTACATAAACAAACAGGGAGGAACACATTCATACCCCCTATGCAGACTGGCCATGTCACTTTGGAACATGGCCATGGACTTACAAATCGAACTACAAGCACAGTACTTGCCAGGCAAGGAAAACACGCTTTCAGACAACCTAAGCAGAAATATGACAGATCCACACGAATGGAAGTTGCATCCAAAAGTTTTTACAGAAATAATCCAAGCATGGGGAAGGCCAGACATAGATCTCTTTGCCTCCCACAAAAATCACCAATTGACAAATTCTGCTCAAGGATTTTCCATCCAAAGGCCTGGAGAGTGGACGCTCTCTCTTTCAGTTGGACATCAATGACAGTTTGCCTTCCCACCTCTTCCTCTGCTGCCCAAAGTTCTATTGAAAACCAGAGCAGACAGACCAAAGATGATTCTCATTGCTCTGGACTGGCCAAGACAACACTGGTACCCTTATCTGAGGAGCCTGACGCATTCCCCACCATGGACCCTGCCTCTAATGCCTCTTCTTCTGACTCAGCACAGCTTCAAAACTCTTCACAGCCAGCTAAAAACACTCAATCTAGCCTCATGGAAGATTCCTTAGCATCACAACAGACCCTACTTTCCAAGGAGGTGCAGGATGTCATTCTGGAGGCCAGAAGGCCGTCAACTAGAAAAGCTTACTCCGCAAAATGGAAACGGTTTTGTATCTGGAATGAGAAAAAGGGCCAGGATCCTGGAAAACTGAATTTACCTCAAATACTACAGTATCTAGCTGAGCTGCTAAGCAGTGGACTTTCATTCTCCTCCATCAAAATCCATGCCTCAGCCATTTCTGCAGAATACAACACTGATCCACCCTTATTCTCTCACCCTCTCTTAAGACAGTTCCTCAGAGGGGCTAAGAATCTAAGACCCCCAAGGAAACAACCAATACCTGCGTGGGATCTCAATTTCATTCAGGAAAAACTGACCCTGCCTCCCTTTGAGGCAGTTGCCTCATCAGATTTGCAATATTTATCCTGGAAAACAGCTTTCCTTCTGGCTATTACCTCAGCTCGTAGAGTTTCAGAACTACAAGCTCTCATGGCTGTGCAGCCTTTTATCATCTTCCATCAGGACAGAGTTTCCTTACGAACCAACCCGTCCTTTATGCCTAAAGTGGTATGAATCAGGCCATACACTTACCTACCTTTTATCCTAATCCTCAAAACAAAGGGGAGAGATTACTACATTCCTTGGACATCCACAGACAACTGCGTTATTGTTTGGACAGAACAAAGCCTTTCAGAAAATCAGAACAGCACTTTGTGTCCTATGCTGTAGGAGCTCAAGGAAAGCCAATTTCCAAACAGACAATCTCAAAATGGATAGCCCACTGCATACGCTTTTGCTATTCTTTTCATGGCAAAACTGTACCTACAGGCATCAGATCTCACTCCACAAGGGCCACAGCTACCTCCGCAGCTTTCCTCAGAGGAGTTCCTACCAAAGATATTTTGGAAGCAGCCACTTGTAGTTCTGTGCATACCTTCTCCAAGCACTACCACCTACCATTATGCTCCAAAACTAGAGCAGGCTTTGCCACTGCAGTCTTGCAGGGCATCCTGGCTCCTCCTAATTCCACCTAGTGCCTACCACCCCTTTCTTAGCTTTGGGATTCTACCCATCTGTTATGACTGCAGCTGTATGCACGATGAACATAGTACAGTTTTGTACCTACCATAAATGTAGATGTTCGAGTGCTAATACAGCTGCAGTCCAGGTTTCCCTCCCTCCTTCCCTTCTTGGGACAGGCCTATGGGCTAACACCTCCTCATACAACTTGATTGGGGTATTCATTTATGGTATATTTGCTTGCAACTACTTTATTTTGATTATATTGCATTGCTTTATTACACAAATTTATGTATTGCCTTCCTTTTGGGGGCACCTGACATCTGGGTCAAGAAAAACTGAAGAAAATGGCGTTGGCTGGTTCCTTTATACCCCTGTCGCACTGACGTCAGGGAGGAAGCGACGACAACCGACGCCGGACCTAGACTTTGGAATTCGGCCGACCGAGGACCCGCCTGACGGCAGGAGAACCCATCTGTTATGACTGCAGCTGTATTAGCACTCGAACATCTACATTTATGGTAGGTACAAAACTGTACTTTCTTTTATACCCCTGGCGCACTGACGTCAGGGAAGAAGCGACGTCAACCGACGCCGGACCTAGACTTTGGAATTCGGCCGAGGACCCGCCTAACGGCAGGAGAACCCATCTGTTATGACTGCAGCTGTATTAGCACTCGAACATCTACATTTATGGTAGGTACAAAACTGTACTTTTCACACCATCCATTCAAGCACTGTCTTCTAATCCACCTTATCTAGTCTTTCACAAGCATAGAGGTTCTCTTTGAAACAGTTTCTTTTCTTACAGAAGTGGTGACAGAAGATAATTTGGCCAAGTTCTACATCTCCCAGTAATTTTCCTTGGTTATTCTAACAGAGGAATATATGATGATGTCCTTCATGGATGCATCTGCAGTCATAACAAATGGGTAGTCCTGTCGTCAGGCAGCCCTTCAGTCGGCCGGATTCCAAAGTCTGGGTCTGGCTTCGGCCGATGTCGCACTTCACCCGACGTCATCTCTGTTGGTCTTCGGGTATAAAAGCATCGGCCGACGCCATTTTCTTCAGTCTTTCTTGCCGTGGCGCCAAGCAGAAGCTGTTCGCAAGTGCCGGTCGGTCAGATCCAGAGATTCCTACTACCGAATACTACTTGAAGACTTCTAAAAGCTAAGTACCCGTTGGGACCTTTTCTTGCCTCAGCCGATGTCAGAAAAAGTAAACAATTGTTTAACCTGTGGGAAACAAATACCTCATAAGGATTTCTACTCTTACTGCCTACCTTGTTTAGGCCCAGACCACGACGTTGCTGCCTGCCTAGCTTGTTCATCCTTCAACCGACGACGCTTAGACGTCGGTCGGAGTTCGCTGAACAGTTTTTCGGCTCAGATTTTGCGTACATTATGCCGTCGGAACATCCGACTACCCAAACAATTAAAAAACGCAAAGAAAAGGACCGACACTCGCGGTCCGGTTTCGCTGAAACCACGGATAAGCAAACATGAGTGTCTCGGTTTCGGCCGAAACCGAGAAAACCGGTCAATCCTCAGCCGAAACCCTGACTTCTACCGAGGCTCCTGCTACTTTAGCTGAATCGACCTCTGAAACTTTAGCTACTACTGGGGCCTCTCCTGATTTATCTGACACCATCCCTTTGGATGTTTCCACCCCAGCACGTGGTGCTGCTAGGCCTCCTGCAACAATGTCTATCAAGGCCTTTGCCAGGGCCAAAGCAGGCAAAACTGCTAAAACAGTTCCTGCTAAGACCCCCTCACACAGACACCCTTCTAGTTCTCAAATGCTTACTCTGGCAGAGGATTTGATTTCCTTAATCAGGGGATCACAATCACACCCAGACAGGGCCTCTCAGCCCCCAGAAAAGAGACCTAGAACAGAGCCTCCCCAGCAGGAGTACTCTGATGACTCTTCGGAAGTCTCAGACACTACAGACCAGCCTGAGGCTCCTTTGTCCACTTATGAAGACTCCGATGCTGATGAATCCATTCCAGCGGCCTCACCTCCAGAAGAATTCTCTTTTGGGGAAACCTTACATGCCATGAGAGAGCAATTCCAATGGCAAGAACAGGATTTCTCAGACTCAAGAAAAAGGCTTAGAACTTTTCTGCGCCTACCACAACATAGGCCCTTAGCCATACTTCCAGTCTTGCCTGTTGTGGATGATGCATTTAATGATGTTTGCACTGCTCCTGATTCCTTACCACCAGCCCCTGCCAAACCTGACAGATTTTACAGGGTACCCAACACTCATCACCACCTTTTCAGGGCCCCACTTGCAGATCCTGAGACTATAGCCCAGGGGCCTAAGGCAGTAGCTTCTACCTCTACAAAAAACCCTCTCCCTTCTGAAAGGGAAGCCAGGTCTTTAGACAGATGGGGCAAAAAAGTCTACACCTCTGCCACTCTCTCAGCTAGAGCTTTAAACTGTCAGTTTCACATGATACAATACCAAGAGTTTATGCTTGATCAGTTGTCTAAGAAAGTTTCTTCTGAAGAACCCTTAGATAAGAAATATATTTTAGAAATGGTAAATAACATACAACAGGTTAGTAACCATTCTTTAAAATGTGGCTATGATGCACTGGAGGCTTCATTTAGATCAGCCATGACTGGCACAGTGATAAGAAGGCATGCATGGCTGAAAGAGCAGGTCCTTCCGGATCAGGTAAAAGCAAAGCTGTTAGATGCTCCTATGGATAAGGACTGTCTATTTGGTACCTCTGCTCAACAAGTAATAAAGAAAATGGAAGAGAAGGCAAAATCTGTACAAACAGTTAAGGATTTCTTACAGGTTCAGCCCCCTCGGTTTAGCAGAAATTGGCCTGCCAAAAATTGGTCCTTTGCAGACTCATCAAAGAACCAAAGAGGCAGGTATAGACGCTCTCGAGGCAGAAACCAACCCAGAGGAAGTGCCTACAGAGGAAGACAGTGGCAAGGTAATAACCAGCGAGGCTCTGCCACAACCACTGCCACTGCAACAGGACATTCACAGTGACTTGTCCCTGACACCGCCTACCAGAGAGCAATTAGCAGCTCCTTTAGGCGGAAAATTGGCCTTATTTTCACAAAACTGGCACTATATCACAAAAGACAAATGGATTTTAAAAACCATAGACCAAGGCTACAGGTTCCACTTCCACACCTTACCAGTAAAAAGAGGAATGCCAAACTTACCTCCAACTCAAAGAACAGAAGCTCAAAACCAGGTAATTCAGCTAACCAACATGAGAGCTGTGGAGAGGGTGCCAGTAAATCAACAGGGCAAAGGATTTTACTCCAGACTCTTTCTAGTCCCAAGAAAAGAAAAAACTTGGAGACCCATTCTCGATCTGTCCATCTTAAACACATACATCATCGTTCCAAAATTCAAAATGCTGACCTTGCAGCAACTTCTTCCCATGCTGGGCAAGGAGTGTTGGCTGGTAACTCTAGATCTCAAGGAGGCATACCTGCACGTCCCCATACGACCAATTTGCAGAAGATACCTCAGATTCCTTGCAGGATCAGAGCATTATCAATTCTCAGCATTGCCTTTTGGCTTATCTACTGTGCCCAGAGTATTCACAAAATGCCTGGCATCAGTAATCGCTCATTGCAGGCTACAGGGAATCCAAATCTATCCATACCTGGACGACTGCCTGCTACAAGCGGACAACCGAGACAAGCTGACAACAGATTTACAAAGGGTCATTTGCTTGCTACAAGCCCTGGGATACACAGTCAACTTAAAAAAGTCAAGGCTGATACCATCCCAGACAAGAACCTTCTTGGGTGCAGAATTGGACACAGTAAAACAAATGGCATTCCTGACTGCAGAAAAACAAGAACAACTACCCCTTTACTTCTTGGCATTAACAAAACAGAACAAACTAACAGCAAGAAAGGTGCTGCAGGCCTTGGGATTCATGGCATCATGCATAATCTTGATTCCTCATGCCAGACTGCATATGAGAAAGCTACAGTGGTACCTAAAAAACTTATGGTCTCAACACAGGCACAGCTTAGAAACCGAAATCCCACTAATCCCATGCCTGAAACAAGAATTCCTATGGTGGGCCCAAGCATGCCAGGCAAACCTAGGCTTGCCCTTCCACAAAGGTCAAGCGAACCAGACCATCACAACGGATGCCTCAGACCAAGGCTGGGGGGCACACATGTTGGACAAATGCATACAAGGATTGTGGACCCCAGACCAGCTACACCTACACATAAACCAAAAAGAAATGCTTGCAGTGCAACTAGCAATCCAGAAATTCAAACCTTTCCTCAAGGAAGGCCATTTATTGATAAGGACAGACAACACCACAGTCATGTGGTACATCAACAAGCAAGGGGGCACGCATTCTTACCCCCTATGCAGAATGACTCTGGACCTTTGGAACATGGCTCTGAGCTACAACATTCAGTTACAGGCAACCTTCGTGCCAGGAAAAGAAAATACCCTAGCAGATATGTTAAGCAGAACCACCTCGGATGCTCACGAGTGGATGCTGCACCCGGACATCTTCAAGACCATCACAAAAAAATGGGGAATGCCACAAATAGACCTGTTCGCTTCCCCACTCAACCACCAGCTCAGGAAATTTTGCACAAGGACGTTTCACCTGCTTGCATGGAAGGTAGACTCCCTTTCCTTCAGCTGGAAAGGTCTGACAGCATATGCATACCCACCTCTTCCTTTGATGCACAAAGTACTACTGAAAATCAAAGAGGAACAACCAAGGATAATTCTAATAGCTCCGAATTGGCCAAGGCAACACTGGTATCCCCTGCTGAGAAGCATGTCTCAGGGGATAATGTGGTCAATCCCCCTGATGCCTTTGATGTTAACTCAGAACAACTACAACATCCTGCATCCAAACCTAAAGACCTTACAGCTTACTGCCTGGTACATAACTTAAGAACAACTAACCCAGTCCTATCTCAAAGGGTTAAAGACATTATACTGGAAGCCCGCAGACCTTCAACAAGAAGGAACTATGCAGGAAAATGGAAAAGGTTTGCCACTTGGAGTGCGGAAAGAGGAAAAGAGGCGTCAAACTTAGACATTGCTAACATCCTGGAGTACTTGGCAGAGCTTCTACACACAGGACTGTCCTATTCCTCCATCAAGATACATGCTTCAGCTATTTCTGCAGAATACAGTTCTGATCCACCTGTCTTCTCGCACCCTCTACTTAGGCAATTCCTCAGAGGAATCAAGAATGTAAAACCTCCTAGGAAACCACCACTACCAACATGGGACTTGAATTTTGTACTTGAAAAATTGACACTCCCTCCATTTGAACCAGCAGGAACAGCGGATCTGCAACACCTATCATGGAAAACTGCTTTCCTTCTGGCAATTACTTCAGCAAGAAGGGTTTCAGAACTCCAAGCCTTAATGGCAGTACAACCCTTCCTGATCTTCCATCAAGATAGTCTCCATGAGGACTAATCCTACATTTATGCCAAAGGTGGTATCCAGAGTGTCCTTAAACCAGACAATCCACCTGCCTACCTTCTTTCCCAACCCTCAGAACAGGGGGGAAAGGCTACTGCATACTTTGGATGTACATAGACAGTTACGCTACTACCTGGACAGAACCAAAGGTAACAGAAAAACTGACCAGCTGTTAGTGGCCTATGCACCAGGAAAGGAAGGAAAAGCAATTTCCAAACAGACAATCTCCAAATGGATAGGAAATTGCATCAGATTCTGTTACTCCTTCCATGGAAAACCAATGCCACAGAACATAAGGCCTCATTCAACAAGAGCTACAGCCACTACCACAGCTTTCTTACGAGGAGTGGCAACCAAGGACATTATTGAGGTGGCTACTTGGACCTCCGTGCATACATTTGCCAAGCATTACAATCTACCTCTATATTCTAGATCCCGAGCAGGGTTTGCCACTGCTGTACTGCAAGGGATCCCAACTACACCATAATTTTTTCACTTCCTCCACCCCTAGTTTAGCTATGGTATTCTACCCATTTGTTATGACTGCAGATGCATCCATGAAGGACATAGTACAGTTTTGTACCTACCATAAATGTAGATGTCCGAACTGGATAGCATCTGCAGTCAGGATTACCCACCCTCCTTCCCCTCTGTGGTACTCCTAGGGTATTTACACTCCAAATAGCTAGCTGGGGGGGAGTCTCTTATGGTGTATTTGTTTGTACATATGTATATATATGCCTACATTTTGTATTTGCCTTCTACCTTATCTGCATACATTGGCATTTATCCAAATTTAGCCTTCTAAAAGGGCACCTGGGGCAAGAAACACTGAAGAAAATGGCGTCGGCCGATGCTTTTATACCCGAAGACCAACAGAGAGGACGTCGGGTGAAGTGCGACATCGGCCGAAGCCAGACCCAGACTTTGGAATCCGGCCGACTGAAGGGCTGCCTGACGACAGGACTACCCATTTGTTATGACTGCAGATGCTATCCAGTTCGGACATCTACATTTATGGTAGGTACAAAACTGTACTTTCTTCGTGTTTCACTGTTGCAGTCATCACACTTGGGTTATCTGCCTGCAGGTAGCCCTCAGTCGCCCCGAATACCAGAGACTTAGTATTTCTGCGTCGGTTGCTGTCACATCAGGACTGATGTCAGGGGGGTATAAAAACAGGCGGCCGATGCCATTACATCAGTCTTTCTTGCTGAAGGGCCTGAAGCAGAAGCAGTTTGCACGAGTGCCGGTCAGCCGCTACCTACGTTTTTTGTTTACGAATTGAATCATCCTGAAGTCTTCTAAAGCTAAATACCCTGTTGGAGATCCTTTTTTCTTGCTCTAACCGATGTCAGAAAAAGTTAATTGTCTTGCCTGTGGAAAGCAAATACTACACCGAGATGTTCATTCTTACTGCAACACCTGTTTAGGCCCAGACCACGACATACCTCGCTTTCGGTTTTGTGCCTTGTTCAACGCCCGAACCATTCATCATCGGGCCCTTATTGTCGATAAATACTTTCGATGTCCTTCAAGGATGCATCTGCAGTCATAACATATGGGTTGTCCTGCCTCAGGCAGCCCTTTGGTCGGCCGGATTCCAAAGTCTGGGTCTGGCCTCGGCTGATGTCGCACTTTCCCCGACGTCAGAGCGTCTGGGGTATAAAAGCATCAGCCAACGCCATTTTCCTCACTCTTTCTTGCCGCGCGGTGCCTGAAGCAGAAGCTGTTCGCAAGTGCCGGTCGGTCAGATCCAGTGAATTCAGCTACCGAAGACTTCGAAAAAGCTAAGTACCCCGTTGGAGACTCTTTCTTGCCTCAGCCGATGTCAGACAAAGTAAATAATTGTTTAACTTGTGGGATACAAATACCTCATAAGGATTTCCATTCCTACTGCCTTCCTTGCTTAGGCCCAGACCACGACGTATCGGCCTGTTCAGACTGTGCTTCCTTCAACTGACGAACTCTCAGACATCGGTCGGAGTCTGCAGAGGAATTTTTTGGGGACAATTTTGCTTATAAAATGCCATCGGAGACTCCGACCTCGCATTTAGTGAAAAAACGGAAGGACAAGGACCGACGCTCGCGGCCCGTGGTTTCGGCAGAAACCACAGTAAAGCCTACCGCAAGTGTCTCTTTCGGCCGAAACAGAGTCCTCAGAGATTCCTTCTTCCGAAACCATTCAACCGACCACCGTGGCCCGGGAGGCCCCGGCTGAGTCGGCTACCGAACTACCTACCGAAACCAGTGTCCAGGAAATGTCCGACACCATACCTTTGGACATTTCTACTCCTGCACGTGGGGCAGCTAGGCCCCCTGCTTCCATGTCCATTAAGGCCTTTTCTAGGGCTAAAGCTGCTAAACTTTCAAAAGCTTTGCCTCCCAAAACTACCTCCCAGTGGCCTACCTCTAGTTCACAGATCCTCAGCCTTGCAGAGGACCTTATTTCTTTAATTAGGGGTTCACAACCTCACCCAGACAGGGCCTCTCAACCTCCACCAGACAAAAAAGGCCCAGAACTGACCCCTCTGACCCACACTCTTCAGATGAGTCCTCGGATGGCTCTGAGTTGTCAGACCACCAGGAGGAGGCTTATTCGCCCTATGAGGATTCTGATGCTGAAGAATCTATTCCTTCGGCCTCCCCTCCTGAAGAGTTTTCCTTTGGTGAGACTCTACACTCCATGAGATAGCATTTTCAATGGCAGGGTCAGGAATTCTCTGATTCTAGAAAAAGATTAAGGACCTTTTTACATCTGCCTCAACATAGGCCCTTAGCTATACCTCCTGTTCTGAATGTAATTGATGATGTGTACAGTGATGTCAGTACAGCACCTGATACTCTCCCTCTGGCCCCTGCCAAGCCTGATAGATACTACAGGGTCCCGGATTCACATTACCATCTGTATAAAGCACATTCTGCAGACCCAGAAACTATTTCTCAGGGCCCTAAGGGGGTTGCAGCCGCCACAGCCAAAAATCCTCTACCCTCTGAAAGAGAGTCTAGAGCTTTAGAGAGATGGGGAAAGAAGGTATATACTTCTGCAACTCTTTCTGTCAGGGCATTAAATTGTCAATTTCATATGATACAGTACCAAGAGTATTTATTAGATGAACTGAATAAGAAACTTTCATCTCCTGAACCTCTTGACCGTAAATCCCTGCAGGATTTGGTACACAACTCACAGCAGGTTAGTAATCATTTCTTAAAATGTGGCTGTGATGCATTGGAAGCTTCATTTAGATCAGCTATGACTGGGGCAGTCATTCGTAGGCATACCTGGCTGAAGGAACAATCTCTGCCAGACCATGTTAAAGCTAAACTCCTGGATGCTCCAATGGAGAAACAAAATTTATTTGGCTCCTCTGCTCAGGAGGTCTTAAAAAAAGGTTGAAGAAAAGGCAAAATCTGTGCAAACAGTTAAGGATTTCCTGCAAGTACAGCCACCTAGATTCAGCAGAAACTGGCCTACTAAGAATTGGTCCTTTCCAGATTCGGACAGAGCCCAGAGAGGCAGGAACAGGCACCCTAGAGGCAGAGGCCAATCGAAGGGCTCCTACAGAGGCCGTCAGTGGCAGCCTGCCAACCAGAGAAGTAGTGCAACAACAACAACTACTACTACACAGGACAGGCTCAATGACTTTACTCTGATTCCGCCTACCAGGGATCAACTGGAAGCACCCTTGGGCGGAAAGCTGGCTTTATTCTCAAAAAACTGGCATTATATTACAAGGGACACATGGACACTGCAAATAGACAAAGGATACAGGTTCCACTTCCACACTTTGCCAAAAAGACACGGAATGCCAAACCTACCACCAAATCAGAGGCCAGAGGCTTTAAGGCAGATCAACAACTTGCTTCAAATGAAAGCTATAGAAAAGGTGCCACTTTCAGAACAAGGCCAAGGATTTTACTCAAGACTATTCCTTGTACCAAGAAAAGAAAATCACTGAAGGCCTGTTCTCGACCTGTCCGCACTAAATACTTATCTCATTGTCCCAAAATTCAAGATGCTGACCCTACAGCAACTTCTTCCCATGTTGGGCAAGGAGTCTTGGCTGGTGACTCTAGATCTCAAGGAGGCATACCTGCACGTCCCTATTCGACCAAGTTGCAGAAGACACCTCAGATTTCTTGCAGGATCAGAGCATTATCAATTCTCAGCATTGCCCTTTGGCTTATCTACTGCGCCCAGAGTATTCACGAAATGCCTGGCATCAGTAATTGCACACTGCAGACTTCAGTGGTTTCAGATCTTACCCATACCTGGACGACTGCCTTATACAAGCGGACAACAAGAAAAATTTGATAAAGGACTTGGCTTATGCCATCCACCTGCTACAGGCCTTGGGATACACAGTCAACATCCAAAAGTCAAGACTTGTGCCATCCCAAAGAATAACCTTTTTGGGTGCAGATCTGGACACAACCACCCAAATGGCCTTTCTCACAGAAGAAAAACAAAAACAACTTCCAGATTACTTCATGATGCTGACAAGACAAACTCAGCTTACTGCAAGGAAAATCCTGCAGGCCCTGGGTTACATGGCATCCTGCATAATTCTGATACCACAGGCCAGGCTGCATATGAAAAAATTACAATGGTACCTCAGGAGTGTATGGTCTCAACACAGTCACAGTCTAGAAGCTTTGATACCAATCATTCCTTGCCTTCAAAAGGAATTTCTGTGGTGGGCTTAGGCCTGCCAGTCCAACAGAGGGTTGCCTTTCAACAAACCAAAAACAAAACAAACCATCACCACGGATGCTTCAGACCAAGGATGGGGAGCACACATGGAGGGCAAATGTATCCAAGGCCTATGGTCTCAAGGTCAGCTACGCATGCACATAAACCAAAAGGAAATGCTGGCAGTGATGCATGCAATCGAGGCTTTCAAACCTATCCTCCATCAAGGCCACCTACTAATAAGGACAGACAACACCACGGTCATGTGGTACATAAACAAGCAGGGGGGCACACACTCCTACCCCCTCTGCCGACTGGCTATGAATCTATGGGAACTATGCCTGAACCTCAATATCCAACTACAGTCCCAGTTCGTGCCAGGAAAAGAGAATACACTGGCAGACAGCTTAAGCAGAACTACCATGGATGCACACGAATGGATGCTGCACCCAGACATCTTCCAACTCATAGCAAAGGAATGGGGAATGCCGGCGATAGATCTGTTCGCCTCCCCTCTCAACCATCAACTGAAGACATTCTGCTCAAGGACATACCACCCACAAGCTTGGAGGGTGGACTCTCTCTCTTTCAGCTGGAAAGCTCTAAAAGTATATGCCTTCCCTCCTCTCCCATTAATGTACAAGGTTCTACTGAAGATCAGGGAGGAGCAGCCAAGAGTGATTCTGGTAGCTCCAGACTGGCCAAGGCAACACTGGTATCCATTATTGAGAAGCCTGTCTCAGGCAAAACCATGGCCTCTCCCGACGCAGAACAATTTCAAGAGTATGCATCCCAACTTGAAAACATTACAGCTAACTGCCTGGAAAATTCCTTAAATCCCAAACAAGATGCCTTATCACAGAGAGTGAAGGACATCATCTTGGAAGCTCGCAGGCCTTCCACAAGGAAGACATACTCAGCTAAATGGAAAAGATTTCAAATTTGGAACACATCAAAAGGCTCAGATGTGACCGTGGCAAACATGACACATATTCTGGAATACTTAGCAGAATTGTTCCACAATGGCCTGTCCTATTCTTCCATTAAGATTCATGCCTCAGCAATTTCAGCAGAATACAATATGGATCCATCTATCTTCTCACACCCTCTCCTCAGGCAATTTCTGAGAGGGATCAAAAATATTAAACCTCCAAGAAAACCCCCTCTACCCGCCTGGGATCTCAACTTTGTGTTGGAGAAACTAACACTTCCTCCATTTGAACCAGCAGCATCAGCGGATCTACAGTTTCTGTCTTGGAAAACTGCATTCCTTCTGGCAATAACTTCAGCAAGAAGAGTATCTGAGTTACAAGCATTAATGGCAGTACAGCCATTTCTTCCATCAGGACAGCGTTTCACTAAGAACCAATCCTACTTTTATGCCAAAGGTGGTATCTAGGGTATCCTTGAACCAAGCTATTCACTTGCCTACGTTCTTCCCAAATCCACAGAATAGAGAGGAAAAACTTCTGCACACCCTGGATATACACAGACAACTACGCTACTACTTGGACAGAACTAAAACTAGCACAAAAACTGACCAACTATTTGTAGCATATGCTACTGGGGTGCAAGGAAAAGCAATTTCCAAACAGACAATTTCAAAATGGTTAGGAAATTGCATTCGATTTTGTTACTCCTTTCATGGAAAGACAGTTCCTGAAAACATCAGGCCTCATTCCACAAGGGCCACGGCCACCACTACAGCCTTCCTATGAGGGGTGGCTACCAAGGACATTTTAGAAGCTGCTACTTGGAGCTCCGTGCATACATTTGCCAAAAATTACAATCTACCTTTATACTCCAGATCCAGAGCAGGTTTTGCTACTGCAGTCCTGCAGGGGATATTAACTACACCATCCTTTTCTTAGTTCCTCCTCCCCCAGATTGGCTATGGTATTCTACCCATATGTTATGACTGCAGATGCATCCTTGAAGGACATAGTACAGTTTTGTACCTACCATAAATGTAGATGTCTGATAGGTATGCATCTGCAGTCAGGTTTACCCTCCCTCCTACCCCTCAGTGGTATTCCTAGGGTACTTACCCCTCTTTTAGCTAGCTGGGGGAATCTATTATGGTGTATTTGTTTGTATATACATGTATATTATTATATAAATTTGCAAATGTTTGGAACCTTTTTTGCATTTATCCAAATTTAGCCTTCCTAGAGGGCACCTGGCATCTGGGGCAAGAAAAACTGAGGAAAATGGCGTCGGCTGATGCTTTTATACCCCAGACGCTCTGTCGTCGGGGAAAGTGCGACATCAGCCGAGGCCAGACCCAGACTTTGGAATCCGGACGACCGAAGGGCTGCCTGAGGCAGGACAACCCATATGATGTCCTTCATGGATGCATCTGCAGTCATAACAGCTGGGTTGTCCTGTCGTCAGGCAGCCCTTCAGTCGGCCGGATTCCAAAGTCCGGTCCGCTTCGGCCGATGTCGCACTTCACCCGACGTCATCTCTGTTGGTCTTCGGGTATAAAAGCATCAGCCGACGCCATTTTCCTCAGTCTTTCTTGCCGCGTGGCGCCCGAAGCAGAAGCTGTTCGCAAGTGCCGGTCGGTCGGATCCAGAGATTATTTCTACCGAATACTACTTTGAAGACTTCTAAAGCTAAGTACCCCGTTGGGGACTCTTTCTTGCCTCAGCCGATGTCAGAAAAAGTTAATAATTGTTTAACCTGTGGGAAACAAATACCTCATAAAGATTTCCACTCTTACTGTCTGCCTTGTTTAGGCCCAGCCCACGACGTAGCAGCCTGTTCGGCCTGTGCTTCCTTCAACCGACGAGCGCTTAGGCCGGTCGGAGTTTGCAGAACAGTTTTCGGTTCTGATTTTGCGTACATTATGTCGCGGATCCTCCGACTACACTCTGCCAAAAAACGCAAAGATAAAGACCGACACTCGCGGTCCGCGGTTTCGGACGAAACCATGCTTAAACGAACCGCGAGTGTCTCGGTTTCGGCCGAAACCGAGAAAACTGATCAAAGTACAGCTGAATCTATCTCTACAGCTGAGACCCCTGCTACAACTCTTGAACCAACCTCAGAAGTTTTATCCACTACGGCGGCTGCCAATGACTTATCAGACACCATTCCCTTGGATGTCTCTACCCCAGCACGTGGTGCTGCTAGGCCTCCAGCAGCCATGTCCATTAAGGCCTTCACCAGGGCTAAAGCAGCCAAGACTTCTAAAACAGTGCCTGTTAAACCCCCCTCTACCAGGCCCTCTTCTAGTTCTCAAATGCTTACTTTGGCAGAAGATTTAATTACATTAATTAGAGGATCTCAATCTCACCCAGACAGGGCCTCTCAGCCCCCAGAGAAGAGACCTAGGGCAGAGCCCCTGAGCCAGTGTCCTCTGATGATTCGGCTGATGAATCAGACATAACTGACCAGCCAGAGGCCCCCTTCTCCAATTTTGAAGATTCTGATGCTGAAGAATCTATTCCAGCTGCTTCTCCTCCAGAAGAATTCTCCTTTGGGAAACCTTACATGCCATGCAGAGCATTTCCAATGGCAGCAACAAGATTTTTCAGATTCCAGAAAAGACTTAGAACCTTTCTACGCCTTCCACAGCACAGGCCCTTAGCTATACCTCCTGTTCTCTCTGTGGTAGATGATGCTTTCAATGATGTCTGCTCTGCTCCAGATTCATTGCCCCAGCCCCTGCCAAACCAGACAGATTTTACAGGGTGCCAGATACTCATCACCACCTTTACAAGGCCCCTCTTGCAGACCCGAATCTATATCCCAGGGTACCAAGGCAGTAGCGACCATAGCTAAAACCCTATTCCTTCTGAGAGGGAAGCAAGGTCATTAGACAGATGGGGTAAAAGGTTTACACTTCAGCTACTCTCTCAGCTAGAGCTTTAAACTGTCAATTTCACATGATACAATACCAAGAGTTTATGCTTGATCAGTTAACTAAAAGCTAACCACTGATGAATCTCTTGACAAGAAATATGTATTAGAGATGGTAAATAACATACAACAGGTTAGTAACCATTCCTTAAAATGTGGCTATGATGCACTGGAGGCTTCATTTAGATCAGCCATGACTGGCACAGTGATAAGAAGACATGCATGGCTAAAGGAGCAACCTCTACCGGATCATGTTAAAGCTAAGTTGCTAGATGCTCCTATGGATAAGACAAGTTTGTTTGGTACACCTGCACAGCAGGTTATAAAGAAAATGGAAGAAAAGCAAAATTAGTTCAAACGGTTAAAGATTTCCTGCAGGTTCAACCCCCAAGGTTTAGCAGGAACTGGCCTGCCAAAAATTGGTCCTTTCCTGACTCCACAAGATTTCAAAGGGGCAGGAATAGACGTTCCAGAGGCAGAAACCAATCTAGAGGTGGTGCTTACAGAGGACGACAGTGGCAAGGTAACAACAGAGGCTCAGACACAACCACTGCCACTACAACAGCACAGCCACAGTGACTTAATCCTAAATCCGCCTACCAGGGAACAAATAGCAGCTCCTCTAGGCGGAAAGTTAACCTTATTTTCAAAGAACTGGCACCACATAACAAGAGACAAGTGGATTTTACAAACCATAGATCAAGGTTACCAGTTCCACTTCCACACTTTACCAGTCAAAGAGGAATGCCAAATCTACCTCCAAATCAAAAGCAGAAGCTCTACAACAGATAATGGAGTTAGCAAACATGAGAGCTGTGGAAAAGTACCAACAGCAGAGCAAGGAAAGGGTTCTACTCCAGACTATTCCTAGTTCCAAGAAAGGAAAAAGTTGGAGACCAATTCTCGACCTGTCCACCTTAAATACATACATCATTGTACCAAAATTCAAAATGCTGACCCTACAGCAACTTCTTCCCATGCTGGGCAAGGAGTGTTGGCTGGTAACTCTAGATCTCAAGGAGGCATACCTGCACGTCCCTATTCGACCAATCTGCAGAAGATACCTCAGATTTCTTGCAGGATCAGAGCACTATCAATTCTCAGCATTGCCTTTTGGCTTATCTACTGCCCAGAGTATTCACAAAATGCCTGGCATCAGTAATCGCCCATTGCAGACTACAGGAATTCAAATTTACCCATACCTGGACGACTGCCTACTACAAGGGACAATAAAAGCAAGTTGACAACAGATTTACAAAGGGTCATTTACTTGCTACAAGCACTGGGATACACAGTCAATTTACAAAAGTCAAGGCTGATACCATCCCAAACAAGGACATTCTTGGGAGCGGAATTGGACACAGTAAGACAAATGGCATTCCTAACTACAGAAAACAAAAGAACTCCCTCTTTACTTCTTGGCACTAACAAAACTGAACAAGTTAACAGCAAGAAAGGTACTGCAGGCCTTGGGCTTCATGGCATCATGCATAATTTTGGTCCCATTTGCCAGACTTCATATGAGAAAACTACAGTGGTACCTAAGGAATTTATGGTCCCAGCACAGGCACAGCCTAGAAACAGAAATCCCACTAATTCCATGCATAAAACAGGAGTTCCTATGGTGGGCTCAGGCATGCCAGTCAAACCCAGGCCTTCCCTTTCGCAGAGGTCAAGCAAGCCAGAACATCACAACAGACACTTCAGACCTAGGATGGGGGGCCCACATGATGGACAAACGCGTGCAAGGATTGTGGACTCAGGATCAACTTCACCTGCACATCAACCTAAAAGAAATGCTGGCAGTAAAACTGGCAATCCAAAAGTTCAGACCATTTCTCAAAGAGGGCCAGTTGATAAGGACAGACAACACCACAGTCATGTGGTACATCAACAAACAGGGAGGCACTCATTCGTACCCCCTATGCAGACTGACTTTGGAACTGTGGACCCTGGCACTCAGCTACAACATCCAGCTACAGGCAATATTTGTACCAGGAAAAGAAAATACTCTAGCAGACATATTAAGCAGAACCACATCAGATGCCCACGAATGGCACCTGCACCCGGACATCTTCAAGACCATCACAAAGAAATGGGGAATGACTCAGATCTATTCGCATCACCCCACAATCACCAGCTCCAAAAATTCTGCACAAGGACATTCCACCCATTAGCATGGAAAGTGGATTCTCTCTCCTTCAGCTGGAAAGGCCTAACAGCATATGCATTCCCACCTTTTCCCTTGATACACAAAGTATTACTAAAAATCAAGGAGGAACAGCCAAGGATAATCCTGATAGCCCCAAACTGGCCAAGACAACACTGGTACCCACTGCTGAGGAGCATGTCTCGGAACAATATGTGGCCAATACCCCTGATGCCTTTGATGCTAACTCAGAACAACTACAGCACCATACATCCAAACCTGAAAACGTTACAACTGACTGCATGGAACATCACATAGCAGCAGCTAATCAAGAACTTTCCAAAAGAGTTAAAGACATTATTCTTGAAGCACGCAGACCTTCAACAAGAAGGAACTACGCAGGAAAATGGAAAAGGTTTGTCACTTGGAGTTCTGAAAGAGGAAAAGACGTGTCAAACATAGATATACCTAATATTCTGGAGTACCTGGCCGAACTTCTCTATTCAGGCCTGTCCTACTCCTCCATCAAGATACATGCATCAGCTATTTCAGCAGAATACAGCTTTGATCCACCTGTTTTTTCACACCCTTTGCTCAGACAGTTCCTCAGAGGAATCAAGAATGTAAAACCTCCAAGGAAACCACCATTGCCAACTTGGGACTTAAACTTCGTACTAGAAAAGTTGACACTATCACCCTTTGAACCAGCAGCAACAGCAGACCTACAACACCTGTCTTGGAAAACTGCTTTCCTACTGGCAATTACTTCAGCAAGGAGGGTTTCAGAACTACAGGCCTTAATGGCAGTGCAACCCTTCCTAATCTTCCACCAAGATAGAGTGTCCATGAGGACTAATCCAACCTTTATGCCTAAGGTGGTATCCAGGGTGTCCTTAAACCAGGCAATCCACCTCCCTACCTTCTTTCCCAACCCACAAAACAGAGGGGAAAGAATATTGCATACCTTGGATGTACATAGACAGCTACGCTACTACTTGGACAGAACCAAAAGCAACAGAAAGACTGACCAACTTTTTGTAGCCTATGCAACAGGAAGGGAAGGAAGAGCTATTTCCAAACAGACAATCTCCAAATGGATAGGAAATTGCATTCAATTCTGTTACTCCTTCCATGGAAAACCAATTCCACAGAACATAAGACCTCATTCTACAAGGGCAACAGCCACTACCACAGCCTTCTTACGAGGAGTGGCAACCAAAGACATTATTGAGGCGGCTACTTGGACCTCCATGCATACATTTGCCAAGCATTATAATTTGCCTCTATATTCCAGATCCCGAGCAGGGTTTGCCACTGCTGTACTGCAAGGGATCCTAAACACACCATAATCTTCCTTTATCCTCCTCCCTAGTTGGCTATGGTATTCTACCCAGCTGTTATGACTGCAGATGCATCCATGAAGGACATAGTACAGTTTTGTACCTACCATAAATGTAGATGTCCGAACTGGATAGCATCTGCAGTCAGGATTACCTCCCTCCTTCCCTCTGTGGTACTCCTAGGGTGTTTACCCCTAATAGCTAGCTGGTGGGGGAGTCTTTATGGTGTATTTGTTTGTATATATGTACATACATGCTTATTTTTGTGTTTACCTATACCTTTTGGAAACATTGGCATTCTATCCAAAAATTTTAGCCTTCCAAGAGGGCTTCTGGCATCTGGGGCAAGAAACACTGAGGAAAATGGCGTCGGCTGATGCTTTTATACCCGAAGACCAACAGAGATGACGTCGGGTGAAGTGCGACATCAGCGAGCCGGACCGACTTTGGAATCCGGCCGACTGAAGGGCTGCCTGACGACAGGACAACCCAGCTGTTATGACTGCAGATGCTATCCAGTTCGGACATCTACATTTATGGTAGGTACAAAACTGTACTTTATGACTGCAGATGCATACCTATTGGACATCTACATTTATGGTAGGTACAAAACTGTACTTTCTCGATCTCGTATTCCGAAATGGCTTCGATAAGCTATCTGACTACAGATATTCTGAAAAAATGTAAGGATAAAGACAGAGACAGACTGCACAGGCCGAAACTGCCAACTACGCTTCCGTTAAGTTAGTCGCCAGTTCGCTGGTACTCGGTGTGGCACTTTCGCAGCCCCTGATGCCCGCTTCTGTGGATTCGCAGGCCTCTACTGAGACCCGTTCGGAGTCTGATATGCCGCGTGACTTTTCTTCGACTGTGGAACCTGAGGATGTCTCTACCTTGGATGGGTCCGGAGCCGCTGAGCAGGCACCGGCTTCTGAGGAAGTTCTTCACACTACCGATTTTCTACACAAACCGACGACCTCTTTCGCGTCTTCAGTTCTGTCTAAAACTACTGAGTTTTTAAGACCAAGAGTATGCGCTATGCCTAGAAAACCAATGACCAAAGCGCATGCATCTGCTTCCTTGCCACAACATCAAATGCTTAAAATGGCAGAAGACCTTATTATGCTGATTAGGGGAAGCCAGCCTTCCCCTGCTAAGAGAAAGAGATAGTCCCCTGCAGCTTCAACAGACCAAGAGTCCGAAGACTCTGAGGCATCTGATTATGAAGACATGCCCTTATCTGCTTATGAGGATTCTGATGCAGAGGAATCCTATTCCCTCTGCCTCTCCTCCAGAGGATTTTTCTTTTGGTGAACCCTTTCAAACCTTGAGAGCATTTCCACTGGGAATGCCAAGACTATCCTCAGTCTAAAAAGAGACTGAGAATTTCTAGATTTGCCACAACATAGGCCTTTAGCAATGCCCCTAGTCCTGGAAGTTGTTGATGTTATCTTTAAGAAATCCAGTCTTACCCCTGATACTATACCCCCTGCTCCTAGGAAACCAGACGTACTACAGAGTACCTAATTCTCACAAATTCATTTTCAGAAATTCTACTGCTGATCCACAGATCATTTCCCAGGGGCCTAAAGGTATCAAAGCTACTACAGCTAAGAATCTCAACCCTTCGGACAGGGATTCCAGAGCTTTGACCAGATGGGGTAAGAAAGTGTATACTTCTGTAACTCTTGCCATTAGGGCTCTGAATTGTCACTTTCACATGCTGAAGTACCAACAACATATTATGGAACTTAAGGAAAAAATAGCAACCTTTATAGACTTTGCAGAAAACAAAGAATTGCAAGAGCTTATGCATTCTTCAAGCCAAGTCAGCAAGCATACATTGCAGTGTGGTTTTTGACGCCCTAGAAGCATCTTGCAGGGCAGCAGTCATTGGTTCTCTACTGAGAAGGCATGCATAGCTTAAGGAACAGACCTTGCCAGACCATGTCAAATCAAAGTTATTGGATGCTCCTTTGCACAAGGACAGTCTTTTTGGCATCAAAGCAGAAGAGGTTGTTAAAAAGATGGAAGAAAAAGCTAAATCTATGCAGACAGTTAAATAAGTCTTGCAAGTACAGCCTCCTAGATTCAGTAGGCATTGCCCCTCGAAACATTGGTCTGTTCCAGCCCCTCAAACCAGACCCAGGGGTAGACGACCCAGACTACAGTCTCAGGGTATGCAGAGATCTAAGCAATGGAATGCCTCCACCTCCAAAGCAGTGAGTGCTAAGCCACCCCCTTACGGAAAGAATTCCCAATGACTTCTCAACTCCACTCCCCACCTCTGCCCAACTACTTGTGCCCCTAGGAGGAAAACTTGCCCATCATGCAAAAAACTGGATTTCCATCACCAAAGACCGATGGGTCCTTAACATTGTATCCCAACGGTACAAATTTTACTTTCACTCACTGCCAACCCTAAATGGGTTCCCAGACCTTCCTCCAAACCAGCGGGCAGAGGCACAAAATCAAGTTCAATCCCTGTTCTCTATAAAGTCAATTCAGCCTGTTCCTGTGGAACAGACAGGCCAAGGATTCTATTTCAGACTCTTCCTGATACCCAGAAAAGAGGGCAGTTGGCGCCCAATCCTAGATTTGTCAATTCTCAACACCTTCCTGGTGGTACCAAAATTCAAAATGCTCACCCTGCAGCAGCTTCTATATGCTAGCCAAGGATGCCCAGTTAGTAACCCTTGACTTAAAAGAAGCCTATTTGCACATCCCTATAAAGGGACTCCTGCAGGAAATATCTACGCTTCAAAGCAGGATCTATGCATTATCAGTTCTCTGCACTCCCCTTTGGCTTATCCACTGCTCCCAGAGTATTCACAAAATGCCTGGCTCCAGCCATTGCTTACTGCAGACAGAGAAATATCCACATTTACCTGTGCTTGGACGACTGCCTGATTCAGGCAGACAGAGAATGCTGTTGCAGCACTTAACATTTGTAAAAACGTTCTAACCTTCCTGGGGTACACCATCAATGAAAAGGAATCAAAACTTGTCCCCAGTCAAAAGATTGTATTCCTGGGAGCAAGCTTGGGCACAGCATCCCAGATGGCATTCCTCACTCCAGAAAAACAAGCCTATCTGCCAGACTATTTTACTCAAATGTCCACCAGAACACAGCTATCCGCAAGGAAAGTCCTGCAGGCCCTAGAGTTCATGGCCTCATGCATCCTACTAATTCCATATGCCAGACTGCATATGAGGAAACTTCAGTGGTACTTAGTCTTTGGTGCCAAACATTCTCAGGACCTGGAAACAGTCATTCCCATCATACTGTAAGGACAGAGTTTCTTTGGTGGGCAGCAGCATGCAACCACAGCACAGGACTGCCATTTACTCAGACCCTAACCACAGATGCATCAGACTTTGCCTGTGGGGGCACACATGGACAGCAAGTGCGTTCAGGGCTGCTGGAGCCCAAGTCCAATTTCATCTGCACATAAACCAAAAAGCGATGCTAGCTGTGCAGCACGCTCTGACAGCTTTCAGATCCCTGCTTTCACCAGGACACCTGCTAATAAAAATGGACAACACCACAGTTATGTGGTACATCAGCAACCAGGGAAAACACACTCTTACCCACTCTGCAGACTAGCCTTGGACATACAGGTCCATCTGCAAGCTCAATTCCTGCCAGGCAAACAAAACTCACTGGCAGACTACTTAAGCAGAAATCTCATAGACCCACACGAGTGGCAATTAGAGCTCAACACCTTCAACCTTTGATTCAGAAATGGGGAACCCCAGATGTGGATCTATTTGCCCCCCCCCCCACAATCACCAGCTCAGCAAATTCTGCACCAGGACGTGGAAAGTGGATGCCCTATCCTTCCAGTGGGTAAATCTCTGTCTATGCCTTTCCCCCTCTGCCCCTTCTCTCAAGTGTATTACTCAAGGTAAGACAGGACAGACCAAGGACAATTCTGACTGCCTGGACTGGCCACGCCAGCACTGGTACCCGCTCCTGTGCAGCCCGTCACCGGTGCCACCTTGGCACCCACACCAGAACCCAACCCTGCTTTTTCAGCAGGGGGGACAGATCTTGCATCCGCAACTGCAAACCCTAAATCTTGCAGCCTGGCTTATTCCGGGAATTTTCCCCCAGTAACCAGCCTAAGCAAGCATGTGCTGGGCGTCATTCTTGAAGCCAGAAGACCCAGTACAAGGAAATCCTATGCTAAGTGGAAAAGGTACTGCTCCTGGGTTCAATCTGAAGGAGAAGACACAAACCTGCCCTCCCTGCCTCTAATCCTGGATTACTTAGCAGATCTGCTCCACAGAGGCTTATCCTTCTCCTCTATTAAGATCCATGACTCTGCCATTTCAGCTCATTACAACACTGAGCCACCTCTCTTCTCTCACCCTCTTATCAAACCGTTCCTGAGAGGGGCAAACAACTTAAGGCCGCCAAGGAGGGCACCCACCCCTGCTTGGGACCTTAACTTTGTACTGGAAAAGCTCACGCTCCCCCCCCCCCCACCCTTTGAGCCTGCAGCATCAGCAGAGTTAAAATTCCTCTCTTGGAAAACCGCCTTGCTTCTGGCCATCACTTCAGCTAGAAGAGTGTCTGAACTACAGGCACTCATGGCTGTGGAACCCTTCATTATTTTCCATGCTGACAGGGTTTCCCTCAGTACTAACCCTTCCTTTATGCCTAAAGTGGTATCCAGTGTGACTCAACCAATGTATCCATTTGCCAACCTTATTCTCTAATCCACAAAATAAAGGGGAAAGGATCCTGCACTCCTTGGACCTGCACAGGCAGCTCAAATTCTACTTTGATAGGACTAAGCCCTTCAGGAAATCTGACCAGATGTTCATAGTGTTTCACTGTTGCAGTCATTACAGTTGGGTTATCCTGCTGGCAGGCTACCCGCAGTCAGCCTGAATTCCAAAGTCCTGGTCCGGCGTCGGTTGCTGTCGCCTCCTGCCTGACGTCAGTGCGCCAGGGGTATAAAAGATGCAGCTGGCGCCATTTTCTTCAGTCTTTCTTGCCGCGCAGTGCCCGAAGCAAAAGCAGTTCGCAAGTGCCAGTCGGCCGACTCCTGAGATTTTCAAGTTCAAATTTCAGATCCGAAGTCTTCATTAAAGCCAAGTACCCCATTGGGGAAACTTTTTTTCTTGCTCCAGACCGATGTCAGAAAAAGTTAATAATTGTATTTCTTGTGGGAAGCAAATACCTCATAAGGATTTTCATTCTTACTGTATTCCTTGCCTAGGCCCTGACCACGACGTTGCTAGTTGTCGGTTTTGTGCTAGATTTAACCAATGCACTAAGCGTCGGTTCGATTTTGCATTTCATTACTTTGGCAGAAGATTTAATTATATAATGCCATCGGAACAGCTGACTACCGGAGTTTATAAAAAGCGCAAAGAAAAAGACAGGCATCCAAGGTCCAAAACTGACGAGGCTTCTGCTAGGCCAGTCGCCGGTTCACCGGTTCTCAGTGAGGCGATTTCGCAGCCCCTGATGCCTGCTACCTCAGAGCCATAGGCAGTTTCCGACTCCCACGCGGAGCCGACTAGGCCACTGGAAACTCAAGGTATTGGACCCTCGGAAACTATTCCCTCAGATGGGTCCGGAGCTGCTGAGCAGGCATCTGCTTTTGAGGGTGTTTTCAGGACTACACAGTTATATGTGAAAATGACTTCAGCTTCATAGGCAAGGACTAAAGCACCTCTAAAGACAAAGAAACAAGTACAACATTCCCCTGGACAGGCCTCCATGCCTAAAAAAAACAGATGCTTAAAATGGCCGTAGACCTAATTACTTTGAACAGGGGTTCCCATCCCCCTCCTGATAAGAGGGCCTAGGCAAAAGACATAATATGAATCTTCAGATCAGGTTTCCATTTCCTCTGATTCCTCTTCTGAACAGGAATACTCTCTTCCTCCCTGTGAGGATTCTGATGCTGAAGAATCTATCCCTTCAGCCTCTACTCCTGAGGATTATTCTTTCCCTGCATACTATGAGGGAGCACTTCCACTGGGAGAGCCAAGATTACTCAGAATCTAAGAAAAGGCTCAGAGACTTCCTTTGACTACCTCAGCACAGGCCCCTTGCTATTCCTCCTGTTTTAGACATTGTAGATGATGTATTTTCAGAGTCCGGTCTGTCTCCTGACTCTTTACCACCAGCTCCTGTTAAGCCAGACAGATACTACAGGGTTTCTGATTCCCATAAATTTCTTTATAAAAACCCTGCTGCTGACCCAGAAACTATCTCTCAGGTTCCCAAAGGGGTCAAGGCTTCCACTGCTAAAAACCCTATCCCCTCTGATAGGGATTCAAGGGCCCTGGACAGATGGGGGAAAAAGATTTACACTTCTGCTACCTTGGCCGTAAGGGACTTAAATTGTCAGTTTCATATGCTTAAATATCAGCAATACCTTATGTCACTGCTTAAACAGAAAATGTTGACAAATTCTGAATGTGCAGAAAACAAAGAATTGCAGGATTTATTGCATGCAGCTGAACAAGTGGGAAAGCATACTTTGCAATGTGGTTTTGATCTGGAGGCCTCCTGCAGGGCCGCTGTTACGGGTTCTGTCATTAGGAGGCATACTTGGTTAAAGGAACAGAATCTGCCTGATCATGTTAAAGCAAAATTATTAGATGCTCCATTGCAGCATGATACCTTGTTTGGTGTTAAAGCAGAAGAGGTGTTGAAGAAAATGGAGGAGAAAGCTAAATCTATGCAAACAGTCAAGAATTTCTTACAGGTACAGCCTCCCAGATTTAGCAGGAACTGGCCTACAAAGAATTGGTCCTTTCCAGTGTCAGACAGGCCACAAAGAGGCAGATACAGATGCCCCAGAGGCAGATCCCAGCCCCAAGGCTCATACGGGTCTAAACAATGGGGTGCTTCTACCTCCCAAAGCGGAGAAGATAAATCACAGCCGTACAGAAAACAGTCTCAATGACTTTCCCCTGCCAGCACCAAGCACTTATCTTCTGGCAGCTCCTTTAGGGGGAAAACTAGCACTTTTTTCACAAAACTGGCACATGATCACCCAGGACAAATGGGTCTTGAATATAGTGTCACAAGGCTACAGGTTCCACTTTCACACCCTGCCAAGGGCAAACGGTATGCCAGACCTGCCACACAACCAGTGTTTGCTCTCTTGTTTAGGTTTCTTAGCTATAAATCTTAGTTCATTCAGAAGTATGCTACTTTACCCCCCCCCACCATCAAACCTTTCTGAATGTATTATTATAAAATAACTGCCTGTTGTTGCCTTCATGCTTACCCTAGATTCTCTGCTTTTCTCTTTTCCTAGTTGAACTCTACAGTTCCCTACAAAACGGAGTCTACAGGACTGCAAACAGTTTCTCTCAGCATTTAAGCAGAGTAGGTTGCACACAAAAAGCATTTGTTAAGCTTTCAATTGCAGTGCTGTGTAATTAAGCAGGTCACCATTTTGGTCAGCCATAGGGCTCTATTTCTACTTGAGTGTTTGCCTCCTTCCCCTGTAACTTAAGTAAACTGACTCTTACATTAAGAACTATACTACTTACCTTATAGCTTTAGGTCACCTTAGGAAACCATGTAAACTGCAATAGCCTTGCTACGTTCACCCTCGCTATGCTCAGGCTCTCTTCTCTCCCCTCTCTGACCCCAATTACCTCCCGCCTCCAGTACCTCTAAATTTATAGTACTATAGCCACTCCCCCACTTTCTAGATCCTATCTGCTTTCATCTGGGATAATTTCTCCCACCCCCATTCTTCTACCTACATTTCAATAGCACCTATTAGCTTTCATCTGGCATTCTCCCATCCCCCTTCCAGTACCTTTACCTCACCACTCTATCTTCTGGTGTTGCATCACCAGGTAAAATAGTTCCTTAACTCACTAGCTGAATCACAGATAATGATGTACTCCTCATTACTACCCCTCTTGTTCGCACCATACCTCCTTACCTTGTATGAAAACCAGTTTCTTACAGGATTTCAGGTCCCGAAAGGCCATACTATCACCCCAGCTGTAAATCCTCCCACCTTCAACCATACTTACAGTACCAGGTCCTATCCAATATCTTGTTCAGTCTATCAACATCTCAACCCCAGGCGCATTAGCTCTAGATCCAAACACTACCACAAACTAATAAAAAAATTCCTGAAGTTCATCGCCAAGTATAGACCTAACCTAATACTTGGCGGTGATATTCACCCCAACCCTGGCCCACCCACGTCAGATACACATAGCCCCTCTACTTGCAATCTAAGCTACAAACCTACGATTAATAGGCCAACTAACTCTCTTCTAGCCTGTCATCTCAATATTAGAAGCATTAATAGCAAGGTACATGAATTGCATGCATTTCTGGATGTCCACTCCCCTGAGATTATCTGTTTATCTGAAACCTGGTTAAGACCTAACACTACAAAACTAGAAGTGTTACCACCTGGGTACAACATACACAGGCTGGATCGTGCTTCGAGGAAGGGTAGCTGTACTCTATAAATCTGAGTTGAATGTCACCGTAGATGTTATACAACCACCTCAGATTAACAACTCGGAGATTCTTGCCACCAAATTGCAACTTAATAAAAATAAATGCATTAATATCATCTGTATGTACATACCCCCAGGTAACAATATATCTACACTTGAAGATATCCTGCAATGGCTGTCATGTCACTACCCCCAAGAAACCGTACTACTTGGAGACTTTAACATAGACTGGGGCATCTGTTCCTCAGAATCCCCAATCACCCATATTAACCTGCATGCATTTACACAAATCATATCCACCCCTACCAGGATAGGTAAACCCAACTAAAAAGAAAGCATACTTGACTGGGTTCTCATAAATAGTCACCCCCAACTGTGCACCTCTGATACCCTCCCTGATGGCCTAAGCGATCACCTTCTCACATATGTAATTAAGCACAAAGCCATTAATTCCCAACAACCCTTACTCAGAAAGGTTAGAAACCGTATAAACTTTGACCCTGCCAAATTCCAACAAGAACTAAACTCATGTAGTTGGTCTATTTTAAAACACCTTCCCTTAGAGGAAGCAGTAGCATACTTTAACAAAAAATTCCTTGAGATCCTTGATTTGCATGCACCTGTTCGTTCAAAGCGAACAAAGGCAAAAACTGCGCCATGTCTTTATAAAGAGTCTAAACTCAAAATTACCCTTATAAACAAAGCATGGGTTTTATGGTGTTCTTCTAAAGACCCCCAAGATCACATTTAAATACAGGCAATCGAGGAACAAAACTAAAAAATCATTTTTACAAGACAAAAAAACAATACTACTGTAATTTACAGACAGTAAATCAAATTAATCCTCAGACGTTTTGGGCAGGTTTAAATCTACTACATCCTGGACAAACTTCAACCCCAATCCCTGCTGATACTATTGATAAAACTCCTGCAGATGTTTTTGACAGTTTTAACCAATTTTTTACTGTGACAATTAAAGCCCTAGCTAGCCAACTACCTCCTAGCTCCCCTGGTCCTGAAAGTAGCACCCCTAGAAACCTACTCGCATTCAGCTTCCAACCAGTCGCCACTTCACTTATCCGTACCTTGATCAAACAATTAAAACCCACTACACTTTCTGCTGATCAACTCCCTGCCGAGTACCTACAAAAATCAGCTGATGCTATTGCTTACCCCGTCTCAATACTAATCAAACCATAGTAGAATCTAAAATTCCCTCCATCTGGAAAATATCCTATGTAATCCCACTTCACAAAGGAAGCGGCTCTACTGAATTTTCCAAGTATAGGCCAATAGCTATACTCTCTCCACTTACAAAGATTATGGAAAAATGTATTCATAGACAACTCATGCACCACCTAATCCAGAATCACCTTATGGCAGACACTCGGCATGGCTTCCGTCCTCATCACAGCACTACTTCAACCCTCCTAGCCTTTACCAACACCATAAACCATAATCGCAACAATAATTATATTTCCTCAGCCCTCTTCTTGGATCTTTCCAAGGCATTCGATATGGTTGATCACCAACTTTTAATCCACACCCTGCAAACATTCTGTCTAGATACTAAAGCCCATCAATGGTCTGTCCTCTGGCAGAACAAACTCTCTAACCTTCTACCTAACACCCTTGGAGTACCACAAGGCTCTCTACTAGGGCCCTTGCTGTTCTTCATCTTCATTACTGTCCTACCAAAAGTCAGCTGTATCCAATATGCTGATGACTCTACTCTGATTTGCTCGGCCGCATCTGCAATAGAGTTGTGGTCAGCTTACCCAGACCACCTTTAATACAATAGAAAACTGGCTTTCTGAATGTCATATGATCCTAAATCCCAAAAAAACTAAAATGCTGTTATTTTCACCAACACGTAGGTCTACCGCTTTCACCTTTACAATAAATTCAAATGATGGCACAATAATCTCCCCTGACCCCTCTACAAAACTATTAGGTGTCATCATAGATAGTAATCTAAAATCCGACCTACATGTTAACCAAACTATCAAAACCATCAATAAAAAACTAGGGATCTGAAGTAGGATATTCATTTGTCTGCAACCTGTGGGTTATGGATCCGACATCGGATCCGAACCGGCATGGTTTTACAGCTATGGATCCAAGCTCTCAGCTCCTCCCCTCACCCATAATGCCCTGCTCTACCCTCATGACCTCAGATCTCGTTTGCCGCGCTGGTGACTGGATATTGGTATTCATAGCTCTCAGCTAAGTGCTTATTTCTTACTGTTTTAACAAAAAACTTTGAGTTTTTTTTGTGCTTTTGTGTGAAAGTTTAGGTTTCCCCTTTTGATAGTTGTATTTAGAGTTTCTATAAGTATCTTTTTTTCCCTCCCCTCGCTGTTGCGTAGAGTGTGTGTGTTGGGCCTGTGTGTCTCTTAGTTTTAGTTACTTTCTTGAGTAGCTTTAGTAGCTTTTTAGATTTGATGGCTGATCAGCCCAAATCTATTTTTTCTAAATGCACCGAGTGTGGCAATAAGCTGTCACCGGCTGATGGCCACACTGGTGTGTTATGCCTGGGGTTGAACACCTCACATCTGATGCTCCATTTCTGCAGTTTTCAACCCCAGGGCACATAAGGAGCGGAGGTCCAAGCTTGTCTTGGTGGGTCTTTTACCATCTGACTCGGCTCTGCCTCCTTCGGGAAAAACCGTGGATCCGTTATTCCTCTGTGGCACCCCTCCTGCTCCTGGGACTCAACCTCCCGCTTCTGGAGGAGAGGGAGGCTAGGATCGAGGGAGAGAAGCACAAGCGGCGGGCCGAGACCTCTGTTTCGGCCCCGCCAGCTAAGCTGGCTTCCTCCTCCGGCTCATGAAATGGGCTCGGTCTCCTCCTTCGGTGTTCCCCCATACAGACAATTTTTTCAAAATTTACCAAAAAAAACCCCCCTTTTTTTTTCCCAATTCCAATTTTTGTTTTTTTAATTTGGCAAGAAACATTTTTTGGGGGAAAATGGCCCCCTTCCCCCTCAAATCCAAAAAGGGCCCACTAAAAGGGTTAAACCCTTTTTCCTTTTAAGCCCTTTAAACCGGGGGGGGGGGGGGGGGGGGGGGGGCGGGTGGGGGGGGGGGGGTGGGGGGGGGGGGGGGGGGGGGGGGGGGGGGGCCCCCCCCCCCCCCCCCCCCCCCCCCCCCCCCCCCCCCCCCCCCACCCCCCCCCCCCCCCCCCCCCCCCCCCCCCCCCCCCCCACCAAACCATGTCCCCTTTTTTTTTTCCCCTTTCGCCCTCTTCTTGGACCCAAGGGCTTTTCATTTTGGTTGGTCCCCCTTTTAGGGGAAACTTCTGTTGGGGTCTGGCCCCGGTTTTGTTCGGGCCCTCCTCCCTCCTCATTTGGGCCAAAAGGCTTCCCCCAGGGCCCCGGGGGCGCCCTTTTTCTGTCCCCAAAATTTGCTTATAAAAAATTTGTTTGAGGACTCCTCTAAAGCCCCGGGTTTCCTCAAAAATTTGGGCACTTACTCCCCTTTTACAAAAAAAACGGTTTTTAAAGGGGGGAAGGTCCCCCGGTCACCCCAAAGGGGGGTCTCCTTTAGACTTTTAAAAATGGGAAATACTCCCTAAAAAAAGGGGGGGTCCAATTTTTCCCCTAAACCCCCTGTTCCTTAAACCTTTTAAAAAAAAGCGGGGTTATTCTTTTGCCCCCTGCCCCCCCGGGGTTTTGGACCTTATCCAACCATGGAAGAAGGAAAACCTAGCCCTTCCCAAAGCCCGATTGGGACCTTTAGTCCGTTTCCGCCGGGCCCCCATTTGGATTAAGGGGCCTCGGTAATGCCATTTTTTCGGGGCGGGAAAGAGGTTTTTTTCCAGGAAGAGTTTTTTAAATTTTTTCCCCCCGGCGGGCTGGATGTGGGTTGGGGGCGGTTTTTTTAGTTACCCTTTTGGGCCTTTGAACTTTTAAATTTAGGTGCACCCCAAATCTTTTTTAAAAGGAAAAAGCTGCATTCCCCCAGTCCTTTTTGGGGGGGAAAGGGGAAAAGTTTTTTGGCCTTTTCCCCCGTGGTGGCCCCCCCCTTATCACCCCCTTTACCCCCCTGTCGGGCTAACCCCCTTCAGGGAGGGGGCTAGAAAAGGACAGGAGGCACCTGGGGGGGCGGGCCTTTGGGCCCGCCCCCCTTTCCCTTTCCCAATTTTTCCTGGCCCCTTTGGTGGTTTCGTTGTTTAAAAGGGGGCCCGGGGGCCGTTCCCAGACGGGGAGGCTTCCCGGCCGTCGGAATCCGCTTTTCTCACCCGAGGCCCATTAAGGAACCAAAAGGGCCCAAAAGAAGATGGGGTTCTTCCCTCCCCCGGGGCTCCCCCCAAACCAGTCCTTCCCGGTGGGCAGGGAAAGGGAGGGGCGGGCCCGAGGCAGGGGGCCCCCCTCCCGGGCTTGGGTCCGGAACCTTTTCCCTGGGCCAGCCGGGGGGGGGAGGTTTGGCCCGCTTTTGTCTGGGGCATGGGGACCGGTTGGGGCCCTCGGCCAGGGACCCCATTTCGGACCCTTTGGGGTTCCCCCAAATTATAATCGGAGGTTCACCCCCCTTTTTTCACTTCCTTTAATCCCTCCCCGGGTTCCCCACCCCCCCGGGAAACCCCGCTTTTGGCCCCAGGAAAAATTGGGCCTTTTGAAAAAGGACCCTCCACCCCCCGGGTTCCCCAGGAAACCAAAAGGATCATTTACCCCCAGTTTTTTAAGGCCAAAGGGGGAAGGGAACTGGGACCCCGGGGATTTCCCCCTTTTGGAGCCCCCAAGGAAAATTCAATGGCCCCCAATCTTTCCCCCCTTTTTTGGGGAGAAAATCATTTTGGGTGCCCCTGACCCCCGGGGGCCCCCTTTTTCCATGGAAGGGGGACCCCGGGGGGACCCAAACCCCAAAAACCATTGGGCCCTTTTCCCTTTTTTCTACCCCCCCCAGGGTGGGCCCGGTTTTCCCAGGGGTTGGGGCCCCACCGAGGCTTCAGGGGCCCCCATTTTCCCCCGGGGCTGGTAGGAAGGGGGGAACATTTTATTGGCCCTTTCCTTTCTCCATTTCCCCCTTCGGGGATCACAATTTTTTAAAAATCCCAACCCCCCTGGCTTTAAAAATTTCATAGGGGCCATTTTAGAAAAGTTAAAAAACCTTCCTCGGGGGGGCGGCAGAGTTAAAACGGGCACTAGGTCGGGCCTCCTTCCTTTCCTTTTTTTTTCCCTGGGGGTTTAAAAGGGCCTTCACGTTTTTGATTTTTTCCTTTTGGAAAGGTTAAATTACCCAACAGGGGGGGCCTTTCCGTGGAATCCTTCTCTCCCCCAGACTCCCTGGGGAAAATCAGAAGGTTTGGGTTCGGGGGGCCCATCCCGGTCTACAACCCCTTCCGGGCAGGGCCCAGGGGGGGCCTTTCCCCCCCTGGGGGGGGCCCCAGGCCGGGGTAAAGGTTTTTGGGGCCAACCAGAACCCTGATTCCCCAATTTTCCCAAAGGAGCTTTGCCCTTAGGGCTAGCCTTCAGGCCCCTTTTTTCCTTAACCAAGGATTCAACCCCTTTTCTTTCCTTCCCAAAGTTGAAGCCTGGGGTTGTCCCCCTCGGGGGCCCCCCTTTTCAGTTGGCCATTCCAAAGGGGTCCCCCCTTCGCGATGGTGGGGTTCCCCGGGGGTTCTTTTTGGGTTTCCAAGGGCCCGCCTTTTTCCTAGCCTTTCTTCCCCTGGCGCCCAAGAAAAACGGGGTTCGCAATTTCCCCTTCGGGGAAAAATCCGGATTTTTCTAGCCCTAGGGAAGCTTCTAAACCTAAGGACCCGGATTTTTTTGGGCCTAGCCAGTCAAAAAGTTTTTTTTTTAACCCCGGGGCCCCAAATATTAAAGTTTCCCCCCCTCTTAGGGGGGGCCCCCCCCTTTGGGGTTTCACCCCCCAACGGTTACCAGGCCCTTTTCCCCACCCTTCCCCCCCTTTCCCAACCAAAAAACCAACCCCCCGCTTTGGGGTTTCCGGGGGGGTTTGAAAAAATTTTTTGTTTTGGCGATTTCGACTTAGGGGGGGACCCTCCATTCCTTTCGGGTTGCCGGGAATTTGGGTCCGGGGTTTGGGCCCGCAAAGCATTTTTCCTTTCCGGCTAAAGAAAACGGGGGTTTTGTACAGGGGTCTCCCTTTGGGCCCCCTGTACATTGAACCCAAAATTTCGGGGTTTTTTGGGGGCCCAATGATTTTAAAAGGCCCCCATTTGGGTGTTTTCTCCCCCCCCACGGGTGCCAGGCCCTCCAGCCGGGTCCAAAAGGGCCCCCCGGCCAGGGCAAAGGGCCAGCCAAGCTAAAAAGTGCCGGGGTTAAAACCCCCCTTTCCCCAGGCCTTTCTTTTTTAAAATTGCTTAATCGAAATTTTTTCCCTTTTTTGGAGGATCTAAATCTCACCCGCGGGGCCCCCTTTTCAGCCCCGGAAAAGCCTGGCGAGCCCCTTTAGGCCATTTTTGGTCCTTGATGGGTTTTTCCTTTTTTGGGTCCCAAAACAAACTGAAAAGGCCGGGGCTCCTTTCTCCAATTTTGAAGATTAAAAAGCTAAGAACCCTTGGGCTCTTTTTTCCCACCAGAAAAAGAATTTTTCCTTTTGGGGGGAAACCCTTCCCTCCATAAAGATTTCCAAGGGCGCCTTTTTGGGCCCAGGGCTTAGACCTTTCGCCCTTTTTCCCAAACCGGACAGGCCCTTAGTTTCCCCCGTTTTTTGGTTGATTTTCAATTTATGCCGCCCCGGTTTCCTCCGCCCCTCCCAAAAACCAAAGTTTTAAGGGGGCCGACACCCCTCCCCCAAACCTTTAAAAAAAAGGGCCCTCTTTGCAAACCCTGAAAAACCCCCAGGGTCCCAACATGGGGCCCGCCTTTTGAAAAACCCAATTTTTAAAAGGGGCCCAAGGCTTTAGAAAATTTTGGGGAAAAGGTTTACCCCAGCACTTCTCGGGCCTAGACCCTTTAAACCTTGCCGGGGTTTCACCAAGATACAAAACCAAATTTACCCCTTTCAGTTAAAAAAAACCCTTAACTTTGGGAAAGAAATTTTTAAATTAGAGGGTTAACTCCCCCAACGGGGTTAGCCCCAAAAGGGCCGGGGGAACCCCCTGGGGGCCTTCCCTTTAGTTTCCCCTGAGGGAACGGGAAAAAAACTGCCAGGCCAAAGGCCCTTTTCTCCGGTTTCATGTTAAAGTAATTCCAGTGTTTCCCTAGGAAAGAAATTTTTTGGGGGAAACCCCTTTCCCACCCAGGAGAAAAAATGGAAGAAAAGGGAAATTTCGTTCCCAAAAAGTTAAAAGGATTTTTTGCATTCCCAACCCCAAGGTTTAGCAAACCTCCTGCCCTTTTGGTTTTTTCCCAAGACTCCCCCAAGTTTTCCCCCCGGGGCCCCCCAAAAGGGCTTTTCCCGGGGGCCCAGAAATCAACCAAACCCCCCCTTTTCCAGACCCAAAACAATTAAAGGGTCCCAACAGAGGCCCCAACAAAACCCCTTTTCCCTAAAGGGGAAACCAAGGCTTAACCAAATGGGAAAAAGGGGAAAAAATTCAGCTCCTCTGGGCAAAGTTTAAACCTTATTTTCAAAGAACTGGATTTTACATTAACAAAAAAACCAAGGGGAAAATTTTAAAAAATAGTTTTAAGGAAAGGTTTAACTTAAAACATTTAAAACCACCCAAAAGGGAATGAAAACTATTTCCAAATAAAAACCAGAGGCCTAAAAAGGATAATGGAAAGAAGCCCCCCTTAGGACTTTTAAAAATTTCCCAACCCAGGAAAGGGAAAGGGTTTTCCCCTCCCAGCATTTATTAAAAAAAGGAAAAAAGGGAAAATTTCTGTTAAAAACCTTTAAAATTTTCTTCATTTCCCCCAAAAAATTCCAAAATTTGGTTTTTGACCCACAAATTTCCCCCAAAGGGGAAAGGAAAGGGGGTTGGGCGGAAACCAATCCAAGGGGGGCCTCCCGGGCACGTCCCAAAAACGACCCCCCCTCCCAAAAACCTAAAGGATTTCCCTTTCCGGGGGAAAAAAAGCACTTCAAAATTTTTAAAAAGTTTTGGCCCTTACAAAACGCAAGTTTTTTAAAAAACCTGGATAAAGGTTAAGGGCCATTCCAATTTTCCCAGGAAATTCCAAATTTACCCCAAACCCGAGCCTAAAAAGGGAAACAAAAGAAGCGGGGAAAACCAACAGAACAAAAAGGGTTTTATTTGCTACCAAGCCGGGAAAAATTTCCAATTTCCCCCAAAATAACATACCTTTTCCCAAAAAAAAAGGCCCCAAATTTTTTGGGGCGGAAATTGGGGGGAACCAGTTAAACAAAGGGCCCCCCATTCCCAACTCAAAAAAACCCCAAAAAGAACTTCTTTACTTCCCCTTTGGCCCAAAAAAAAACTGCCCAATTTAACAAAAAAAAGCCGGGAAAGGCCCCTTGGGTTTCAGGAATTCAAATTTTCCCATTTGCCGCTAAAAGGGAAAACAAAAAAGGGGCCCAAAAAATTTAAAAGGGCCCCAAACGGCAAAACCCCGGGGGAAACAGAAATTTTAAAAAAACCCAAGGCTTAAAAAAAAGGAAATTCCCTTGGGGGGGCCTAAAAAAAGGCTTTCCAATCAGGAATTTCCCCTTTCCGGGTCAAAAAAGAAAAAGAACAAAAAAACCGGGGCCCGGGCTTCAGGACCAAAATTTTGGGGCCCAAATTTCCCGGACAAAGGGAAAAATTGTGGCCCAAAAAGGTTTTAATTCCCCACACAACCTAAAAAAAAACCCCCTTTCCAGTTAAAACGGAATTAAAAATTTCGGGCCTTTCCTAAAAAGGGGGCCCCTTTTAAAATAAGGGAACCAGCCCAACCCCAACGGGGTTAAATGGGGGGGACATCAACAAACGGGGAGGGACTAAATTCAACCCCTTTGCAAATAATTTTTAAAAAAATGGGGAAAAACCCTGGAAATAAAAGTTAAAACCCTTTCCAAAAGGGGCCCAATTTTTGAAAAGGGAAAAAGAAAAACCCAGCGGGGACAAAAAACCGGGGAACCACACCCCCAAAAATGTTTTGGAATGGGGGCCCCCGGCATTTTAAAGACCATCCAAAGGGAAATTTTTGGGGAAAAAAAATCTCAGAAGACTTTTAAAGAAAACCCCCAAAATCCCAGCCAAAAACTGCCCCGGACATTTAAAACCCACAAAAAAAGGGGGAAAGTGGACTCTCTCTCCTTCAGCTGGAAAGGCCTAACAGCATATGCATTCCCACCTTTTCCTTGATACACAAAGTATTATTAAAAATCAAGGAGGAACAGCCAGGATAATCCTGATAGCTCCAAACTGGCCAAGACAACACTGGTACCTCTGCTGAGGAGCATGTCTCGGGAACAATATGTGGCCAATACCACTGATGCCCTTGATGCTAACTCAGAACAACTACAGCACCATACATCCAAACCTGAAAACGTTGCAACTGACTGCATGGAACATCACATAGCAGCAGCTAATCAAGTACTTTCCCAAAGAGTTAAAGACAATAATCTTGAAGCACGCCCAGACCTTCAACAAGAAGGAACTACGCTGGAAATGGAAAGGTTTGTCACTTGGAGTTCTGAAAGAGGAAAAGATGTTTCAAACATAGATATGCCTAATATTCTGGAGTACCTGGCGAACTTCTCTATTCAGGCCTGTCCTACTCCTCCATCAAAATACATGCATCAGCTATTTCAGCAGAATACAGCTTTGATCCACCTGTCTTTTCACACCCTTTACTCAGACAGTTTCTCAGAGGAATCAAGAATGTAAAACCTCCAAGGAAACCACCATTGCCAACAGGACTTAAACTGCATTAGAAAAGTTGACACTTTTACCCTTTGAACCAGCAGCAACAGCAGACTTAAAATACCTGTCTTGGAAAACTGCTTTCCTACTGGCAATTACTTCAGCAAGGAGGGTTTCAGAACTACAGGCCTTAATGGCAGTGCAACCCTTCCTAATCTTCCACCAAGATAGAGTGTCCATGAGGACTAATCCAACTTTTATGCCTAAAGTGGTATCTAGATTGTCCTTAAACCAGGCAATCCACCTCCCTACCTTCTTTCCCAACCCACAAAACAGAGGGAAAGAATATTGCATACCTTGGATGTACATAGACAGCTACGCTACTACTTGGACAGAACCAAAAGCAACAGAAAGACTGACCAACTTTTGGTAGCCTATGCAACAGGAAGGGAAGGAAGAGCTATTTCCAAACAGACAATCTCCAAATGGATAGGAAATTGCATTCGATTCTGTTACTCCTTCATGGAAACCAATTCCACAGAACATAAGACCTCATTCTACAAGGGCAACAGCCACTACCACAGCCTTCTTACGAGGAGTGGCAACCAAAGACATTATTGAGGCAGCTACTTGGACCTCCGTGCATACATTTGCCAAGCATTATAATTTGCCTCTATATTCCAGATCCCGAGCAGGTTTGCCACTGCTGTACTGCAAGGGATCCTAACACACCATAATCTTTCTTTATCCTCCTCCCTAGTTGGCTATGGTATTCTACCCAGTAATGACTGCAGATGCATCCATGAAGGACATAGTACAGTTTTGTACCTACCAGAAATGTAGATGTCCGAACTGGATAGCATCTGCAGTCAGGATTACTCCCTCCTTCCCCTCTGTGGTACTCCTAGGTGTTTACCCCCAATAGCTAACTGTGGTGGAGTCTTTATGGTGTATTTGTTTGTATATATGTACATACATGCTTATTTTTGTGTTTACCTATCCTTTTTGGAAACATTGGCATTCTCTCCAAAAATTTTAGCCTTCCTAGAGGGCTTCTGGCATCTGGGGCAAGAAACACTGAGGAAAATGGCGTCGGCTGATGCTTTTATACCCGAAGACCAACAGAGATGACGTCGGGTGAAGGCGACATCAGCCGAAGCCGGACCCGGACTTTGGAATCCGGCCGACTGAAGGGCTGCCTGACGACAGGACAACCCAGCTGTAATGACTGCAGATGCTATCCAGTTCGGACATCTACATTTATGGTAGGTACAAAACTGTACTTTGTCTGGTACATCAACAAGCAAGGGGGGACAAGGTCTTACCCTCTTTGTCGAGAAGCCATGAGAGTTTGGGAATGGGCAATCTCCACCAACCGCTTTCCAATAGCAACGCACATTCCGGGTCGGTCCAACATCCTAGCGGACAAGCTCAGTCGCACCATTCTGACCCCTTACGAGTGGTCTCTCAATTGTCAGGTAGCGGGCGCATATTCGCACGGTGGGGAACCCTTCATGCGATCTTTTGCCTCTCCTCAAACACCAAGTCGACAGTTTTTTCTGATACCTCCTCCCGGAGGTACCAAGGCAGCTCTGGTGCATGCTTGGCCACCCGGTCTTCTGTATGCTTATCCACCCTTGCCTCTGATGCTCCAAGTTCTTCAGAAAGCCTCTCGGGTGGGTTGCAGAATGATTCTCATTGCTCTGTTTTGGCCTCGACAGATCTGGTTCCCCTTCCTAGGTCTCACTCGGTGAATCCTCCTTGGATTCTAGATCCCATCGGATCTGATATCCCATCCATCCTGCATTCCTCCTCCATCTGGACAACCTGAAGCTGACCGCTTGGCTGCTCCAGTTCCTCTTGATCAGGACTCCCGGTATTTCGTCACCTGTTAAGGCAATTTGGTGGCAGCTCATAAACCATCCACTAGAAAGGTTTACACGCAGCAAGTGGAAAGCGTTTTTCTTTGTGGGCGGGCGCAAGGCCTGAATCCCTTCACGGCTCCTCTTCCATTAGTGCTTGACTTTCTAACCACTCTCTTAGATGGTGCCAGCAGTTCCACAGTCAAAGTACAACTGGCGGCAATTTCTCATTATCACATTGGCCATGACTCTAATCCTCTTATGTCAGCCAAATTGTGTAAAATTTTTCTTAAAGGTACCTTTCTTCTCAGGCCCCCTATAAAACAAGCGGTTCCTCCTTGGGACCTCTCTCTGGTTCTACAGGCCTTGACCGCCCCCCCTTTCGAGCCAGCTGCTGGTGGATCTCAAATTCTTGTCCCACAAGACAGCCTTTTTGGTAGCCATTACATCGGCCAAGAGAGTTTCTGAGCTTCAAGCATTATCAGCTAAACCTCCTTACTTGGTATTTCATCCGGACCGTGTCTACCTCAGGACCAACCCGTCCTTTCTTCCTAAAAGTAAACTTCTGAAGCAAACATCAATCAGTCCATTAACCTCCTGTTTCTTCCCTAAATATGAAAACAAAGGTGAATATCAGCTCCATTCATTAGATGTTCACAGGCAACTTAGATTTTATCTGAACAGGACTGGCTGGTCATAAGCAATCCGACCAGTTGTTTATTTCCTTTGCAAAATTCAATTTGGGCAAGCCAATTTCTAAAGTTTCTCTGTCCCGCTGGATTTCACAGTGCATCTTATTGGCTTATCAAGCTTCAGGAAGGCCCGCACGGAAGGGTTCATGCCCATTCAACCGGTCAGTATCTACCTCGGCAGCCTTCAAGGCTAGGGTTCCTCTAGATGATATTTCAGCAGCAGCCACGTGGGCTTCATCTCATACTTTTATTTCCCACTATAAGTTGGATCTTGCATCTAGGGTAGAGCATCCTTTGGCTCCGCGGTGCTCGAATTTCCTTCCATGATGGCCACCAAGATTCAGGTAGCTGGGGACTCTGTCCCACAGGTTGAAGACAAATGAATATCCTACTTCAGATTTAGAAGTTATGTACTCACCATAACGTTCCATCTGAGTAGGTGTATTTATTTGTCTGCAACCATCCCTCTATCCCCTGGCCTTTCAGTTTCCTGCTTATTCTATGTTACCCTTTTCAGGGTGTTGTTGCTTTGGCAAACTTGATCTGAGGTCATGAGGGTAGAGCAGGCATTATGGGTGAGGAGGAGCTGAGAGCTTGGATCCATAGCTGGAAAACCATGCCGGTTCGGATCCGATGTCGGATCCATAACCCACAGGTTGCAGACAAATGAATACACCTACTCAGATGGAACGTTATGGTGAGTACATAACTTCTAATTACTTTACAGAATAAAAGCCTTCCTAACCAACTCCAGCTAAAATTGCCATAGCTCGCTCTCACCTTCTTTCAACCCTTCTGTATGCATCCCCTCTACTCTCGAATTTAAACAAGACTGTCCTTAAACTCTCAACTTGCTACAACCACGTTGCCAGGTTTGCCACTGGGCTGCCATTTAGGATGCATCATTGCATCAATCTAAACAAGCTTGGATGGCTTGAACTACCCAGCCTAATACAGTATAACCAACTGATTATGGCCTATAAAATCCTCTATAAACCGGACAATACTCCTGCACTTAAATATTGTCACCCCCTATAACAATCCCAGACTGCTTCGATCCTCTAACAAACTACTAATTCAGACTAGCAAAATTAATAACACAGCCAGTGAGACTTTCTTTGCAAACTCTGTAAGTAGATCCTGGAACTTTCTTCCAGCTGATATTACCTTACTTTCCACCTTAGGTCAATTTAAAACTAGACTCAAACAACATTTGTCACTTAACTGGCTATGTCATTGTATCAAGCCTGGCTAACTGTCTCTAGAATGTGTAAAAATCTGTTAACCATTTTACTGCGTAATTTAATCCTGATTTACGCTTGGGATTAACTCTAACCTGTGGAACTTGTTTAACTTGCTTACTTATGTAATCTCTGTAAATAGTCTTTTTGTAATATGTAATGCTGTATCTGCTTGGAGCTTTTCTCCCCAGGCCTCCACTGAAAATGGACATGCATCCAGTCGGACTATCCCGGTCAACAAATGTAAAATAAAAGTTATTAAAAATAAATGTAAAACCACCACAGTATAGTGAACAAAGACTGGTTTCAGAGAAAGCCCCACCATCTTCAGTGTAATGTAGAGCCTCAACTTCAAAGTGTACGTTTAAAACCTCCTGCATAGTGACAGCGACAAAAACAGGCAGGTAGAAAATTAAAGGAAGACCCCTGAAAAACTTCAGGGCATTCATTTAGTCCAGAATAAAATAAAAATCCCAATGTTGTTATGCAAAACTTCTACCTTCATCATATTGATCACTGTTGCAGTAGCCTTAGCTGTATGGATTATGTCCTGCCAAGGATATAACAGCAGGCCAGCTTCCAAAACTTAAGCGCACTTTCCACACTCCCAGACTGACAGGCAGTTTGAGCTGACTAAAATAGAAGTTTGGGAGTGAAGCCCTTCAAAACTTTACTGCTACCAAATAGTACTCTTCTCTGAGGCTTTCAAGATCATCTGTCTGTGCTTTCCTTTGCTGGGCAGTTAAGTCCCCTTTGAGGGAAAACCCCTTCCAAGTCTTAATTTTATTGATGTTTTATTACTTTCCTCTTCAACAACTTTCTTTTAAATCTAGGTGCGTTATGTTTTAACAGGCTGTCTTGAGACTAATGTACTTTTAAGTGGAGCACTTGTTTTTCTTCTGTCAGTTTAAAAGTAGCGTAAACTAACTGAAAACTTATTTTTTGTGGTGAAATTGTATTTATTTTTCCTTTGTGGGGCTGTGACATAGTGTTGCAAAGTGTTTTTTTTTTTTACTTTTTTATTTTCTGTAAGAAGAAGAAAAAAAAAAAAAAAAAAAAATGTGTACTGGTTGCTTTACCGATGATTGCTTATCGTCTTTCCTGGGAAAGAGACACCATTTTTACATTTTTGGCTTGACCATGGAAAAGACTTCTGGTCCCATGGTCAGTCCTCCTTCCACCCACAAAAAGAAAACATTAAGAAAATAACTTTTGCCACCACAACAGGCTAAAAATTTGCCTCAGCTACAGGTGTGCGACTCTGCTGTGGCCATTACTTTTACCTCAGACCACTCATCTTTTGTCCTGGATCACTGGTGTAACACCAATAGCTACTGTGGACTAGGGGTTAGCCACATCCTCTGTAGCTGTTGGAAGTCCCTCACTGGGTAAAGGAAAGCTACTTGTGTTGGTCTTGGGAGAGAACAGGGAAGGGTTTCCCTGTTGTCAGAATGCTGTGTCCATCCCTGGGGAAGCTGCTGCTGCCATTAATAACACAGGTGGTCCAAGTTTTCCTGTCAAAAAGAAACGGAAATCCAAGCATATGTGCACTCTCTTCCTCAGCTTTGTTTTGATAGTAGTTTACTGGTTCTGGCTCGGGGTTTAATTCAGGCTATTGTTCTTTCTTTATGTAGTAGTTTCTGGTAAAAGAAGGAAAGATTCCCCTTTAGATTCAGAATCTTGAATTCTTCATACAAACTGGGAAGATGTAGGGACTGATGCAGGATATTCTTTCCTCCAAATATCTGATTCATACCGAGTAGAGCTCCATGTCTGATTCCCCTGTAGGGGTTTCTGTTTCTTGGAGACTGTTTCTAGAATGTGCCAGTGTTTCAGTGGGAGAACACTGAGGATGTCCTTCAAGGAAGCATCTGCAGTCATAACAAATGGGTTGTCCTGTCGTCAGGCAGCCCTTCGGTCGGCCGGATTCCAAAGTCTGGGTCCGGCCGCTGATGTCGCACTTCACCGAACGTCATCTCTGCTGGTCTTCGGGTATAAAGGCATCAGCCGACGCCATTTTCTTCAGTCTTTCTTGCCGCGTGGTGCCCGAAGCAGAAGCTGTTCGCAAGTGCCGGTCGGTCAGATCCAGAGATTCCTACTACCGAATACTACTTCGAAGACTTCTAAAAGCTAAGTACCCCATTGGGGACTCTTTCTTGCCTCAGCCGATGTCAGAAAAAGTAAATAACTGTTTAACTTGTGGGAAACAAATACCTCATAAAGATTTCCACTCATACTGCCTACCTTGTTTAGGCCCAGACCACGGCGTAGCTGCCTGTTTAGCCTGTGCTTCCTTCAACCGACGCTTAGGCGTCGGTCGGAGTTTGCTGAACAGTTTTCGGCTCAGACTTTGGCGTACATTATGCCATCGGATCCTCCGACTACCCAAATAGTTAAAAGCCAAAGAAAAGACCGACACTTTCGCGGTCCGCGGTTTCGGCGAAACCACAGTTAAGCAAGCAGCAGTGTCTCTGTTTCGGCGAAACTGAAAACCGGTCAACCCTCAGCGAATCCATGACTACTACTGAGGCCCCTGCTACCTTAGTTGAATCGGCCTCTGAAGTTTTGCTACTACTGTGGTTTCTAGTGACTTATCGGACACCATCCCTTTGGATGTCTCTACCCCAGCACGTGGTGCTGCTAGGCCTCCTGCTGCCATGTCTATAAAGGCCTTTGCCAGGGCCAAAGCAGCCAAAACTGTTAAATCAGTGCCTGTTAAGGCCCCTCACAGAACACACTTCTAGTTCTCAAATGCTAACTCTGGCAGGATTTAATCTCATAATTAGGGGATCCCAATCTCACCCAGACAGGGCCTCTCGGCCCCAGAAAAGAGAGACCTAGGGCAGAGCCCCAGCCAGAGTCCTCTGATGATTCTTGGATGACTCACATACTACAGATCAGCCAGAGGCTCCTTTTTCTACTGAAGACTCCGATGCTGATGAATCCATTCCATCTGCCTCTCACCAGAGGAATTTTCCTTTGGGAAACCTTACATGCCATGAGAGAACAATTCCAATGGCAGGGACAAGATTTCTCAGATTCAAGAAAAAGGCTTAGGACCTTTCTGCACTTACCACAACATAGACCATAGCTATACCTCAGTCTTGCCTGTTGCGGATGATGCATTTAATGATGTTTGCACTGCACCTGATTCTTTACCCCCAGCCCCTGCCAAACCAGACAGATTTTACAGGGTACCTCACACTCATCACCACCTTTTCAAGACCCCACTTGCAGATCCTGAGACTATTTCCCAGGGCCTAAGGCAGTAGCTTCTACTCAGCAAAGAACCCTCTCCTTCTGAAAGGGAATCCAGGTCCTTAGAGAGATGGGGCAAAAAAGTTTACACCTCTGCTACTCTCTCAGCCAGAGCTTTAAACTGTCAGTTTCACTTGATCCAATACCAAGAGTTTATGCTTGATCAGTTATCTAAGAAACTGTCCTCTGATGAACCCTTAGATAAGAAATATGTTTTAGAAATGGTAAATAACATACAGCAGGTTAGTAACCATTCTTTAAAATGTGGCTATGATGCACTGGAGGCTTCATTTAGATCAGCCATGACTGGCACAGTAATAAGAAGGCATGCATGGTTGAAAGAGCAGGTCCTGCGGATCATGTTAATGCAAAGCTGTTAGATGCTCCTATGGATAAGGACAGTCTTTTTTGGTACCTCTGCTCAGGAAGTAATAGAAGAAAATGGAGGAGAAGGCAAAATCTGTTCAAACAGTTAAGGATTTCTTACAGGTTCAGCCCCAAGGTTTAGCAGGAACTGGCCTGCCAAAATTGGTCCTTTCCAGATTCCTCAAGATCTCAAAGAGGCAGGAATAGGCGCTCTAGAGGTAGAAATCAAACCATAGGAGGTGCCTATAGAGGGGGCCAGTGGCAGGCAATAACCAGCGAGGCACGGACACAACCACTGCCACTGCAACAGGACAATCACGGTGACTGGCCTCTGACACACCTACCAGGTAGCAAATAGCAGCACCTTTAGGCGGAAAGTTAACCTTATTTTCAAAAAATTGGCACTATATCACAAAAGACAAGTGGATTTACAAACCATAGACCAAGGTTACAGGTTCCACTTCCACACCTTACCAGTAAAAGAGGAATGCCAAACCTACCTCCAACTCAAAAGCAGAAGCTCTAAAACAGGTAGCTCAACTAACACAGATGAGAGCTGTGGAAAGAGTTCAATAGCACAACAGGGCAAAGGATTCTACTCCAGACTCTTTCTAGTTCCAAGAAAAGAAAAGTTGGAGACCTATACTCGACCTGTCCGTCTTAAACACTTACATCATCGTCCCAAAATTCAAAATGCTGACCCTACAGCAACTTCTTCCCATGCTGGGCAAGGAGTGTTGGCTGGTAACTCTAGATCTCAAGGAGGCATACCTGCACGTCCCCATACGACAGAAGATACCTCAGATTTCTTGCAGGATCAGAGCATTATCAATTCTCAGCATTGCCCTTTGGCTTATCTACTGCGCCCAGAGTATTCACAAAATGCCTGGCATCAGTAATCGCTCATTGCAGGCTACAGGGAATCCAAATTTATCCATACCTGGACGACTGCCTGTTACAAGCGGACAACAAAGACAAGCTGACAACAGATTTACAAAGGGTCATTTGCTTACTACAAGCCCTGGGATACACAGTCAATTTAAAAAAGTCAAGACTGATCCCATCCCAGACAAGAACTTTCTTGGGTGCAGAATTGGACACAGTAAAACAAATGGCGTTCCTGACTGCAGAAAAACAAGAACAACTTCCTCTTTACTTCTTGGCATTAACAAAGCAGAACAAACTAACAGCAAGAAAAGTACTGCAGGCCTTGGGCTTTATGGCATCATGCATACTCCTGGTCCTATGCCAGACTGCATATGAGAAAATTACAGTGGTACCTAAAGAATTTATGGTCTCAGCACAGGCACAGCTTAGAAACCGAAATCCCACTAATTCCATGCCTGAAGCAAGAGTTCCTATGGTGGGCGAGCATGCCAGTCAAACACAGGCTTGCCTTCCACAACTGTCAAGCAAACCAAACCATCACAACGGACGCCTCAGACCTAGGGCTGGGGGCACACATGTTGGACAAGTGCATACAAGGATTGTGGACTCCAGACCAGCTGCACCTGCACATAAACCAAAAGAAATGCTGGCAGTAAAATTAGCAATCCAGAAATTCAGGCCATTCCTCAAAGAAGGCCATTTAATGATAAGGACAGACAACACCACTGTCATGTGGTACATCAACAAGCAGGAGGCACTCATTCTTACCCTCTATGCAGAATGACTATGGATCTTTGGAACATGGCTCTGAGCCACAACATCCAGTTACAGGCAATATTTGTGCCAGGAAAAGAAAACATCCTAGCAGACATGCTAAGCAGAACTACCTCGGATGCTCACGAATGGATGCTGCACCCGGACATCTTCAAGACCATCACAAAGAAATGGGGAATGCCCCAAATAGACCTATTCGCATCCCCACTCAACCACCAGCTCAAGAAATTCTGCACAAGGACGTTCCACCCGCTTGCATGGAAGTTGGACTCTCTATCCTTCAGTTGGAAAGGCCTAACAGCTTATGCATTTCCACCTCTCCCTTTGATGCACAAGGTACTACTAAAAATCAAAGAGGAACGCCCAAGGATAATTCTGATAGCTCCAAATTGGCCAAGACAACACTGGTATCCCTTGCTGAGGAGCATGTCTCAGGGGAGAATGTGGTCAATACCCCTGATGCCTTTGATGTTAACTCAGAACAACTTCAGCATCCTACACCCAAACCTAAAAACCTTACAACTGACTGCCTGGAACATCACTTAACAACAACTAACCCAGGCTTATCTCAAAGGGTTAAAGACATTATCCTTGAAGCCCGCAGACCTTCAACAAGAAGGAACTATGCAGGAAAATGGAAAAGGTTTGCCACTTGGAGTGCTGAAAAGGAAAAGATGTGTCAAACATAGACATTGCTAACATCCTGGAGTACTTGGCAGAGCTTCTTCATACAGGCCTGTCCTATTCCTCCATCAAGATACATGCATCAGCTATTTCTGCGGAATACAGCTTTGATCCACCTGTCTTCTCACATCCTCTACTCAGGCAATTCCTCAGAGGGATCAAGAATGTAAAACCTCCTAGGAAACCACCATTACCAGCATGGGACTTGAATTTTGTGCTAGAAAAATTGACACTCCCACCATTTGAACCAGCAGGAACAGCAGATCTTCAACACCTATCATGGAAAACTGCCTTCCTACTGGCAATTACTTCAGCAAGGAGGGTTTCAGAACTACAGGCTTTAATGGCAGTACAACCCTTCCTAATCTTCCATCAAGATAGTGTCCATGAGAACTAATCCTACATTTATGCCTAAGGTGGTATCCAGAGTGTCCTTAAACCAGGCAATCCACCTGCCTACCTTCTTCCCAACCCACAGAACAGGGGAAAGGCTACATACCTTGGATGTACATAGACAGTTACGCTACTACCTGGACAGAACCAAAAGTAATAGAAAAACTGACCAGCTTTTAGTGGCCTATGCAACAGGAAGGGAAGGAAAAGCAATTTCCAAGCAGACAATCTCCAAATGGATAGGAAATTGCATAAGATTCTGTTACTCCTACCATGGAAAACCAGTTCCACAGGACATAAGACCTCATTCAACAAGGGCTACAGCCACTACCACAGCTTTCTTAGGAGTGGCAACCAAGGACATTATTGAGGCTACTTGCACCTCCGTGCATACATTTGCCAAGCATTATAATTTACCTCTATACTCCAGATCCCGAGCAGGGTTTGCCACTGCTGTACTGCAAGGGATCCTAACTACACCATGATTCCTTTTCCTCCTCCCTATTTTGGCTATGGTATTCTACCCATTTGTTATGACTGCAGATGCATCCTTGAAGGACATAGTACAGTTTTGTACCTACCATAAATGTAGATGTCCGAACAGGATAGCATCTGCAGTCAGGATTACCCACCCTCCTTCCCTCTGTGGTACTCCTAGGGTATTTACCCTCCCAATAGCTAGATGGGGGGGGGGTCTCTTATGGTGTATTTGTTTGTATATATGTACATACATGCTTAATTTTTGTGTTTGCCTTCTACTATTTTGGAAACATTGGCTTTTCTCCCAAAATTAACTTCCTAGAGGGCAACTGGCATCTGGGGCAAGAAACACTGAAGAAAATGGCGTCGGCTGATGCCTTTATACCCGAAGACCAGCAGAGATGACGTCGGGTGAAGTGCGATAGTCGGGCGGACCCAGACTTTGGAATCCGGCCGACTGAAGGGCTGCCTGACGACAGGACAACCCATTTGTTATGACTGCAGATGCTATCCTGTTCGGACATCTACATTTATGGTAGGTACAAAACTGTACTTTCTCAGTCTTTCAGAAAGTACTATGAGTTGTTACAGAAGGAATTTCCTGAACCCACACCCATTGCTTCTGTTCTGTTTGCTGAATAGGATGTGTGTTAATGCCTACAATTTTCCTGGTAAACCGCCAGCTGCCCCTAAAAAAAAGTTTCAGTTGTTTAAATACACTATTCCCAAACCTGACCCAGCTGCTATAGCTTTAGTTGATCCTACTGCTGCTAAGCACTTAACTAATTCCAATCCTACTTTTTCTGATGAGATAGGACAATTATTGATAGGTATGGGAAAAAAGTTCATACTTCTGCAACTTGTATTTTCAAACATTTAAATTATCAGGCTAATATGTTTCTTTGTTCTGACAAATTGTGAAGGTATGAGAGATGCTTTATCTGTAGTTTTTTCTTGAGGAAAAATCTGATTTAAATAACTTGGGTTCCTCTGTTGCACAGGTCACTACTTATTGTATTCAGTGTGTATGACCTTCATGTTCATCGTGCATACAGCTGCAGTCGTAACAGATGGGTTCTCCTGCCGTCAGGTGGGTCCTCGGTCGGCCAAATTCCAAAGTCTAGGTCCGGCGTCGGTTGTCGTCGCTTCTTCCCTGACGTCAGTGCGACAGGGGTATAAAGGAACCAGCCGACGCCATTTTCTCCAGTCTTTCTTGCCGCGCGGTGCCCGAAGCAGAAGCAGTTCGCAAGTGCCGGTCGGCCAGCTCCTGAGATTATGAAAATTTGGAAACCGAAGTCTTCTTAAAAGCTAAGTACCCCGTTGGGAAACTTTTCTTGCCTCAGACCGATGTCAAAGTTAATAATTGTATTTCTTGTGGGAAGCAAATACCGCATAAGGATTTCCATTCCCTTTGTATACCTTGTTTAGGCCCAGACCACGACATCTCGGTCTGTCGCTTTTGTGCTACATTCAACAAACGCACTATTAAGCGTCGGGCGGAGTTCGCCCAGCATTATTTTGGGAAAGCATTTAATTATACTATGTCGCCGGATACTCCGACTCTGGTTTTGTCTAAAAAACGCAAAGACAAGGACCAACACACGAGGTCCGCGGCCTCTACTGACACCACGCCAAAGCCGGCTACACGTGGTACGGTTCTCAGCGAGGCACCTACGCAGCTCCTGACTACCAACGACACTTCTTTGACGGTGTCTCCTGTGCCCAAGGTCGCATGCTTCTCGGCCCACACCCCGACTACAGATACCGAAGCCACTCTTGGCGTTGAAACTCAGAATGTGGACAGGTCCGCCTCCACTCAAGGTGTCTTCAGACCTTCCTCTTCTTTCTCCATCAAGGCTTTCACAAAGTCTAAAGCAACCATGCACTCTGAGACCAGCTACACAGGGCCCATCTCCAGGCCCCATGCCTAAGAAACAGATGCTTAAAATGGCTGAGGACTTAATTATTCTTATCAGAGGTTCTCAGCCCCCACCGGACAAAGGCCCAGAGTGGAGGAAGATTCCCTCCTCTGATCAGGGCTCCATTATTTCAGAGCACTCTGATGATCAGGAACATTCTTACTCCCTTTTGAAGACTCTGATGCGGAGGAATCCATCCCTTCTGTCCCCAGAGGATTACTCATTTGGGGAAACTTTGCATACTTTAAGGGAACACTTCCACTGGGAAGGCCAAGATTATTCAGATTCCAAGAAAAGGCTCAGGGAATTTCTCTTGCTACCTCAGCACAGGCCTCTGGCTATACCTCCTGTCTTGGACATCCTAGATGATGTTTACTCGGAGGCTTGCCTTAACCCGGACTCTCTACCTCCAGCTCCAGTTAAGCCGGACAGGTACTACAGGGTTCCTGACTCACACCAATTTCTATACAAAAGCCATGCTGCTGACCCAGAAACCATCTCACAGGGCCCCAAGGGAGTTAAGGCCTCCATTGCTAAAAATCCATTACCTTCCGAGAGAGAATCCAGATCCTTAGAAAGGTGGGGGAAAAAGGTATATACCTCCGCTACCTTATCCATGAGGGCCTTAAACTGTCAGTTTCATATGCTAAAATACCAACAGTTTTTGTTATCACAGTTGAAAAGTAAAATGTCACAACCTGAACAACCAGACTTGAAGGATTTGATGCATAGTGCAGAACAAGTGGGTAAGCATACCTTACAAAGTGGTTTTGATGCTCTAGAGGCCTCATGTAGAGCTGCTGTTACAGGATCAGTCATACGTAGGGCATGCCTGGCTCAAGGAACAAGCCTTACCTGATCATGTCAAAGCTAAATTACTAGACGCCCCTCTTCAAAAGGATGTACTATTTGGTGCTAATGCTGAGGAGGTGTTAAGGAAAATGGAGGAAAAGGCTAAATCAATGCAAACTGTGAAAGAATTTCTACAGGTACAACCCCCACGCTTTAGTAGAAATTGGCCTTCCAAAAACTGATACTTTCCTGCCACGGACAGACCCCAAAGAGGCAGATACAGGCGCCCGAGGGGCAGAGGACAAGCCCAAGGATCATTTAGAGGCAGACAATGGCAAGCTCCTACACAGAGGTGGTGAGGATAACTCGCAATCTTTCAAAAAGCAAACCTAATGACTTCCCTTTTGCATGCCAACCAAGTCTCAAATGGAAGCCCCGTTAGGAGGAAAGCTGGCATTATTTTCAAAAAATTGGCATATTGTCACAAAGGACAAATGGATCCTGGACATTATAAACAGAGGCTACAAATTCCATTTTCACACCCTTCCAAAAATGAGAGGCATGCCAAACCTGCCACACAATCAAAGGGCAGAGGCACAAAGGCAAATTACAGATCTCATAAACATGAAAGCTATTCAAGAGGTACTCCACATCTAACAAGTTCAAGGTTTTTATTCCAGGCTGTTTCTGGTGCCAAGGAAGGGAAAAGATTGGAGACCTATTTTGGACCTGTCCATCCTAAACACATTTCTACTCGTACCAAAATTCAAGATGCTCACTCTACAGCAACTTCTTCCCATCCTGGGCAAGGAGTCTTGGCTGGTAACATTGGACCTCAAGGAGGCATGCCTGCATGTCCCAATCAGACAAAATTGCAGAAGGTATCTCAGATTTCTTGCAGGTTCAACCCATTATCAATTCTCTGCATTGCCCTTTGGCTTATCTACTGCGTCCAGAGTATTCACGAAATGTCTGGCATCAGTAATTGCCTACTGCAGACTTCAAGGGATACAAATATACCCCTATTTGGATGACTGCCTGATCCAAGCGGACAGCAAGCACATTCTTCTGAAACATCTGGCTTATGTAATAATGTTGTTGAACTCTCTGGGATACACAGTCAACAAAAAGAAATCGAGGCTAATACCCTCTCGGAAGATAATTTTCCTGGGTGCCAATTTGGACACAAACACCCAGATGGCCTACCTCACGCCAGAGAAGCAGGGGCAACTAATTCAATACTTCAGAACACTAGCAAATTGCACCAGGCTGACTGCAAGGAAAATCCTGCAGGCTCTGGGAATCATGGCATCTTGCATCTTACTAATCCCATGTGCAAAGCTGCATATGAGGAAACTACAGTGGTACCTGAAAAACATATGGTCTCAACACAGCCACAGTTTGGAAACAATAATACCACTAATTCCATGTCTGCAAAAGGAATTTCTGTGATGGGCTCAAGCATGTCAAACAAACACAGGTCTTCCATTCAGCAAGCCTCAAGCAAATCAAGTCATCACAACAGGCTCGGACTATGCCTGGGCGCACATGACAGATCGGTGCATTCAGGGCAAATGGTCCCAAAAAGAAAAGCACCTTCACATCAATCAAAAAGAAATGCTAGCAGTAATAAATGCTATTATAGCTTTCAAGGACCTTCTACAACCAGGTCAACTATTGATAAGAATGGACAACACCACAGTTATGTGGTACATAAACAAACAGGAAGGAACACATTCTTATCCCCTATGCAGACTGGCCATGTCACTTTGGAACATGGCCATGGACTTACAACTGGAACTACAAGCACAGTACTTGCCAGGCAAGAAAAACACGCTGGCAGACAACCTAAGCAGGAATATGACAGATCCACATGAATGGAAATTGCATCCAAAAGTTTTTACAGAAATAATCCAAGAATGGGGAAGGCCAGACATAGATCTCTTTGCCTCCCATAAAAATCATCAATTGACAAAATTCTGCTCAAGGATTTTCCATCCAAAGGCCTGGAGAGTGGACGATCTCTCTTTCAGTTGGACATCAATGACAGTTTATGCCTTCCCACCTCTTCCTCTGCTGCCCAAAGTTCTATTGAAGACCAGAGCAGACAGACCAAAGATGATTCTCATTGCTCCGGACTGGCCAAGGCAACACTGGTACCCACTCCTGAGGAGCCTGACGCATTTCCCACCATGGACCCTGCCTCTAAAGCCTCTTCTGACTCAGCACAGCTTCAAAACTCTTCACAGCCAGCTAAAAACACTCAGTCTAGCCGCATGGAAGATTCCTTAGCATCACAACAGGCCCTACTCTCCAAGGAGGTGCAAGATGTCATTTTGGAGGCCAGAAGGCCATCAACTAGAAAAGCTTACTCCGCAAAATGGAAACGTTTTTGTGTCTGGAATGAGAAAAAGGGTCAGGATCCTGGAAAACTGAATTTACCTCAAATACTACAGTATTTGGCTGAACTGCTAAGCAGTGGACTTTCTTTCTCCTCCATCAAAATCCATGCCTCAGCCATTTCTGCAGAATACAACACTGATCCACCTTTATTCTCTCACCCTCTCTTAAGACAGTTCCTCAGAGGGGCTAAGAATTTAAGACCTCCAAGGAAACAACCAATACCTGCTTGGGATCTTAATTTCATTCTGGAAAAACTGACCTTGCCTCCCTTTGAGCCAGCTGCCTTATCAGATTTGCAATATTTGTCCTGGAAGACAGCTTTCCTTCTGGCTATCACCTCAGCTCATAGCGTTTCAGAACTACAGGCTCTCATGGCTGTCCAGCCTTTTACCATCTTCCATCAGGACAGAGTTTCCTTACGAACCAACCCGTCCTTTATGCCTAAAGTGGTATCCAGGGTAGCTTTAAATCAGGCCATACATTTACCTACTTTTTATCCTAATCCTCAAAACAAAGGGGAGAGATTACTACATTCCTTGGACATCCACAGACAACTGCGTTATTATTTGGACAGAACAAAGCCTTTCAGAAAATCAGAACAGTTCTTTGTGGCGTATGCGGTAGGAGCTCAAGGAAAGCCAATTTCCAGACAGTCAGTCTCAAAATGGATACCCCACTGCATACGCTTTTGCTATTCCTTTCATGGCAAAACTGTACCTACAGGCATTAGAACTCATTCCACCAGGGCCACAGCCACCTCTGCAGCCTTCCTCAGAGGAGTTCCTACCAAGGATATTTTGGAAGCAGCCACTTGGAGTTCTGTGCATACCTTCTCCAAGCACTACAACCTACCACTATACTCCAAATCTAGAGCAGGCTTTGCCACTGCAGTCTTGCAGGGCATTTTGGCTCCCCCTAGTTCCACCTAGTGCCTACCACCCCTTTCTTAGCTTTGGGATTCTACCCATCTGTTATGACTGCAGCTGTATGCACGATGAACATAGTACAGTTTTGTACCTACCATAAATGTAGATGTTTGAGTTCTAATACAGCTGCAGTCCAGGTTTCCCTCCCTCCTTCCCCTCTTGGGACAGGCCTATAGGCTAACACATCCTCATACAACCTGATTGGGGTATTCATTTATGATGTATTTGCTTGCAACTACTGTATTTTGATTATATTGCACTGCATTATTACACAAATGTATGTATTGCCTTCCTTCTGGGGGCACTTGACATCTGGGGCAAGAAAAACTGAAGAAAATGGCGTTGGCTGGTTCCTTTATACCCCTGTCGCACTGACGTCAGGGAAGAAGCGACGACAACCGACGCCGGACCTAGACTTTGGAATTCGGCCGACTGAGGACCCGCCTGACGGCAGGAGAACCCATCTGTTATGACTGCAGCTGTATTAGCACTCGAACATCTACATTTATGGTAGGTACAAAACTGTACTTTAGTACTACTTCCAAAGCTATGGCTGCATTCACAAAACCTCCCAGATGATGATGAAATTTTAAGTTCTCCCCTGAATAGAGATTTAGTATTTGGTTCCTCTGCTGTAGAGGCAGTGGGAGGAAATTCCTACATTCCTCTTCCCTCAGTCAGAATTTCATGTTTCCACTGCTGTTTTTCACGTTTCTGTTCATCCAGATTTCATACATTTCTTAAGGTTTTGTGCATCTGGGTCAAATTATTAGTTCTCTGCTGTACCCTTTGGACTATCCGCTGCACCAAGAGTGTTCACAACATGTCTGTCTCCATTTATAGGTGAATGCAGGCTGCTGGGTATTCTTTTTTCCATGTTGCTCATCTTTGCAGTTTTTGTTTTTTCCAGAGTATCAGAAATATCCGTCTTTGGTGAGATGTCTGTTACATAAGCTGTGATTCAAAGAAAACACTCATAAGTCTTTTTTGACTTCCTCACACAGGATTGTATTCACAGGGTGTCAACTAGACACCTCAGTTCAGAGAGCTTTTCTTCTGCAGGAAAAATAGATCTTTATGTCTATCTAAGGTTTTCATTTAGACTTTGGTCATTGTGAGGGAATACCTAAGGGTTTTGGTATCCTGGCATCTGTTATTCTTATGATAACCCTGGAAAGACTCCACATGAGAAAGGTACTGTGGTATGTGATGTTTCTCTGGTCTCCACATCAACACCCTGTATCTTTTAAAATCTCGGTGCTTGGGTTTGTCCAGCCACAAGCTACCTCACAGACTGGATCTACTCTCACCAAAAACAGGTGTTTGATATACTCTGTCATCAATCATGTTCAGTTGACTGCCTTGGATGACTGATTCCTTTTTGGCACCTGTTTACTGAGGACATGCAGCAGGTACTAATGGTGCCAAGAAAGCCTGCCACTAGAAAGTCATATACTAGCAAATGGAAAAAGTTTTTTTGTAGGTGCTAACAACATAACCGGCACCCATTCAGGGCTAGTTATTCTCTGGTTTTGCAGTATTTGTGTGAAATAATGTCTTATTGCCTTTCTTATTCTTGTATCGATGTTCATTTATCAGCCGTTTCATCATGTCTGCCCATGGATCCTCCTCTTTCTAGGCAGTCTCATGTGAAAATGTTCTTGAAAGGGATTTTGCATAAGAGTCCTCCAAGTAAACTAGTGGCTCCCCCCTGGGATCTTAATTTTGTGTTAGAGAAGCTAACACTTTCTTCATTTGAACCAGCGAAGTTGTCTGACCGGAGGTTCTTAACATGAAAAACATTTCTACTGATTGCTCTGACCTCTGCAAGAAGGGTATCTGAGTTGCAAGCTGTTATGGTGAGTCCAACCCTATTTCATTTTTAGTGGGGACAAGGTTTCTTTGAAAAATACTTTCATGCCTAAAGTGGTATCCAAGTTTACTTTGTCAAACTATACATCTCCCCGTTTTCTTTCCCAAACCTAGAGATGAGGGAGAAAAGGTACTGCATACCTTGGATGTCCATAGACAAATCTGTTACTGTCTTGACAGAACTAAATCTTGCAGTTCTTCTGACCATTGTTTTTCTTGTGAAGGTAAGTAGGAAAAATGATGTTCTTCGCGTTTCACTGTTGCAGTCATTACATTTGGGTAATCTGCTGGCAGGTTGCTTTCAGTCGGCCTGATTAACAAAGTCTTGGGTCCTGTGTCGGTTGCTGTCCCTTCTTCCATGATGTCAGGGGTATAAAACATGCAGCCGACACCATTACATCAGTCTTTCTTGCTGCACATTGCCCGAAGCAGAAGCAGTTCGCAAGTGCTGGTCGGCCGACTCCTGAAATTTTTGTTTTCAAGTTTCAGAACCGAAGCCTTCAACTAAAAAGCCAAGTACCCCATTGGAGAAACTTTTTCTTGCTCCTTACCAATGTCAGTAAAAGTTAATAATTGTATTACTTGTGGGAAGCAAATACCTCATAAGGATTTCCATTTGTACTGTATTCCTTGCCTAGGCCCTGACCATGGCGTACATTGTTGTCGGTTTTGTGCTTTATTTAATCAGTGCCCCATCCATCGTCGGTACATTTTTGCTTCTAAATATTTCGGTTCTCGGTTTAATTAT